>NC_056734.1:57096844-57186844 GCF_019279795.1 Protopterus annectens
ACCAGAATCATATTGTTCACACACTTCTCAGGATAGTAAAGCACAAAAAATAGTAACAAAAAGTATATATATAGGTGTATATAGTATATAGGTATATATAGACTATATATAGATTATCCCTCCTAGCTGTTTGACTTGGCAAGACGATGTGTAGAGTAAAATATTGATACCAGTACAAATAAACCTGCTTCTGGGATGGCTATAGATAAAATGTAATGTCTACTTCTATGGTCATGGTCTTTATTTCACAGGTAAACATTTGCTACTTCTATTTTGTGATTACACTATGTAGACATCTTATGATAAGGTCACTTCTTTCAATATTTGCAAGAAAACATTTTGGTTTACTACACGTACTTGCATGCTTCTATCTGACAACATACTTTTACACTGTTACATGCAGTAATTATTCTACCTTCTGCTAGCCTAATCTTATTAAAATACTGTTGCAACCACCCAACCCTAATAAAATGCATATCCCTAGTTGAGCCCTAATTCTACCCCTAAAAGTCCCTCATGGTACCTATCCCTAACCTGACCTCTTACTCTCTAACCCTAACTGTAAAACTCCTCTCCTGCTCCCCAAACATAAATTAGCCATTTTTCTCTAACCCTAAAAGTCCACTCACCATCTCTAAACCAACATTCCCCAATCACTTCTTAAACCTAAAATTCACTTCCCACTACCTAAAACTCTCCTCCCACTCATTAAACCTAAAGTCCCCGAACACTGCACAGTTCTAAACCATAGCTTGAAAATACTGTATGTTGAAATACATGAGATAAAAACAATTAAATGTAATACCTTTATGACCAAAAGACAGCAGATATGTTAAAAGGTTAATGCATACATTAGGTAAAACTATAAGAAGTATCCAAAATAAAGTCATAACCTATCAACAATGTATATAAACAATGTATATAAATCTTTCATAAAGTTTGCAGGGTCAATTCTTCACAGCACTGTAGCATATCTATCTGCAAAGCATCTTTCAGCCAACAAAACAAAGAAAGGATCCAGACAAAACAAACTTCAGTAGTTGTCGTTTGTCTCCAATTGTCAGAAGTATTGTTTTACATTGTTACTCACAGCTGTTATATAAATGTATTGTATAGATCACCTGTGTTTTTGCATTAAAGCTAGAGGTATCAGGATCATTCATATTGCAATGAAATGCATTTAACAAAGGGCTTAAGATCAGCTGGGGTATGTATTATGTATTATGTATTATCTATACAGACTCATTTTTAATTATTTTACTGTTGCAAGATGTAATGGTAATCTGGTGTCAGAATGAATGCTGTTGGGTATTGGAAAGCAAAGTCACAACACATCACTGTCTATTGGAATAGCAAAGCAGGGAGACAGAAATAAATGCTTGGTACTATAACTATATTATGGAAGGTCATATATTCTGTGGTGTATTAATGTATATGAAAAATAATTATTGGATGTCTCATAAACTTTAATAATTATTATGGTAAACTGTGTTGACAAGTTTGTGACATGAAGTATAACAAGGCAAGTATATATGGAGTGGAACTTATTACTTGATGCTTTCAAGAAGATGATGATTGCATTATATAGGCTGTGAGTCTACAATGGTGTATATATGTTAGCACTTTATCCCTTGCACAGATTATAAGCATGGTGGGACTATAGCTGAATAAATTATGAGATTTATTCTTAAACAGTATGGTATCAACACCCTTAATCATTGTTTGGAGCAGATGCATTTATGTGGGGTCGAATACATGTAGATAAAGGAAAAAAAAATAGGAGCTTTCGAATGCAAGTAAAGTGAAGTCTGGTAGGTAGTCCCGTAGTGATGTTTTATTGGTATACTCTTCAGGTGGGGAAATTATGTGTATGCAAATGGGTAGAGGGATGCTTCTTCAATGGTGGTCGCAATAGACGTGCCAGATGAGTTGAACTATCTGCTGCTAGTCATTGGTTGCATGCTGCATGTCTGGATGTAGATAACGTCTGTTCCTAACCTTTATCTAATGACAAAGTGAGATATGGATTGAGCCCTCTAGGAGTCTATTACGTATGTGTTGATAACTGCATTGTGAATGTATCATAGTTATATCGTGCTCTTCTTGCAGCTACTTTTCTTTCTTTCTGGGTGGGGATACAATGGGCACTGGCAGAGGAATTGTGGCCTGCTCCCTTGCAGTACTTTAAGAAGGGAAGACATCAAGCACCTGCAATATCAAACTGCCATGTGCTGATGCTTTGATGTTACGACAAAAAGACATGCTTTGAACATCTTTGCATGCATTTGACAAAGCAGACAAAGGGGATAAGAAGTTATAAGAAAAATAAGTTTAATTCTTGTAAGCAGTGGATCAATTTCTTCAGTTGATTTGGTTGATCTAACTGATAGAGGGTGTTTAAGTAGGTGTATTGTATGTAATATGCACATTTATGACAGTATGATAGTAAAAAGCACATACTCTACTTGTCAGAAATATAAATATAAGTGGTATAACAATAGGAAAGTACAGATGGAGTATAATGAAATGGGTGCAGACTGAGAATATTGATATGGAAGAGATCATATTGGAAGAAGGTCAGTCTGAAAGCTTAGAACCTGCATGTTCCTGTTAAAGTAAGTGAATTTGACAATGGCATAATATGACAGTGATGTTCATCAAGAAAAAATAAGAGGCACCCAAGTGAAACAGATGAAGAAGAGGGAAGACCATGAGATGAGTTATATGCCACTAATATAAGCAATTAAACTGCCTAGGGTACAGTCAGGAAAAAGAAGAAGAAGGGCCTTATGTGGTATTGTAAATGAGAAGGGACAGTACAACAGATGCTGTTAATGAGAAGAAGTTAGAAGAAACAGTGATGGGCCATGTAGATCAAATGTCATGAGCAGTGTAAAATAAGTACCAAGAGAAAATCTTCCCAATGAGGATAACATAATGTATGGAAGACACAGTGCGAGGTCAAATGCTAATAATAGGAAACTCAAGGTTAAAAATAATTTGTGTTGACAAAAAGACAGTGATAGGGTCTAAACTGAGTAGATGCATAATTTAGGATATTAGGAAAGTAAATCCCACATTAATTATTGGAAATAGAAAATATTCAGGGCTGCTGGTCTACTGCGGGTAATAAGGAAATATGGAGACACATTTAGATGCTATTTTAAACACGTCCTTAATTTTAGAATATTGCACAAATTGTACATGTAAGGTGGCATTTATGGATATTTTTCTAGCTAGAAGATATGAAGATATAAATAAAGGAATTGCAAGCACACTAAATAGTAGAATAAGATGAAGAATGGTGGAAAGAAATATCTATCAAATGTATGTGTGACAATATATAATTGTAAAAGAGAGTGTTATGCTGCAGATGAGCACTGTCTAAATCAAACAGCAAATAAAATGTTGAGTTACAGGTCAGGGAAAAGATACAGAGTTTTTTTAGAGGAACAGTACATAATTTGAAATGATAATACTGTAGATGATGATGATAATGATGATTGGACTTTGAGACTTACTTTATGTAATACAAGAAGCCAAAAATCACAAATTATTACAAATGCTACTTCAGAAAGGAAAGATGGATGTGGTAATTATAACTGAGGCATGATTTAGTAACACAGCCAAACCTCTGGAAAATTTGGGTTATTTTGATATCATAATTATGCAATAAGCACTAAGTGCGGCATTGCCTCAGTATATATGAATGAAAGCATTAAGACACAGCTAAATTAAAGTACTGAGATAGTTGATATGGTATCAGTTTCAGTACATTGGAAAGAAAGTCAAACATGGTATTTGTATGCTTCTAGCAGAAAGTGAAAGATCTTGTTAGAAAACTAGAAACATGTGACCTATGTTATACCATTTCTGAGGTGATTTAAATTCACCACACATAACCTGGAAATATGACTTGGAAGAGTAAATCTGATCAGTTTCCTTTTGGTACTGCCTGTGATATCAGTAACTCAGTGGCTTAAAACTTCTTCAAGGTTAGGTAGTATCATAGATGCTATCCGAATTCTCAAAGAATAAAAGTATATTAGCAGGTGGCATTCCATTAGTTAACTTGGATTACTTGGTTATTAAATGCAAAGTGCTGTTGGAAGTTGAAGGGGATATTAGTACTGCAATTATAGGGAGAACTTTTATAAGGCTAATTATTAATCCATTAACTCCACTATTGTTTGTTGGGATTGGCTAAAATAATTTGAAAAACAGAAAGTTGAAAATACATGGACTGTATTGCTAATTGCTTTAATAAAACGTCATCCGTATTATTAGTTTGGGTGTTGTGAGATACCTAGCTGGTAATAATGAGTTATAATAGTACACAAAAGGTATGCATGTATGTATGTATATTATGTAAAAGTCTGAACTGAGTAGATGCAGTCAGGGAAGCCAGCATTTCTTGAAAATGCAAGTGCTGAATTCAGACAAATTTTCAGGACTCAGTTTCAAAAATTATGGTTGCCTGCTCTGAATTTAATAAGAAAAATAAATGCAAATTCTTGACTTTTGTGTAGAAAATATGTATGTCCCTTTACATGAGTAATAATGACTGCAAACAAAAATTATACTAAGCAGCAAGAGGACGGATCACTAATTTTGGACAAAGTTGTGGCCATATTCTTCAGGCCACAGTTTTATCGATGTCTGATGAAGTGTTTCTTACTTTTGTGAAACCTTCTGATGACAACTGAACCATACCTTATGTATGGATGTAGCTTGGTCAACAGCATGTAAGCTATTGTGTACAAATTATTTTTTTACGAAGGCTATATGACTTGCACAAAGCACTGAAATCCCTACCTTCAAACATTACAATTAAAGCAAAATAGTACAAAGGTATGTATGTATTTATTTATTTGTTTACTTTTTTCATGTTCATAACATTGTGCTTGCTGTATTACAAGCTGTCCATTTTAATATCTCTAATTTAAAAATGTCTCCATGTGTGCCTTATATTTATAGAAAGAGGTAGTTATGTTGTTGTTGTATATGTAGTATTCCCAAAAGACACCGTTTGTTTGATAAGTGACAGCAGAGAGGGATCATTAAGTAGGTCAGAGGGAGGCTGTAAGCATGTGTGAGGAAAGGCCTCACAGTTCTGTTATGACAAAATGATAAGTACATATCGCCATAAGGAATCAGGTTTTAATTTAAAAAGGTAATTGCTAGGAAGTAGATAAGACAAGCTAAGTCTGCAGCTGAATTGGGGTAGTACAGATATATATGTACAACACACACACACACACACATATATATATATATATATATATATATATATATATATATGTATATATATATATATATATATATATATATATATATATATATATATATATATGGATTCAGTTTAGAAGCTCGAAATACTGAAATGTCAAAATTCTGTATTTGGAGCCCATAAAGTGGAATCCTGAAAAGAGCAAAAGCTCAGAAGCGCTAATTTCAAAACCTCGAATATCGGAAGTTTTGAATTTCGTGCTTCTGAGGTCCCGCTGTTGTTACAGATTCAGGTAAGTGTGTGTGTTAAAGGTTTTGGGTAGGGGCTGTGGTGTGTGTTAGTGTGTTTTATTACTGTGATGTGTATGTGCGAACAGAAAGTAGCTTGTGTGGTGGTGTTGTGTGTGATTGTGTGTAGTGCTACCTCGGAGTTATAATATTTAAGTAGGGGGTGTGGGTAGCACAACCCCCCCACAAGGGGGTGCAGGGGGGCTTGCCCTCCTGCTTTTATGTAGTAGAGAGCTTGTGTTTGTGTGTGGGGAGGATTGTGTGTGTGTGTGTGTGTGTGTGTGTGTGTGTGTGTGTGTGTGTGCGTGTGTGTGTGTGTGTGTGTGTGTAGTAGTAGTAGTGCGAAATTCAAAATCTCCGGTGTGCGAGATTTTGAATTTCACGCTTCTGAGTTTTCTATGTTTCAAAAATTCTACTTTATAGCTTCGAAATACTGCATTTCAACAATTCAGTATTTCGAGAATGTAAAGTAAATTCATATATATATATATATATATATATATATATATATATATATATATATATATATATAAAGCTGTGTGTTGTATTGTCTAAGGCATTCTATAAGCATCAGCTAGAATAAATAATTTACTTTCATAAAATCACACATGATTAACATGGATATTTACTTTTAATATGTAATATAGAATAAATTGTTTTGGTTGGTTGTTCATAAGAAACAAGGCCAATAAACACTTTACAATTACTGGAATTATGTATTATGTACTCTCTGTAGGAATTAATACCAGACCTCAGCTTAGTTTGGGCCCCTTTCTGTAAAGGATTGAGGGGCCAGGCTGATGATGTACTTAAGGTTGCCCATCCAGGCATATGGGTTATGCTCAAATAACGGTCATTCAGCTATACTGTTTTATCTGTCATGATATTCAATTTCATAAAACGAGGAATTCTCTGTGGAAGATATCTATCTTGCTAACAGGACCTATTTAAGTTTTAATGGAAATTTAGGTCTCAAGAATAAATGTTTAGGGTGCTAGTACTTTTTTAGATGTGTAGGAGGTTACATAATAAAGGATATTTCAAAGCACTGTAGGCATTGCAGAGACCTCTTCTCAACAGTCAGCATGAAATGAAAAAATGAGAGAGCTTTAAGGCAATCAGCATAATTCAAGGAGAACAAGCTGCTCCTGATCTTTTGGTAAAGAAATGCTGCAGTTTCTCAAGCTGGGTCATACGCCTAGCCAAGTGCATACCAAAGAAGGCATTAGATTCTATTATTGGTCTAATAAAAGGGGAGGGCAATGAGTTTCTTAGATCTATAAGATATGGCCCCAGTGACAATTCTGGCTATATATAAGTATTTCCTAATTGCAGTGGTCACATCAGGGTCAAAGTGTAGTTCATTATCTCTGAAGATACTAAAGTTCCTAATGACCAACTTGCAGGATGTCACTTTGTAATAGAAACACAAGTGTCCTTCTTTGCGATACAATTTAGCATGTTTTTGGCATTTAGTTTAACATCATGGTCAAAGCATTACTTATTGGCATGAGTTAGACCCTCCTGGAGAATACACAGGCCATCTGGGCTATTTATAACAGCTATGAGTTTACAGTAATTGGCAAACTTCATCTGCCACATGCAGATAATGTCTGCTTTATTGTCAGAGAAGTATTCACCACAGAAGAGCGATTACAGGACTAAATCCTTGAAGGACATCACTGATAACGATTCTTTTAATTGAAAGTGTGCCTGTAACAAGGTTCTGTCAAAAAGACAGTTTGCTGTCCAGTGGGTAACATAGGAGTTGGATTTAGTTGGATTAGTTTATCAGTTATGTCTGAGTGTGGAATGAAATTGAAGTCCAGGTATACCATGTGAATCAATTGGACTTCATTAACAAAGTCTACCTGGATAAAGAAGCAGGATCTGTCCAAAATAAACTCAAATTTATTAGGCACCAGGGTTGGAAGACTACCTGTAAACGTATTTATGGGGTCTATGATGGTGATATGCTTCATTGCCTTACAGGTAAGGCTTGTGAGAATGATAGGTCTATAATTGTCTAGGTTAGTTGTTGTTCAAACTTTGCAGAGTGGGTAAGACTTCAGCAGTTCTCCATACTTCTGGAATGAATCCAGTGAAGAGGCTGAAATTGAATAGATAAAATAAAGAGTCAGATGTTCAGTGTTTGCTGTGACAAAAAGACAACCTGCCCAATTGTCAGGTCCCTGGGGCTAGTGATTTTAGCCTTGGAAAGAGAGCTTAGGACTTGCTCTGAGGTGAAATTGGGAATGATTTATATACACTAAAAACTGTGAGTAATTTGAGGAATATGGGGTAATGTTTGATTCATAGGTTCATAAGTTCATAGGTTAGTACTAGCCTAACTGCCCTTGTGGGCAGTTTTAAGCTTAACCAGTTATCCCTCCTCAGAATCAAACACTGCATATTGTGTCTGTAAGGTAAACACCTCACAGGATATGTCAACACCCAACACCCTATTTGAATGTGTCTGTAAACTTGTTGCCAATGTCCTCAAAGGACAAATAGGTGATGTTATTTTGTATTAATTGCCATCATTGCTGGTTATTCTTTCTTAGTCTGTTAATATCTGAAGAAGGCTTTATGGTTATCCTTACCATGGGTGGCAAATCACAATTCATACTTTCTGTTGGAGAATTTAATTTTCTTTCTAAGTTATTTGTTAATTATTTTTCAGTTCTTCTCTATCTGTTAGGGTGTTAGGTTTGCAGTAACAGGCTAGTAGTTTTCTGCTATTATTGTATTTTTTGTTGGTACTAGGGTTCCACCAAATGGTTTTGCTTTTAAACTTGGCACTGTATTTATTTATTTCTTATGGGGACTAAGACATCAGTGCTTGCTTGGAAGTGGGTATAGAATTTAACTATGAAAATTGCACACATGAAGCAGTATTATCTAGGTAAGGACAATGTTTGAATTTCATCAAGTCTTCATTTAGCTGGAGTAGATTTACCTTGGAGTACTCTCTAATTATGGACGGATTTCAAAGTGACAAAGGTCTTGCACCTTGAGTATAGGTTACTAGAGATGTTCAGATATGACTTGTGATTTGGTAACTGTGGGCTATGAGCAAAAGGAGGCTATGTTAGTGAAGACAAGTTGTATTATTTTTAAGACCATTGCTGGGATTTGGATAGTTGGTTCAAAGAGTTAGCATTAATGAAGTCCAGGAATCCTTGTGCATACTTATTTGGAATGGTGTATCTTCCCTAGCTAAGGAAGGCATAGTTAAAGTCACCCAATAGGATAGTATTTGATTCTATAGTGAGGGATGTCAGTTTGATTAGATATGCTTCACAGTCTGCTGGTGTCATCGAAGGGGTACTGTAGTTGGCTACTATGTAGAACCAAGTTTTTCTTATAAAAGAAGAAAGTGGAGGAGTTCTAGGTCATTACCCTGTATTATGAGTCTGGAGGTGAAATGATTTCTTAGGAACATGGGTGCACCTCCACCAGTCACAACATCCAATTTGATATTGGGTGTGAAGGCATGATAGGCATTGAAACCCTGCAATGTGGGGGCATTTTCACTGTTCTGAAACAATGTTTCAGTAACTATACAAATATCAATGTTTTCAAGGCATAAGAATACCCATGAAGAGCGCAGTTTGTTTAAGTTTCTAGCATTGAGCAGAATTTTTTTTATATAGATTTGACTGAGGATGACAATCTGGGTAACTTGACTGAGTTTTCCCAAAAATAAAAAATAAAAAACACTATGAAGAAAGGAAAAGTTTTAGCCAGTATAAATAGTCATGAGGAGAGAGATGCATACCATCCCTAACAAAGCAGCTAGAGTTGTCAACTATCTCATCCCAGGCAAATATATACTCAGTCACTCTAAAATAACTCCAGCAGTTAAGCCAGTGATAAACATCAATTATCTTTTGTTTGTATGGCAGGATCATTCTTGGCAATGGTATGAAACTGCTAACTATTTGTTTCACTTCCTTTCTAGATGCATATTTGAGATCTCCATCATGTCCCTCTTCATATGATCTAAGGAAGTTAGTCTTAAGTCATTCACTCCATGAGTGCTACAATCTTGTCATATGTGTAGGATGAAGAGACCTGAGAGCATTAGTGATATGTATCTTGGCAGCTTACAGACAACTTACCATTACCATGTTTTTGCTCATTCTGGTAAGTGGAACAAGTGTGTGTAACTATGGAGTTATCTATATCCAGAACATTACCAGACAGAATAGCTTGGTGTTGCTGTCTTATGGACTTTGGAGTGTTTGGTACTGTAACTCTATTAGTATCTGTATTTTGTTTAGGGTCAAACTGAGCTGTGTATTGGATACAAGCTGTTGATGCTATACAGTGCAGGAGGTAAATTCGAAAGTACAGGCTAATACTTGGTCTTCAGAGTCCTAAGAGGCTTAGTTAAAGATGGTTTACTGACATCAACATAAAACAGCTTAGAGTCTGTAATCTGTGGATGGTGTATATGTGCTGTGTGTGTGTGTGTGGGGGGGGGGGCTTAAAAGTGGAAAACTCACTGCATAAAATTATCTCATCTGTAAGGCCTCAATGCATAAAGATATCAAATCCTTTTTCTCTAAAAACTTCCCATTGCTACAGGATACAGACATACATCTCAACTGTCTAAAATGTTATAAAACACCCACATTTCTGCCTCATATGTATGGTCTGTTCTTCATAAAATGTGTGGTTTTCTGGCAAATCATTGAAGACTGAAGTGATTAAATAATGACATGCATTTGTGTTTCAAGCTTCATATTCCTCAGCAAATGCATGCTAATGCAAAATTTGTTAGTTCAGCAAATTTCTAAGTATATAATGATAGCATTTAAAAACTGTCCTTGATATGGGGCCTTTGTCCTCCTCCCCATTATTTATTTACTTTGCCTTGAGAGAAGATTGCCTACAGATGATTATATTTCCTTTGAATAAATACTAGGAGCTAGTTATCAATGATTTAAATGGGAAAAAAAACAATATTAAACAAACAAAGCAGCTCAAAATGGCAAAACATTATAAAATAGTAATAGGTAATGTTAAAAGTAGCTCAAGACAGCTGTAATAGCTGGGCAACTAAAGTGCAAACAGAAAGTACATGCCTTGTTTTCTTCTCTCTTTTCAGAGAGGCACTTGGCTCACATTCTGCAGTCTTTTTAGAACGGTATGTTAATAATGTATGATGTAATGAAGGTATTGTGATTATTCGTGCAAGACATTTCTCTTGAATAGGCCAAATGGTAACATTAAGAGGCAAAGGTTAAGCTTGATGTTAACTATAAATGCTTAGCTATAGCAGACCATGCCATATATCCCTCTTAAATTAGAACATGAACCAAGTAATCTCATATCCATAATTGTACTGCAGTCCTATGTCTTGTGCACTGCTAATAACGGATTTAACCATTCTGTCATAGGGGCTTCCATATGTACTTGCAATGTATATTCATTATATACAGTAACTTTCACCTTGTGACATAGTTGACTTCAGCATAGTCCATAAAACTTTAAATCATCACTTAGAAGAGCTTCCTCCTGTACTTTCAGGTAGGCTTTGCCCAGCAGATCTGCAATGTGCATTTCTTACCTTGCTTATACTGACCTATTAAAGTCATACTTCTGCCAGTTTAGCAAGATTCAATGTAGTTAGGAGGCACTTTCTGTAAAGAATATCTGAAAATACTATGAAAGGGAGTATGGCTATTTTTAGCCAACACTAGTTGACCACACTGCTTCTTATGTGATTCCTCATATTCATATACAAAGGCTAACATCTCTTTTCAGTGTAAGTATTGCTCCAGTCCCACATTGACTAGCTTCTACTTGCGACATAACTGGTTTCAGGACATCATGGTATTCAAAGCTAATTCTTCAGCTAAAAGTTTCTTCTCTATATGTAATTACTTGCACTTCTCCAGTGGCCTCAACCATTTTGAATCATGCTTTAGAAACTATGCAGAGGCATCAACTTACATGATGTCTTCATTTCGAAGTAATCCAAATATTGTCCCATTCCTAAAATTATCTTAGTGGCATGTCTATTTTCAGGCTTTTTTACATTTACTATGACTCATATATTTATTTCTTCTGTAGTTTGCTAGAAATTCAGATGCTTAAGATAAGGTACACTTAATTTAACCTGCTCACACAACTTGGATGCTTATTTCTATTCAGTTTCCAACTGTAATAATTTGGTCTATCCAGCAACTTGACCAACCTCAAATCATGCTTTTGTTTCATTTTTCCTTATACCAGCATATCATTAATAAAATGTGTTGTTCTATAAAAACCTTCCATGATCTATACTATAACTCTCTGAAATCCCTCTAGTACAGACAAAATACCAAAGACTTACCTAGGAAATCAGGTGGTGTGCTCAAATCTAAGCAGCTGTTGGAGCCTACTGCTGGCTTGGGGGCTCAGCCACAACATGAACTTAAAAAAACAGTTTCTCCAGCTGATTCACATCTGAACATACTTCCTGCTTGGTATGCATGCAAACATACAAAAGCTCCATCAAAATGACCCAACATGCCACTGCAGAGTGAAAGAGATAATTTGCAAGGCTGTCACAAGATTTAATCGTACAGCAGGTAGGCTTATAAATGGAATTTCTTTTTATTTTTATTTAATTTCATTTCATTTTATTTTTATTTAACTTTATTTATTTTGTTTGTTTGTTTGCAGCAGGGCAGGTGAGCAAGGAATTTCTTTTGTAGTGAAGGGAGCATTAGGTATAAACAGTGTTAGTGGAGACACAAGTGTGTGTGTGTGTGTGTGTGTGTGTGTGTGTGTGTGTGTGTGTGTGTGTGTGTGTGTGTGTGTGTGTGTGAAATGCCCAGTTAAGGGGAATTGTTTAGTTAAGTAACTTGTCTTAGCAATTCAGACTTAAACCCTTTAGCTTTGCTATGGGGCATGAGTCTTAATCCTCTGCACTAACTGCCAGGCCTCCTTCAACTATATATTTTTATTGTAAGTGTGGTAAATCTCCGAGAACTGAAGTCTGTCAATGTCAGTCATAGAGTTAAATATTTTTATGGTTCATAAAATAAATGTTGAGACACACCTTGTTATTCTGTTACCTTTTTAAGTGATTTAGAGTAGTATACACTTTTCTGTCTCTAGTTTTGCAGAGCATATCAGATTTTATTCACATTTATGTCATATCTCATCCTTGAGCAAGTTACTTAATCAGGCAATGCTTTGGGCAACTGGGAATTTGGACTAGACTTCACAATGCCCCTCAAACTGCAATCCTAGTAATTAGCCATGAAACAGAATAGTCACGGTGTAAAGGAAGTACATAATTGTAAACAGGAGTATCATTTTATGGACCATGTTATTTGGATATGAATCTTAGTTTCCCTGTTCAGGTGAATGTTGACACTGCATGAGGTCTGAGTATAATGTTAATATTTTAAGTATGAATACAATTTATATTCACCACCACGTGAAATATCCAGTGGAATCTTAACAGTTTAATAAAAAGTCACATGTATCCAAAGCACACAATCAGCTTGGATAGGATAAAAATCCAAACACAGATAAACAGAAATTCTAAACTTGCAGTACAAAAATACAAAACTTGAAATTATGAATATGTTTTATTTAGCTTTTTTTCAGGCACACAGATATGAAATGCAGTGTGTTTGGGCTATAACAGTTTGTCTAGCACTTAGTACAGATAACTAAGGCTATGAGCTGTTAACCATCTGCTTCCTGACATATATAATTTGATTCCCTCAGTCTTCACCATGTTACTTCACTAGGCAGTACTAATGGGTTGCTCCTGGAAATGGACACTTGTGCTTAGTTGAGTGTCCCAGCCTGTATTTAAATACACTACACATTTATTTTTTGAATTTCTGAACCCATCACATAGACTCTAATTAGTACTTCACTATATACCACTTGAGTATGAATCTCAGAAGGTCTCTTGCACTTTAATAGGTTACCATATGCATTTTCATTGAATGTGAGTTTCAAGGGAAGAGATGTTTACTGTTTTTCATGATCTGTCTGTTTCAAAGTGAGATTGTTTTGTTATGAAAATGGCTGTCACTGTTTTTTTCCTGTAAAATCTGAAATAAAAGTTTTGAATGAAATTCAGATCTCTGAAATTTCATGTATTATTGTTACTGTTGTTTAAAGGTCTCTGCAGAACATATCTTGTCATATTTGTATTCTGGATTTTCAACAGTCAACTACCCTGCCTAGGATCCCATTTGACCATGATCTGGCTCTAGGTGTACTGAGAACAACTTTGACACGCATTCGCCTAGCTTACTCAGAACTGTGATTAAAAGTAAGTATATAGAAGAATTTAGCAAGGCACATTTTGACACTAATTTTCCAGCTGTAAGCAAAAGATAGGCACAAACAACCAAACAGCCTAGGCATCACACACATGCAAAAGTAGAAATGAAACTGTAATCCATTAAAGACAGGATGCTTGCCCTACAAAGGAGTGCACACTTCCACCAAAGATGATGTTAGGAGTACTGGAATGCATTTTCTTCCAGCAACTGCTTACAGTACTTGTCTTTTCCCGGTCAGGGGTCACCACAGCGGAAATCTGGTCCGCTAATGATTGGCAGTAGAGTTTTACATGCTGGCTTGCTGGGCCTAACGCATAATCTTAAGCAAAGGAACACCCATTCACACATGTCAACACACAGAAGACGCTCTAACTGAGAATCGAACGTGCAATGTCTAACTGTGAGGCGACAACGCTACTGCAGCACCACCACCGCAGTACGAAGGTAGAAATACAAACATAATTACTAGAAACATACCTAGAAAGGACCGCATGCTTGCTGGCAAGAGGAAACATTAGAAGTCTTTAAATTTTTTTCTCAGCTAGAAGGTCCTAAGAGCACAAAGGAAGAAATAATAGCTATACTTCCTGGAATGACTGGAAACTTGAATTAGAAAGGACAGCACACTTGCTACACTGAGAGAGAATATTAGGAGTCCTGAAAGATGTTCTTAGCCAGCAACTGTTTAGAACCCAAAGGAATCAAAAGGATCTGTATTCCATAGAAGGAGAGGAAATTTGCCCTTTAAGAAAAACACACTTGCCACCCCCCCAAAAAAAAAGCAGACAAAATTTTAAGATTCTTGAAAGATTTGTTCTACACCATCAGCTGCTTAGGGTAAGAAAAAGACATTTTATGATGGTTTACCTATGTCTGAAGTACTGCATTTAGCTGTGGTTTGCCACCCCCCAATACTGTATGTAACAGCAAGGTCAAAGGATATGAAAGTTTCACACATTCACCTTCTAACAAGCAACTAAACAGGGAGCTGATATTTTTGAGTAGGCAGTTCTCTGTCTAAATATCAAAAGGTCATTTAAAGGAATATAGCAAGGATTACACCAGCTAAGGTGATTTAACCACTAAAATATGAAAATAAATTCCACTTCAAATACATAATTGTCCCACTTTCCAAGTCCAAATTACTATATAGACTACAGTGCTGGGGACTCACTCCTCTTCCTATATTGCCCTACAGGCACCAAAGCTACTGCACAAGGCGTAATAGCCTGTGAGGTGTCTGAAGTCAGTGAATGGTGAACTGGGCAGTCCCAGCATTAAACACACACTAGAAAAGTTAACTGTTTTCACCACCATCAACTATAAGAACACAGCCACCACATAGCCAGGACAGCACTGGTAAGAAATAGGAAACTACATCATCCATATCTTTTGCATTAAAAAGAATTGTAATTAACACGTTTATGTACTATTAACTGTTGATATATTAATATAAGTACTTGTAATGAATCGTGTCTGCCCATACAAAATGCAAGGCCAAAGCAGACTTTGCCTAAGCTGTAGGAGTAGAGTTCTACTTGCTGTGAAGTTTAATGCGGTACCAGTTTTAAATTTTGAGACTTGTGTCAGTCCCAGTATAGTAAGATTGAATGTGGCAAAATGGGGATTTACATGTATTAAGTCTGCAATGACTATGTGTAAGAATATTCTATTTCCTAGGAGGTATGGCAACCCTGGAGTTGGTATATGTAAGTTGTATGGGAATGAGGGAGTACCCACCAAATTGTGAAACACAGTGGGACTTGCCCACCCAAGAATAATTTTAAGGAAAAAACAATTTTTAGTTCTGTTTAATCTACTTTAGTTTCATTTTTTTTTAATTTACATGACTCTCATAGGTTCATAGGTTCATACTAGGCTATCTGCCCTAGGGCATTTATAAGCCTAGCCAGAATGTGTTTGGCTTTCGCCACCCATTTTAAATTTATTTTGCTATGCCCTTTTTCGAGGTTAGTATACTGTGCCTCTGTCTAACAGTGACACAGAAGTGATACCTGGGGTAAACCTACGATCTCCCATCCACTCATCAAGATTCCTCTTGAAGAGAGTCAATGAGGGACTCTGCCTAACCTGGACTGGGATTTTATTCCAGAGTGAAGGGAGCCTCTGGGTTATGAATCTGTCCCTCCAGCATGTCCTATTTATTTCAGTGCTGAGGTTCAAGTCTCGAGCGTGTAGCTCGATGGAATTTGGATTTTCTGAGGTGCAGCATGTCCATTAATTCCGGGTTGGACATGGCTTTATACGTCAGGCACAGATCGCCTCTGAACAGGCGGTATGCCACTGAGTAGAGCTGGAGTTTCTTTAACCGGGCAGCATATGGCATCTGTTTGAGCCCTTTGATCCTTTTGGTGAGGTACTTTTGGGGTCTTTCCAGTTGCTGCAGGTGTCTGGAAAGGTACATCCCAAAAGGGGCATTGTACTCAATTATGGGCCTGATGAGGGATGAGTAAAGAGGCACGATGACCTCCCCTGATCTAGATGCGAATCTCTTCATGATTAGGTGGGCTATATAAAATGTTTTTCTAACCACTTTGGCCATGTGGTTGTCAAATGAGAGATTGCTATCAACTTGGGTCCCCAGGTCCCTAATTACTTCTTCTGTACTTAATGGATTACCACCTATGTGGTAATTTGTGGGCACTTTGTTTTTGCCAAAGGGGATGACTATACACTTTTTGGCATTTAACTTGAGGCCATGGCTCTGGCACCAGTTGCCTGTTTCTATGAGGCCCTTTTGGAGGATGCTTGTGTCAGCTGGAGAGTTGATTATGGCGCCCAGTTTGCAGTCATCTGCAAACTTGGTCAGCCACAGCCCTTCCGTGTTGGCCTGTACCTCCGAGAAATATATACTGAACAAGAGAGGTCCCAGGACTGAGCCTTGTGGGACACCACTTGTAACTGGTTTGGAGTCTGACATGGCTCCAGCAATTCTAACCATGTGGGTTCTGTCCTTGAGCCAGTTTGCAATCCATCTAGTGACATAGGGGTTTATATTTAAGCTGGTGAGCTTATCTATAATGCCCGAGTGGGGTATTGTATCGAAGGCTTTTGCAAGGTCCAGATAGGCTGTGTGGACCACCTTCCCCTCGTCAATGGCCTTGGTGACTGTTTCAAAGAAATCAACCAGGTTTAAGAGGCAGGATCTGCCCTTATCAAAGCTGAACTGGGTAGGATCCAGTGTCTGTAGGTACCCAATATCTTTGTTTATGAGGTCCATGATGATCCTTTCCATAGCTTTGCAGACCAAGCTAGTCAGGCTTATGGGGCAATAGTTTCCAGGATCCGTTGAGGCACCACCTTTATGGAGAGGGACCACTGTTGCTGTACGCCACTCTTTGGGCACATATCGTGTAGTAAGGCTGAGATTGAACAGTAGTGTTATGTTTGGGTTTAGCTCTTCTTGGAGTTCATGTAGGATGCAGCCCGGGACACTGTCTGGTCCCATTGATGCTGTGTTTTTTGCTTTGGAGCGGGCGGCTCTTACCTGAGAATCTGAGATGTCAGGGGGGCAGCACTCTGCTGGGATAGATATTTGCCCTTTTGGTTGGGAGGGGGGGAGAAGTTTGCGCTGAACCTGTCAGCTAGGATGTTGGCAATATCTGTGGGTTCAGTGTATTTTTTGTCATTTTGGACTAATTCTGAGCATATCTGGGAATTACCACCCAGGTTCCTAACATAACTAAAGAAAGCCTTGTGATTATCCTTAGTGTCCTGTGCAATTTTTCTCTCGAAGCTGACCTTAGAGAATTTTATGAGTGCCAGTAGTTTTTTGCTAATACTGATCAGTGATGCCTTCCCTTTTTGGGATTTTGCTCTATCATTTAGTAGCTTCCTCCTTCTATTGTATAGTTTGTTGATGGCTGGGGTCCACCAGACAGGACGTCTGCCTTTGGAGGATTGGGTCTTGGTTTTATTTGGGATCGCATGATCCATGCATTCCTGAAGGTGTTCATAGAATGCGTTTATAAAGGATTCTGCGGTCTGGGCCATATTTTCCACAGGCCCGGGGGCTTTGAAGGATTCCACCTCGGTTTTGAGGAGTGTGAAATTTGCTTTAGAGAAGTTTTTCACTGTGGTTTTCTGGGCAGGGGTTGGAGTCGGGATGTGAATATCCAGTGAGATTAGTTTATGGTCTGATCTTACCAGTGAGGGATACACTTCTGGTCTGGAGCATAGAGTCCCCATGTTGGTGATGATCAAGTCCAGTATGTTTTCCCCTCTTGTGGGAGTGGTAACAAGTTGTTCCATAGCATTTGAGTTTATAAATTCTAGGAACCTTTGGGCTAGGGTGTTGGAGCTAGAGTAATGCTCTCAGTCTATGTTTGGGTAGTTGAAGTCGCCCAATATAATGGTGTTTGGAGAGACCTTCATATTTTCCAGTGTTCTCAGGAAGGCCGAGTGGGGTTCCTGGGTTTGGGAGGATGGTCTGTAGCAGGCTATAAACTGGAAGGCAGTTTTACCCACTGTTAGTTGCACATGGATAGTCTCTGATGCTTCGTGCTTTGCCACCAACCTGGAGGTGTGGGTATATTTGATGAATATCGATACTCCCCCTCCTTTTGTGGTTCGTTCCAAGTTTTGGGGTCGAAAAGCATGGTATGAGGTATAACCTGGTAGTTCTGGGGTACTCTCGGGAGCCCCAAACCAGGTTTCTGTTACTGCACAGATATCGATGTTCTCCATGCTAAGGAGAGTTTCGAGTGCATGCATCTTGAGGTTTACACTTCTGGCGTTGAGTAGCATTACTCTTAGTTTCTTATCCCTTGTGATACCTATGGAGGTGGGTTTGTCTTTTGAGCCTTGCCTAAAAAAGGCACTATGGGGGTAGCAAGAGCCTTTGCCAATATCCGAAAGCCCAGGGGTGACAGGTGCAAGCCGTCCCTAGCGAAGCATCGTGGCTTGTCGAGCATATCATCCCAAGCTGACAGGCATTGGAGCCCCTTTGAATGACACCAGTACTTAAGCCAATTGTTGAAATTGATCATCTTGTCTTCATATTGTGGCATCATTCTTGGTGAGGGTAAGATGCTACTCAAGGTCAGGGTCATACCGGCCTGGGCTACATGCTCAGAGAGCTCCTTTATGTCTCTTTTCATGTAGTCCAGGGAGGTACGTCTCAGGTAATTCACACCAGCATGGACAATGACTGAGTCATATTTGTACTTGCCTTGGAGTGACCTGAGTGCTTGTGTTATGTGGCGGATCTTAGCACCCGACAGGCTGCTCACCGTGACCCTCTCCTTGTTCAGCCTGGTGAGTGGGACGTCAGTGTGCCTGACGATAGAGTCACCTATTACAAGTGTATCAGGTGTGTTGTATAGTCTTAAGGGCTGTGACTGCTCGGCACACTGGCTTTGTGAGATATGTGTTGCACGTGTTTTGTTTTGGGGTAGCGGTTGCTTTGGAGGTCTCTGCTGCTTAGGCAGATCTTTATTTAGAGCCTCCGAGTATGTTTTTGTGTGATTATGTGTTTGGTTTGCTGTTGTGGTAGGTCTATGTGAGACTGGAATTGTATTGAGTGTGGTTTCCTTCTCCTCCTGACTGGTTATGCCAGTAATGAGTTGAGAGACCTTAGCCTCCAGTTTGGCTATATGGTTGCATCTCTCACATGTGTTGGAATTTGTTGGGAGGAGGAGAGGGTTGTCTGTGTACATGAGACAGTTGTAACATTGCCTCAAGATTCCCAGATTCACCAGCTGGACCGGAGCGGAGATTGACAACTGACCTTTGGACATGCTAGAATAATATTGGGAATTCCTTAATAATTGAAAACAAGGACCAGTGGGGAGTGAGGGTGTTGTGCTTTTAATTTTTAGTGCTGACTTATATAATTGCTTTAGTGAGCAAGTGCCAGGTAACTTAAGTGCAATGTGTTACAGGTAACTTAAATGCAAAAACGACAAACAGTAACTTTCTTTCAAGTGAAACAAGGAAATAAGTACAGTAAGTAATGCAGATATCACTAGTGATCCACAGAAGCGCTGAGAAGCCGCGTATTAGGTGGAATTAGTGTTCCAGGGAAATAACAAGCAAACAAACAACAAGCATATAAACAAAGCTAGACTCAGCAGGCCTGGATCTAGTCTATGCTACAGCAAACAAGGTGTACCAATTTCAGTAAGATACAGTTCAAATATTCAGGCACTATAAACCTTTAACCAGAAATTCCCAGCTCAGAAGGGCAGAGTCCAGCCTCTTCTCCCACAAGAATGCAGACCACGAACCTTCTTAATGTAAAATAACTGGCCTGAAGCCCAAGTGCTTAAACCAGAACTAATACACTTTAAGAATAACAGACACTGGGCTCTCAATCAGCAGTTCCCAACTTAGAAGGATGAAAGCTACCTGTCCTGCCACCACAGTGCATGCCACAAACCTTCCTAATGTAAAACAACTGGTCTGAAGCCCAAGTGCTTAATTCAAAAGACTTAGAATGATAGCTACACTTTAATCAAGTTACTACCAAGCAGTAATAAATACAATTGAATACTTTAGAGAATGCCTGGATTAGTGCTCAAGTTACACAAACAAAGCTAGATCCAGCAGGCCCAAATCCAGTCTATGCCACAGCAAACGAGGCGCACCAACTTCATTAAGAAGCAGTTCAGATATGCATGCACTATAAGTCTTTAACCAGAAATTCCCAGCTCAGAAGGGCAGAGTCCAGCCTCTCCTCCCACAAGAGTGCAGACTACGAACCCTCTTAATGTAAAATAACTTAGGGACCTCAGAATTAAAACAAGGAGTCATTTATTATATTAAGACTGTACCATACTGTCATTCCGAAGACATGCTGTAGTCACTGGTGGAGGTACTCCTTGTCACTGCTTGTTTGTATGCCTGCCTTATGTTGTGATGCAATGCTCAGTATAGTACTACTGTATTTGTAATTGTTCAGTAACTTTTTGGTAATAAAGTTGTAACTAAAATATGTTTGTCTTGCACATTACTGTGTTTTCCTGGCACTAAAATAATGAGTTTGATAACAGCCCACCTTTAATTTTTATGACTAGGCTATGAAGGTGAGAGCAGCACATAAAGAAACAGGAATCGTTATCCTTTCCCTTCCCACCCACCCCAAACATTCCTGTGCTCTGTTAGATTATGTTGTCCTCTACTAAGAAGTACATGTACAGTTGGCTGACATGAAGGGTATCTCAGCTTACTTCTGGGTTACTTCTCACTGGTGGTGGCCCAAGTTAATTGCAAACAGGCTTTAGCAATTAGAGACTAAGTACTTGAATACAATGGCTACTTACTGTAATTTATAATTTCAATACACATAAATGTAAGTCCCCAGTGTCCAAAAAAAACCCTAAAGAACTGGAAATGTCCCCTTCTGACCCTCAGTGTGTGTGTGTGTGTGGGGGGGGGGGGGTGTACCCACACAACTTGTATGTACTAGTTTCCAAGGTTCCTCTACCGCAGACAAAATGGCATACTCTGAGACAGATTGTCAAACTTAACTGAATTCATGTTTTTGGCATGTCCAGTCTTGATATTAAGGGACTTGCACATATAGGTCTCAGAGTTTAAAACTGTTACATACTTACAATATTTGCTTTTAGTAGGAGATTTAGCGTAGTACTGAGTTCTCCCTTAGTAAACATCCTTGTGTAGTTCCTGTGTTGTCCATTACCTTACTTGGATAAAAGGACGTTTCTTTGCTCACCAGTGGGAGTGGGAAGCCTTGAGCAGCCTACCTATCCTTGGGGGAAGTGACCTCAGCACAAGAAGCTGTTAGTAATTGGTTGTTTGGGACCATTCCTAGCTCTTTTGTAGTTCACTGCTTAAAATCCGCCTCTGGGTGTTTTTTTCTGGCTATACTGCTCAGACAAGCTCCACGTGGGTTTACAGAGTGGTCCTAGCAGCAAGGAACTCGAAAAAGTGACTACTTTCTGGATTTAAGTATCTTTGCTTTTTTTTCACTGAAAATAGCTTCTGCTGCTTACTTTAAACTAGCCCGAACTGTTTTTTTACTGATTACTGCATTTATTTTAAAAATTGCACTTAAAGTTACATTTAGTCGAATTTAGTCAAAAGTTTGCTTGTTTGTTTGTTTAATTGAACTGTGGAGGCTGCCCACTAAAGTGTGCTAGCCTGTGTAACTAATTTATCACTGTCTCTGCATTTTCTGTATATTTCTGCAAAAAAAAAAACAAAAAAATAATCCTTGTTTTCCCTCCTTTTTCGACTAGTTTAGACCAGTATACAGGCATTGCTGTATTCTGGGCTGTGGAGTAGTTCCTGTGTTGTCCATTACCTTACTTGGATAAAAGGAAGTTTCTTTGCTCACCAGTGGGAGTGGGGAGCCTTGAGCAGCCTACCTATCCTTGGGGGAAGTGACCTCAGCACAAGAAGCTGTTAGTAATTGGTTGTTTGGGACCATTCCTAGCTCTTTTGTAGTTCACTGCTTAAAATCCGCCTTTGCACGGCTTTGCGTGGTCGTGCGCATAGCAGTTAAACAAGGTTAAACCTGGTTAAACAAGGTTAAACTTTTTCTGGCTCCGCCAAGTCTGCTCTTCAATTTTTCCCTTAGAACTGTTCTACTTGCAATCTAAACAGCCTATACTCTATCTGAAAAGCTCAGCACTTGCTCCTAAAGCATTTTGTATACAGGTAAAGCACTCTTAAACAAATGAAAAGTACTTCATTCACCTAAATTCTGTTGAGTACCCACTTCCCTATAGGTCCTTTCTGACTCAGTTACACAGCAATCTTTTTCACTATTTCTAGCATGTCGAAGGGTCAGTTGCTAGCATCCTCTCCTGTTCAGCTGGTGAATCTGGGAATCTTGAGGCAATGTTACAATTGCCTCATGTACACAGACAACCCTCTCCTCCTCCCAACAAATACAAATATATGCGGGATATGCAACTATATAGCCAAACTGGAGGCTGAGCTCTCTCAATTCAGTACTGGCAAGACCAGTCAGGAGGAGAAGGTAACCATGCACACCACAAACCCAGTCTCACATAGAACTATCACAACTGCAAACCAAACACATAAACACACAAAAACATACTCGGAGGCGCTGATTAAAAATCTACCAAAACAACAGAGGCCTCCAAAGCAGACACCCAAGCAACCACCACCTCAAGACATAGCAAATGCAACACATAGTTCACAAAGTCAGTGTGCTAAACAGTCACAGCCCTTAAGGCCAAACAACATGCCAGACACACTTGTAATAGGTGACTCCATAGTCAGGCACACTGACGTCCCGCTCACCAGACTGAACAAGGAGAGGGTCACAGTAAGCTGCCTGTCGGGAGCTAGAATCCGCCACATAACACAAGCACTCAGGTCACTCCACAGCAAGTACAAATATGACTCAGTCATTGTACATGCAGGTGTAAACGACCTGAGACGTACCTCCCTGGACTACATGAAAAGAGACATAGAGGAGCTCTCTGATTATGTAGCCCAGGCCGGTATGACCCTGACCCTGAGCAGCATCTTACCCTCACCAAGAATGATGCCACAGTACAAAGACAAAATGATCAGTTTTAACAATTGGCTTAATTACTGGTGTCATTCTAAGGGGATCCAGTGTCTGTCTGCTTGGGATGACATGCTTGACAAGCCACGCTGCTTCGCAAGGGATGGTTTGCACCTGTCACCCCTGGGCTTCCGGATATTGGCCAAGGCTCTTGCCACCCCCATAGTGCCTTTTTTAGGCAAGGCTCAAATGACAAACCTACCTCCCTAGAAAACACAAGTGGAAAAAAACTAAGGGTAATGCTGCTCAATGCCAGAAGTCTAAACCTCAAGATGTACGCCCTTGAAGCCCTTCTCAGTATGGAGAACATCGATGTTTGTGCAGTGACTGAAACCTGGTTCAAGGCTCCTGAGAGCACCCCAGCACTATCAGGTTTTACCTCATATCATGCTTTCCGGCCCCAAAACTTGGACAGAACCACAAAAGGAGGGGGAGTATCCATTTTCATCAAAGATACCCACACCTCCAGGTTAGTGGCAACGCACGAAGCATCGGAGACTATCCAGGTGCAACTAACCATAGGCAAAACTGCCTTACAGTTTGTAGCATGCTACAGACCACCCTCTCAAACTCAGGAACCCCACACAGCCTTCCTGAAGACACTGGAGAGTATGAATGTCTCTCCACATACCATCATTTTGGGAGACTTCAACTACCCAAACATAGACTGGGAACATTACACAAGCCCCAACACTCTAGCCCAAAGGTTCTTAGAATTCATAAACTCAAATGCAATGGAACAACTAGTCACCATTCCCACAAGAGGAGACAATATACTAGACCTGATCATCACAAACATGGGGACAAAATGCTCCACACCGGAAGTACATCCCTCTTTGGTAAGATCAGACCATATATTAATCTCACTGGAAATCCACATCCCGCCCCCACCGCCTGCACAAAAGACCACAGTGAAAAACTTCTCAAAAGCAAACTTCACACTTCTTAAGACTGAAGTGGTATCTTTCAAGGCCCCTGGGCCAGTGGAAACCACAACCCACACTGCTGAATCCCTTGCAAATGCCTTCTATGGGCACCTTCAAGAATGCATGGATCATGCAATCCCAAATAAAACCAAGACCCATTCCCCCAAAGGCAGGCGACCGGTCTGGTGGATCCCAGCCATAAACAAACTTTACAACAGAAGGAGGAAGCTACTACATGACAGAGCAAAATCCCTAAAAGGAAAGGCATCTCTGATCAGTACTAGCAAAAAACTACGATCACTCATAAAATCATCCAAGGCCAACTTTGAGAGAAAAATCGCAAATGACACAAAAGACAATCACAAGGCCTTCTTTAGCTATGTTAGAAACCTGGGTGGAAACTCCCAGCTATGCTCAGTTAGTCCAAAATGACACAAAATACACTGAACCCACTGACATTGCCAACATTCTGGCAGACAGGTTCAGTGCAAATTTCTCCTCCCTCCCCCAAAAGGAGAAATAACTATCCCAGCAGAGTGTAGCCTCCTAACATCTCAGATGCCCAGGTGAGAGCCGCCTCTCTAAAGCTAAAAACACAGCATCAATGGGACCGGATGGTGTCCCGGCTGTGTGCTACATGAACTCCAAGAGGAACTAAACCCACACATAAGGCTGCTGTTTAATCTTAGCCTTACCACAGGATACGTACCCAAAGAGTGGCGACGGCAACAGTGGTCCCACTTCACAAAGGCGGTGCTTCTACGGACCCTGGAAATTACCGCCCCATAAGCCTGACGAGCCTGGTCTGCAAAGCTATGGAGAGGATCATTATGGAACTCGTAAACAAAGACATTGGGGACCTACAGACATTGGATCCTACCCAATTTGGCTTTGTCAAGGGCAGATCCTGCCTTCTGAACTTGGTTGACTTTTTTGAAACAGTCACTAAGGCCATTGATGAGGGTAAGGCAGTTCACACAGCCTACCTTGACCTTGCAAAAGCCTTTGACACAATACCCCACTCAGGCATCATAGACAAACTCACCAGCTTAAATGTAAACCCATATGTCACAAGATGGGTTGCAAACTGGCTCAAGGACAGAACCCACAGGGTCAGAGTTGCTGGAGCTATGTCAGACTCTAAGCCAGTCACAAGCGGTGTCCCACAGGGCTCAGTCCTGGGACCCCTCTTGTTCGGCATTTATTTTTCCGAGGTACAGGCAAACATAGGAGGATTGTGGCTGACAAAGTTCGCAGATGACTGCAAACTGGGCGCCATAATTGATACTCCAGCGGACACAAACATCCTTCAGAGAGGCCTCATAGAAATGGATAATTGGTGCCAGAGCCATGGCCTTAAGCTAAACGCCAAAAATGTATAGTCATACCCTTTGGGAAAAACAAGGTACCGACAAATTACCACATAGGCGGTAATCCATTAAGTACGGAAGAGGTAATCAGGGACCTAGGGACCCAGGTTGACAGTAACCTCTCATTTGACACTCACATTGCCAAAGTGGTTAGGAAGACCTTCTATATTGCCCACCTTATCATGAAGGGTTTCACATCTAGATCAAGAGAGGTCATTGTGCCCCTGTACTCTTCTCTTATCAGGCCAATGATTGAGTACAATGCTCCATTTGGGATGTATCTCACCCGACACCTGCAGCAGTTGGAAAGACACCAAAAGTTCCTCACCAAGAGGATAAAGGGTCTTAAACATATGTCATATGCTGCCAGACTGAAAAAACTCCAGCTCTATTCAGTCGCATACCGCCTACTCAGAGGTGATATGTGCCTGACGTAGAAGGCCATGTCCAATCCTGAATTAATGGACATGCTCCACCTCAGAAAATCCAAATCCATCAGAGCCACGAGAACAAGTGACTTAAACCTCAACACAGAAATAAATAGAATGTGCTGGAGGGACAGATTCATAACCCAGAGGCTCCCTACACTCCGGAACAGAATCCCAGTCCATGTTAGGCAGAGCCCCTCACTGACTCTATTCAAGAGAAATCTCGACGAGTGGATGGGAGATCGTAGGTTTACCCCGGGGGTCATCTCTTTGTCACTACTAGACAGAGGCATAGTAAACTAAACCCTAAAAGGGCGTAGTATTCTCATCCTAAGGGGTGGTGTAAGCCACATACACTCTGGCTAGGCTTATAAATGCCCTAGGGCAGATAGCCTAGTACGAACCTATGAACCTATGAACCTATGAACCTTGCTTGCCATTGTGAAGTCAAGTCTAATTTAGTTTGTCATGCTTTTCTGGAAATAGACACCTTGCAACATTTCTGTTTCTGGCTGTGTGGTTATTCTGCAGACCTGCAACACAGAGTGAGGTTCTGCTCCTAACTTTGTCTACTGCACATTCACCCATAATATGTGCTACACATCTCTGTTGTAGGACAGGGTGCATATGTACTTGCCTTGTGATTTGATTGCAGGGTCAAGGCAAAGCATTCCCTGCTCTTCACTCAAATTGCTTAAGGAGGTGGAAGCAAATATGTAATTCCTGTATGTCTGCTTCTTGGAAGGACACAGGGCTACCCCTTCACTGTAATATAAGGGCATACTGAGAAGGAACAATTATCTGTTTATTATTAAGTTACATTCCAAAATCTATGTAACTTCTCAAGGATAGAAAGTGTTTCTGTCTAGATGGAAGAAGCATGAAGGAGAAAACTGTGGGCTGAAACGCATTTTTGACTAGCTTGGAGGAAATGAAAGAAACTCTTCGATACACCATTTTACCATTATATCAGTCAATTTGTTAGGTGGTGTAAAGGAAAATGTTTGGGATAGCTGAACCCCCTTTTCACCCTATGGAAGTCTACTACAGGAGGATATGAATTCAGAGTAAGCTATATTTCTTCTTTCAGATCTCAGATCTCCAGCTTTAGCTGTTGAGGTGGGGTGATGGTCTGTCTGTTCTACCCCTATTTTGGTATCACAGCCAAATCCAGCACAAGGCAAATTAGGTACCTGCCAGGCTGGCCTAGCTTTGAAAATGCTCAGTCTCAGAAAACACATGGAATAGGGAGGGAGAGCTGTTTTTTCAGCCTGGAAGATGTCAGCACATCTTAGTTGAGCACAGGAGGAAGAAAGCAGGTACACACAGGAAAACATTGGTGCACTGGCAGCAGAAATTTGGTAGATCAAACCTCGTTGAGAATAGAGAGAGAAGGAGAGAAAGAAAGAGAGAGAGAGAGAGACAGTGTTTTTGCAGACATGCAGAAGAATGGGTTTGCGGGTATATGTTTGTGTGTGGGAGTGGGGGTAGATGTTTCAGTCCCACCAATGGGGATTCTGCAAATTCAGATGGATTGGGGTGACTATAATGGAACAGAATATTACAGAAAACTCAGATTTATAACTGTGAGAATTCACAGACCTGAACAACTGGGATGGATTTACATATACAGAAAATGTGGGTAAGGTAATTTACTGAGGACTACTATTAGTCAGTCATAGTCATTTATCTGGTTAAGTAACTTGCTTAAAATCACACAGTTGGCAAATGGAAATAGAAGGGATCAAAACCTGTTACAATTGACAGGAAGCAGCTCATTAAGAGTGTTAATCCTCAACCCACTTTGCTAACTGCCAAACATTCCTTAACTCTTTATTTGCATCTTCATTTCCTGATAAATCACTTGGGATGATAGTCAGTCAATAATGCTTGTCATTAGCTGTATAGCTGTTCAGAAAAATGCTGTTGAATTTAATTACAGTTGGCTGGTACTTCAGAAAAATGCAGTTCTAGTTAATTACAGTTGGCTGGCACTTCAAGCTCTGAGCAATTAACAAACTGCTTCTTATAGTCAACAGTAAGGGGCCCGAATTCTTTTACCTACTGTATGTCTTTTAGCAAGTCACTCAGACTGTGCTCCTGGGTCATCCATGTAAAGGGAAACTTTGTACAATGAGTCTACCTGGTTAGCAAACAGATAAAACAAAACTTTATTTGAAATTTGACCTTGTCCAGAATTCTTGAGCAAAAAAAAAAAGAAAAACTTGAAAAGCATGTGTGTCCATTCCATGTAAATATCTCTGGCTTTCTGGCAAATTGCCATGGATTCTAGTCATTAAATAATGATAAATCTTCAGAAAATGCTTGTTAATGCAAAGCATTTTATTCAAGCAACTTTCTGATTGCATAAGAGAAATATTTAAAATCTCTTCCCTTTTTGGGTGCTTGTCTCTTATTTGAGCTAAGAAGTTGAGAGAGCAGAAGGGGTTTGCAATACATTTTCTTGTCCATAGGGTTATAGGTTCATAGGTTGGTACTAGGCTATCGGCCCTAGGGCCTGTACAAGCCTAGCCATAACAATTCCCTGGCTATTTCTTCCCACAGTATTTGCTTCCCTGCATTCTCTCCATTATTTATGAATGTATTCATTCACTTGTTCTCAAGCAGATAAATGAAGTGCGCAGTCATGCATGCAGCTGTAGTTGATGGTTCTGTGTGTGTATAAATACGTGGATCCTGCAACCCACAGGAACATCATCATATGAGCAATTTCTTTGGATACCAACCTTGGTCTCCTTGTTTTGCTGACAGTTGATGATATGTTTATTGCTCAGTGTGAAGAAAGTGGGAAACATGAAGTCTATGAGTTTAATGTTAATATTTTATGTGTAAATACATTTTTAATTAGACTTATTTATTTATTATTTTTTGCATGGACACACAGGTATGAAATGCTTTATGTTGGGCTACAGCCTTGTCTTGTTCTTAGTTCAAAACAAGTAAGGCCATCAGCTGCTTATGTAGTGCAGAGTTTGTTTCTCTCAGTGTTCATTTGTCTGCTGTGTGACTCTAACCATTTCATCCAACAGTACATCTAGGCTGCACCCGAAAAGGGACACTTGCATCCAGTGGGCTGTCTCAAGCTGTTAGCAAATCCATTGCACATTAGTCTTGAAATCCTACACCCTTCACTATATGCTGTTGACTATGAGTTTAAGTACCTGTCTTGTACTTTAATGGACTGCTAGATGCATCTTCAATAAATGTGAGTTTCAAGGAAGAGTTGTTTACTGTTCCTCATGCCAAGTCTGTTTACAGGTGTGAAACTGTTGTTTTGTTTTGTTTAAAAAATGTCTGTCAGTGTATTTGCTGTAAAATGTGAAATACCATTTTAAAATTAAATCTAAATCTCTGTGATCAGTGTAGAAGTAAAAAAAAGAAGTGTTTATGATGACTGAGGAGATGCTGCCAAATTACAGGATACTGATATGGCTGTACAGGGCCCAGTTCATTACCCTGCCTAGGGCCCCATTTGACCACGATTCTGCCCAGCATGGTGCAGTACTGCAATTGCTTTAGCAAGTTGCTTAAGCATGTTTTCTGTACCCCCAAACATCTCCTTAAGTAAAGTACCTCAGGGATCTGTCACTATCACAGATACTGAGTTCTGTTCCTCCCATCCCACTGCTGCTGTTTCTTACTTTAAGTTGTTCTTACAATGGTGGTAGTTTACATAGGTCTCCAATCAATGCATACTTGTTATCAGTTTTAACAGCAACCCATTGTGTATAATTTGCAGGACAGCATGTAAAATCTTACTATTTTCTCAAGTTTTATGTTGGCAGGCACAAAGGTAAAAATAACTTGCTCTAGATGACATACTTACCTCCCCCATAAAGGAAATGAGGAGTCCTGAAAGATTTTCTCTTTCAGCAGATGGAAAATCCATTTCATTGTGGTTAAAACACTTGTGAAGCCCTTGGCATAGTAATGATTAGTTTCCCCCAGATACTTTTCCCAACAGTAAGGTCAAGTAATGTATAAAGTTCCACATAGTCACTCAGTTTACTGTTGTTTCTTCTCGTTCATTTCCACAAGCGTAACTTGGGTAGGGAAAAGGGGTCTGCCAACCCTGATGCAAAGTGTTAGAGGGTGTGATTGTCAGAAGCCAATCAGTGTTCAGTATAATACTGACATATGAATGCCAGTATTCCAATTGAGGAGAGGCACTTGTGTGATCAGTGTATAGGCAAAGTGACCAGCATAAACTGTAGCAACTGCAGTTTGCCACTGCTTAAAAAGTAGAGGGATTTTTTGGCGCATCATTTTAGAAGACCTTTTTTTTCTTTTTTTTTTTTCATTCTTTAACTTACAGTTGGTGGGGGTGGGGGTCAGACTGCAAGATGGCCTGGTGCCAGAATAGCCAGCTACACCTCTTGTCATTTCTATTTAAATGAAACATGTGTGGGGGTGGGGGTCAGACTGCAAGATGGCCTGGTGCCAGAATAGCCAGCTACACCTCTTGTCATTTCTATTTAAATGAAACATGTTTCAAAGATATATAGCAAAGACCACAACAATAGCTAAGAAATAATTTGTTGTAAAATAATTTGGGGATAAAACATACAAATAAGTTTCATTTCAAATGTGTTCTGGTTCCACATACCTCAGCTGAACTACTTGACAGATTAAAATGTTGTGGTTCAGAGCTCTTTTCCTGTGCTGACCTTTAGTATTCACAGAACATTTTCTCTAGGATAGTTACAACACATAGGTGGGAAATCCTCGGTTGACACATGCTCATTTCACTGGGCTGTGCTTTGCCTCACCATCTTACTCCCACCCAACTTCTATATCATTTTTTTTATCTTCAACCCACAACCAGTCTCATTTAGTCAGTTGCTACCAATCCTTATAACCGATCACCAAAGCGGATCGCATCATTGCCTTTGTAGTTTTTCACTGCAGACTACACCTCATGCAGGAATCATTAAACAATCTAGCAAGCAATGCAATAAATGTCTGTCTGCTAAAGTTTGAGGCAATAACTAACCAAGCTACCAAAACTACTGCATTATAATTCATTTTCCTCCATTCATATACGTCTGTGCTTAATAAATTTCTGTCATGTCTAATCCAGTACTTTTCTGCAGTATTTCTAATCATTCTACTTTCTATCCACTAGAAATATGCATGTGCTGCTTTGTCTGATAACATTATACATTCACATGTTAAATGTTTTACGATGCCCCCATGACCTGTTTTTTCCCTGAAATAAAAACAACAAAACAGTGCCACTAAAATGACCTCTAATGGGTATGCCTATATGCAAATATGATGAAGGGATCAGTTAACCTAAACTCTAGCTGCCAACAGACAGAACTATATCTCCACTATAAAGTTACTCAAACAATATACAATTTCAACCTTAAAAAATACCCACAAACTTGCATTTCTTTGAATAGCCCTACTGATACTACAAGCAGGAGACATACATTTAAACTCAGGTCAATTCTCTGTTCCACACAAACCCAAGCAATAATTCATACCCTACTCTTCCCATAAATGTACACCCTTGGGTTATATGAATATAGCAAGCCTAGGTATCCAAATTCCTTTCTGGCATGAGATACATTGGTGGCTAAACTGAGCTCATTGTTTTGGGTAAAAGAAAAGGATGTTGATAATAAGAAAAATGGAGAAAGACTGCTGGGTCAGCAGTTTTGTGTAAACTTTACAGGAAATATGACATTTTATATCATCATATTATTTACAACCTTCAAAAGAAAAAAAGCATCATGGAGACTCACTAAGCTACTACTGCTCAAGACAGTGATACTTTTGTCACATCTTACACTGTAAATGTCTTTCTTCCTTATAGGTCTGTGCAGCAGTAACCCAAAAGTTAGTCCAGCCACAACGGCGATCTCTTTATTCTGCAACATTAAAAGGCATGAGGTGAGAGTGATGTTAACACTTAGTAAGATCATTACTCAAAGTGCTTAACTATAGCAGACCACGTGCCAGACATATCTTTTAAAGATAATACCACATTTTGAAAGTTATACTCAGCAACTAATATAGCAAGATGTTTAATGGACATGGTATCTTTATCTGTGTTGACTAAAAGTTGATACAATGGAATTATAATGCACATTTAGCACTCAGTGGAACAGACTTAGGTGATGAATGAACTTGGCATTTCAAGCATTGCAAATATATGCATCTAATCAGGACTGCATGGATAAGGCAATCCCAAGCAAAACAAAGACTCTTTGTACCAAAGGCAAGCGTCCAGTCTGGTGGACCCCAGCCATAAACAAACTCTACAACAAAAGGAGGAAGCTACTACAAGATAGAGCAAAATCCTTAAAAGGTAAGACACCCTTGATCACTATAAGTAAAAAACTAAGAGCTCTCATAAAATCATCCAAAGCAAATTTCGAGAGAAAAATAGCTAAAGACTCAAAAGACAATCATAAGGCCTTCTTTAGCTATGTTAGAAACCTAGGAGGAAACTCCCAGATATGCTCAGAACTAGTTCAAAATGATGTGAAGATTACTGATCCTACAGACATTGCCAACATACTGGCTGACAGGTTCAGTGCAAACTTCTCCCTCCCCCAAAAGGAGAGATATCTATACCAAATGAGTGCAGCCCCCAAACATCTCCAGCGCCCAAGTGAGAACTGCTCTCCAAAGCAAAAACACAGCATCCATGGGACCCGATGGTGTCCCCGGCTGTGTGCTCCACGAACTCAATGAGGAATTAAACCCACAGCTAGGACAGCTGTTTAATCAAAGTCTTACCTCTGGATACGCACCCAGGAGTGGCGCACTGCAACTGTGGTCCCACTTCACAAAGGCGGTGCCTCCACAGACCCTGGAAATTACCGCCCATTAGCTTGACAAGCCTTATCTGCAAAGCCATGGAGAGGATCATAATGGACCTCATAAATAAAGACATAGGGAATTTGCAGACTTTGGATCCAACCCAGTTTGGCTTTGTCAAAGGCAGATCATGCCTTTTAAACTTGGTTGACTTTTTGAAACAGTCACCAAAGCCATTGATGAGGGAAAGGCAGTCCATACAGCCTACCTCGATCTGGCTAAGGCCTTGATACAATACCCCACTTGGGTATCATTGAAAAACTCATCAGCTTAAATGTTAACCCATACATCACAAGATGGGTTGCAAACTGGCTGAGTGACAGAACCCACAGGGTCAGAGTTGCTGGCGCCATGTCAGACTCAAAGCCTGTCACAAGTGGTGTCCCACAGGGCTCAGTCCTGGGCCCACTCTTGTTTGGCATCTACTTTTCCAAGTACAAGCAAACACAGGAGGGTTATGGCTGACAAAGTTTGCAGATGACTGCAAACTGGGCCATAGTAGAAAACACATCTGACACAGATATCCTTCAGAAGGGTCTCACAGAAACGGATAACTGGTGCCAGAGCCACGGCCTAAAGTTAAATGCCAAAAATGCATAGTCATACCCTTCGGGAAAACAAGGTTACCCCTAGCTACCAAATAGGTGGCAATCCACTGAGCACAGAAGAAGTTATCAGGGACCTGGGGACCCAGGTTGATAGTAGTCTGTCATTCGACACCCATGTAGCTAAAGTAGTTAGGAAGTCCTTCTACATTGCCCACCTTATCATGAAGGGATTCTCATCTAGATCAAGGGAGGTCATAGTCTCCCTTTACTCATCACTCATCAGACCAATGATTGAGTACAATGCCCCATTCGGAATGTATCTGACCCGACACTTGCAGCAGCTGGAGAGGCCACAAAAGTTCCTCACCAAAAGGATAAAGGGTCTCAAAATCTGTCCTATGCTGCCCGACTGAAAGAACTCCAGCTCTATTCAGTCGCACCGCTTGCTCAGAGGTGACCTTTGCCTAACATACAAGGCCATGTCAAACCCAGATTTGATGAATATGCTTCACCTCAAAAATCTAGATCCATCAGAGCCACAAGGGCGGAGACTTAAACCTCAACACGGCTATTAATAGGACGTGCTGGAGGGATAGATTCATCACCCAAAGACTCCCTATGCTGTGGAACAAAATCCCGGTACATGTGAGGCAGAGCACCTCGCTGGCCTTGTTCAAGAGAAATCTTGACCAATGGATGGGAGATCGCAGATATACCCCAGGAATTACCTCAGTGTCACTGCTCGACAGAGGCACAGCAAAATAATGGGTATAGTTCCCCATACTAAAGGGGTGGCGTAAGCCACAAAACAATGGGCTAGGCTTATAAATGCCCTCGGGCAGATAGCCTAGTATGAACCTATGAACCTATGAACCTATATGAAATTAATTATATAAGTTAGGTTCTAAAGACAAGCAATATTATGAAATTTCATCAAATAGACTAGCCTGAAAAATATATTGGAAAATGACCTCTTGAAAATGTTTGTCCAGTTTAAATAATTCATTGACACTTAATTAATTATATTTAATTAATTTCATTTACGTTTAATTACATGTTCTGTGACTTTTAACATCGCAGAGATAACATAGCCCAAAGATAAATTTACAACCTGTATATTTTATATTAAAAGACATAGCTAAAAAAAAGTATAAGGAACAACGTGTTCAGTATATTGCATATGCAAAGCATATTCATGTCTCTACATCTTATCTTGGGGTACTTCATGTAATTTGAAGTTCTTCCATAAAAATAACTTCAGTCAATGCCATTCACAGCTAGGAACACTGTTACAATATCAACAGTTTGTAAGAAGCACTAAATATTAGAATGCACTCACACAATATATATATATATATATATATATATATATATATATATATATATGTGTGTGTGTGTGTATATATATATATATATATATATATATATGTGTGTGTGTGTGTGTGTGTATATATATATATATATAAAAAAACTATGTCTGTAAATGTTAGGCTACATTATTTGTTTATTTTTTGTTTGTCTTTCGGCTTTTCTTGGTTAGGGGTCACCACAGCGGAACTCGGGTCCGCTAATGATTGGCAGTAGATTTTTCAGGAATGCCGAGTTGCCAGCTCAAAGTTCAACCTTCAACGAAGGCACACCCATTTATGCATGTCTTTCGAATGCTCCCACAACCACGGGGGGACATGCAGACTTTACACAGAAGGCTCTCCCCGCACTCCAGCTGAGAATCGAACGGGAAAACCTCTTGCTGTGAGGCAACAATGCTACCGCTGTACCACTGTGGATGTCCTACATTATTTGTTTACTACTGATAGATATCTACTTATTTTGATATTCCTGTCCCATGGTGTCTAACATGAAATTATAACCTCCCTTGTATATCTTTTTCATAATGCCTCATTGGCTACTTCTTGGTCTTAATAAAGAGTGAAATACCCACTGGTCCAGTATGACAAAATGACTATAAAATCCCAAACAAAGAAAATTCAGATCTTGATATTAATTGTCAACTAACAACCTCAAAGTCATGTAAAGTACCTAAAGAAAATCTACGTATGACCATTTGCATTTACATTTTGGGGTTTGTTAGACAACTGTACTCTTTATGGTATCTTACTAAAATGGATATTTGGCCCAGTATCTCTCGAGATGAGATAATGTCTTTCAAATTACTGTACATTTCTTTCCTTACTATTCATAATACACTGTATGTGTTTATGCACATTAATGTAATGCCATTCTGCTCAACACTATCTGTTTCTGTGTAGGTTTAATTTTCTCCCACATCATATTTTCCCATATTGGAGTGACGTTTGCTCCTTACTCTTAAAAAACACCTGTCCTAAAATGTACATTGAGCATTACTCCCTCATCCAGTAACCTCTGTTCCACCTCAGATTGAGCCTTTTGGCAATAAACATAGTATATCTATTCTATGTGATGTACTTTTTTCTTCTCAATATTGGGATGTTTTCTCATGTAAACAACCTCATCCTGCCAATTTGTGTTCCCCACTCATCACTCATGCTCCAGTGTGGAAATTGTGTCATCCTGACAAAGTTGCATGATCTTTGGATCTTTTATCTGGGATTAATCATTCTTTGTGGAGCACAAACTAGTGACCTTCACTATTAGAACCTCTAAACCTGAAGATATCAATATCTCAGATGTCAATGATTTGGAATATTCAAATCTCATTAAATTTTATGATGAAGTTTCAAGATTCAGTTATTCCAGCATAACACCAGAAATTACCTCAGTAGGAAGCTACACAATTGAGTTTTAAATAATTAGCAGTACTTACCAGATCTAAATATAATAGGACATTAAAGAGAAAGACACTCTACCAAGATAAACAAATGCTTCAATAAAAGAAAGAAAAAATCCTTAAATTATTCAGCAAATTCAAGGACTGTCAGATCAAGGATAACATTAAAAATTGACTAAAAGCTTAAAAATATATATTAGGAATAGTAAGACATCTTTCAAAGTAAAGTTGGTACTTGAAGCTAAGGGCAGTTACAAATCTGTCATTAATTACACTACAAAGGTAAGAAATAGCATTCAACATCGTTCAGAATTGATTCAAGATGCACCAGCTACTGTGACTCAGTAGAAATTTCCAACATACTAGCTAAAAAATTCAGTGCCAACTTTATCCCAGAAATGAATTTTCAAAGGACACATCCCTGAAGGCTAAAATTCCCTTATCATCACTAAATAATCTATACCACAGGTGGTCTCAAAGAATAAACATGCTTCCTTCATGGGACCTGATATTATACCAGGCTGTTTAATAAAGAGTACCAATGAAGCCCAAGAAGAGCCACTCCATAAACTATTTAACCCAAGTTTAATCACTGGCTTTTTCCCTGATGTTTGGTGTACATTGGCTGTGATGCCACTTCAGAAGGGTGTCTCCCCACCACTGATCTCAGGAATTATAAGCACATCTGTCTGACAGGCCTCATATGCAAAATTAAGGAGCATATAACTAACCTGATTAAGTATGAACTAAAAATGTGCTAGACCCACAGCAGTTTGGCTTTATTAAGGGTAGATCCTGTCTAATGAATCTGGTAAACTTCTTTTAAAGAATGAAACAAGCTGTTAATAGCAACTATTCTGTACACAGGGCATACCTTGATTTGGCCAAGGCCTTTGACACTATACCCATGCTAGCATAGTAAGTAAATGAAATGCATTACAAGTGTATCCCTATGTTGTGAGATAGATAAATTGGATAAGGGAGTAAACCCATGTGGTGCATTAAGAAGATGCATCATTAAAGAGTATGAAGGTAACTAGCAGTGTTCTTAAGGCTTCTGTGCTGGAACCAGCTTTGTATGATATTTATTTTTCTGACCTGTCTCAAATCAAGCTTTTTGGTTAATCAAAATCTGATGACAGCTGCAACCTGCAGCATTCTCATATTACCCTCTGACACCCAAGCTTTCCAGCAAGAGCGTGTACCAGTAAACACCTGATGTGCTAACAATAGGCTTGGATTAAATGCTAAAAACTGTAACCCAGTTGAATTTGGTAAAGCATCATCCCCCAGCATAAGATATAGACAATGCCCACTCCAAATGAGAATGCTACTACAGACTTTGTTACTTCAGTTAATAATTCTCTCTTCTTTCATCGTCGGGTAACAGCAGTAGTTAAGAAGTTCTCCTACTTAGTACAGCTGATTCAAATAGGTCATTGTCACACTATATTCAGCATATATTATGCCAGTTATTGAATAAAATGTCCCCTTTTGGATGTACCTCATGAGAGATTTCAAAAAACTAGAAAGATCATAGAGGTTTCTAAGTAGGACGATCACTGACTTAAATACTCTAAGCTACCAGAAAAGACTGGAAGCACTGTTTCTTTATTCACTGTCTCATGGATTTCTGATGGAGATTTATAGATTGCCTTCTGATCGATCCATTATGACTCTAGCAGTTCAGGATATTTTGTATCACCACAAATCAAATAGTCCCACAAATATCAGAACAAGGGAGCTAAATCTTCACCAGAAGGTAATTAAATAAGGTGGAGAGATAGGTTTGTTACTTAGCACCTTCCTCACCTTTGGAATGGACTCGCATTGCAAGTTAAGCAGTGTAATACACCATCTTTCTTCAAATTGGTGTAATACACCATTTTTCCTCAGACTGGATGGGATTCACAAATTTACTCTGGCTATATTGGTCTGGCTCTCCTTCAGGGAGGAGGTTCAGTTTGAGGATGGGTACAGGCAAGAAGTAAATAGTCACAACAGGCAATAACATTAGATTTCGTCTGATCGTGTGATCTCATTCAATAGCCTTAGATTTCCTCTGATCCTGTGATCTCATTCAATAGCCTTGGATTTCCTCTGATCCTGTGATCTCATTCAATAACCTTGGATTTCCTCTGATCCTAAGATCTAGCATTCACTATGAGAGTACAGAATTCCAGTTACCCTTACTTTTTAATCTCTGCCCCTGTCTTGTGGCTTTCTGTTATTTTGGTGGTTCTGCCTATTGATGCTGATTCATGTCAGTAAACTGGCATCCCAAATCATCATGCACAGATGTATGGCTTTTCAGCCATATCCCCCTACTTTGTAAGCATAAAAGAGGGAGCAATCTCAGTTTACTGCATGAGTCCTTTATTCAGATTTTGAAGTGCAGCCAGTTGCCCCTGTTAGCAGCTTACTTCTCAACTGCCCCTGATTTCACAGACTGTCTCTGATTTTGCCTCATAATTTTTGCACCATCACTCATAACATTTTTTCATTTTTTGGCAATTCACTGAGGAGTACAGCCAGTCAACAATGCTACTTATTAGAGATTAATACTTTTTATGCTCAAACAGTGCATGTAGATGCAAAGCCAGTTGTTCTATTAAACTTTTAAGTGAATTAGAATACTATTTAAAAATTCTTAGTGATTTTAGACTTTGATCTACCATCATTTTTTTGGCTTTGTTCAGAATTGTTGAGCAAGGAAGTTGAAAGGTATGGTTTGTAGATGTTGTACTGCTAACCCCATTTCCACCAGTCTTGCAAATCCATCAAACATATTATGCTACAATGTATTTATACACTTTACAGTTTTTTTCCTATCTTACTCCCCCTTCCTTTCTTCTAATTGAGCAGATCTTGCCTATGCATGTGCTCCAACTCCTCTCCCCAGGTCAGCTGTGCCAGTCATCTCTTGCCAGTGTCTTATGTGCTCAAACAGCTAGTCAAAACTGTGTCACCTGGCCCAAAGTCGGGGCTTTATTCCTCCATGCCACAGCACTGGCAATTAACTCATATATTTGATACTGCGGACTGGCAGAAGATTTACTGTAATACAGGATTCACGAAGCCACCGTGTAAGAGATACATGGCTTACACGGATGCTGCAGTTAAACGGTGTGATGTCAGCATGTCATGCATATGCATGAGGGCATGCTGAATCACACCGAAGGCTAACACGGTCCGTGTAAGACAGTAGGGGGCGTGTCCGTAGGCCGAGCCCTGCAAGCGGACACGCCCCCAGAAGAGTAAAAGTGCCCAAAGTAAACACCCACGACAGAGTCCATGGAAATGTGAATAAACACAACACAACACATGCCCACACAGACTATGAACATAAAATATATAAATGAACATGTTATATATATTTTTTAAATCGTAAAGATGTTTGCCCGTGAGTGCGCTCATTTGCGCGGGCGTGCCCGTAGCTTAGCCACAGTTAGCAGTCAATGGAAAAGCATATAAGAACTAAATATGCAAAGTAAGCCAAGAAGCAATAGCGTAGCGGTAGAGACGTCGGCTGAAGAGCAAGCATCCATGGTTCGAGCCCCCACAACATCAATTTTTATTTTTAGTAAAATAAGCACGAAACAAGTCCCTGACAAATATGTACACATATAAAATCATATTTTATGTAAAATGTAATGAAATAGCCCATTTATTTTGAAGAAATGTGAGATAACAAAACAATAAAAAATGCGAGATGTGCCTATAGCTGAGTGCATCTGCCCGTAGGTGAGCAGTGGTTTAACAGGTGCAAAATGAGTGCCCGTAGGTGAGCAGTGGTTTAACAGGTGCAAAATGAGTGCCCATAGGTGAGCAGTGGTTTAACACGCTGAAACTGTGTGCCCCTAGCTGAGCTGAGCGTAATATGCGTGCTGACAGCCAAATGAGGCGTAAACCAGCGTAACCCGTTTGCGCGGAGCTGCGCACCACGCTAACAAGCTAACCAGCGGGCAACATTGAGCAAGCTGTAACAAAACTGCCTTTACACAGACACACCCACTAGCCTGTCTAGACAGTCATAAAATTTAAAAAGCAGTGGCCAGGTTTGAACCCAGGATACCATGCACTATAGTCAAGGTACTGAACCACTAAGCCACGACAGCTGTACATAGAAATGCAGTAATAGCAAATATATAGGAATGAATAGAAAGTGGAGCATGACAAAGCAGGTTTTGTGAAGTTGATACAATTCCAAAATGGCCAATCACAGATAAGTGCGGGAAAAACAGCATATATAAGCCCCATAGGTGGGAATACACAGCATAAACAATTGTAGAACTGACTTGCAGCCAGAATGTCAGGAGTAGGTGAGGGTAGTTGCTTTCAAGCACAGAGGTGGGGCGTTGAGGAGTCCAGATACATGGTCTGGCTCCTAGTCCACAATCATGAGGCCCAACTCATGCAGGGCCAGGTCCTGTGGGGAGCATATAGGGCTGAGGCGTGGGACCGGTTGGCTCATGATCTCACCAGTGCCACAGGGATTCCAAGGACTGGTGAGCAGGTCCGTCACCACCATGCGGACCTGAAGAGATGCAAGCAGGACCAATTGAACCTTTGGATCCAGGAGGCCCGGCAAATGCCCAACGCCCCACTACTGAGTAAGTTACATTTAATTATGTATGTAAGAAATTAAATTAGCCCAGGTGAGAGCCGCCCTCTCTAAAGCTAAAAACACAGCATCAATGGGACCGGATGGTGTCCCAGGCTGTGTGCTACATGAACTCCAAGAGGAACTAAACCCACACATAAGGCTGCTGTTTAATCTTAGCCTTACCACAGGATACGTACCCAAAGAGTGGCGTACGGCAACAGTGGTCCCACTTCACAAAGGCGGTGCTTCTACGGACCCTGGAAATTACCGCCCCATAAGCCTGACGAGCCTGGTCTGCAAAGCTATGGAGAGGATCATTATGGAACTCGTAAACAAAGACATTGGGGATCTACAGACATTGGATCCTACCCAATTTGGCTTTGTCAAGGGCAGATCCTGCCTTCTGAACTTGGTTGACTTTTTTGAAACAGTCACTAAGGCTATTGATGAGGGTAAGGCAGTTCACACAGCCTACCTTGACCTTGCAAAAGCCTTTGACACAATACCCCACTCGGGCATCATAGACAAACTCACCAGCTTAAATGTAAACCCATATGTCACAAGATGGGTTGCAAACTGGCTCAAGGACAGAACCCACAGGGTCAGAGTTGCTGGAGCTATGTCAGACTCTAAGCCAGTCACAAGCGGTGTCCCACAGGGCTCAGTCCTGGGACCCCTCTTGTTTGGCATTTATTTTTCCGAGGTACAGGCAAACATAGGAGGATTGTGGCTGACAAAGTTTGCAGATGACTGCAAACTGGGCGCCATAATTGATACTCCAGCGGACACAAACATCCTTCAGAGAGGCCTCATAGAAATGGATAATTGGTGCCAGAGCCATGGCCTTAAGCTAAACGCCAAAAATGTATAGTCATACCCTTTGGGAAAAACAAGGTACCGACAAATTACCACATAGGCAGTAATCCATTAAGTACGGAAGAGGTAATCAGGGACCTAGGGACCCAGGTTGACAGTAACCTCTCATTTGACACTCACATTGCCAAAGTGGTTAGGAAGACCTTCTATATTGCCCACCTTATCATGAAGGGTTTCACATCTAGATCAAGAGAGGTCATTGTGCCCTTGTACTCTTCTCTTATCAGGCCAATGATTGAGTACAATGCCCCATTTGGAATGTATCTCACCCGACACCTGCAGCAGTTGGAAAGACACCAAAAGTTCCTCACCAAGAGGATAAAGGGTCTTAAACATATGTCATATGCTGCCAGACTGAAAAAAATCCAGCTCTATTCAGTCGCATACCGCCTACTCAGAGGTGATATGTGCCTGACGTACAAGGCCATGTCCAATCCTGAATTAATGGACATGCTCCACCTCAGAAAATCCAAATCCATCAGAGCCACGAGAACAAGTGACTTAAACCTCAACACAGAAATAAATAGAATGTGCTGGAGGGACAGATTCATAACCCAGAGGCTCCCCACACTCTGGAACAGAATCCCAGTCCATGTTAGGCAGAGCCCCTCACTGACTCTATTCAAGAGAAATCTCGACGAGTGGATGGGAGATCGTAGGTTTACCCCGGGGGTCATCTCTTTGTCACTACTAGACAGAGGCATAGTAAACTAAACCCTAAAAGGGCATAGTATTCTCATCCTAAGGGGTGGTGTAAGCTACATACACTCTGGCTAGGCTTATAAATGCCCTAGGGCAGATAGCCTAGTACGAACCTATGAACCTATGAACCTATGAACCTTGCTTGCCATTGTGAAGTCAAGTCTAATTTAGTTTGTCATGCTTTTCTGGAAATAGACACCTTGCAACATTTCTGTTTCTGGCTGTGTGGTTATTCTGCAGACCTGCAACACAGAGTGAGGTTCTGCTCCTAACTTTGTCTACTGCACATTCACCCATAATATGTGCTACACATCTCTGTTGTAGGACAGGGTGCATATGTACTTGCCTTGTGATTTGATTGCAGGGTCAAGGCAAAGCATTCCCTGCTCTTCACTCAAACTGCTTAAGGAGGTGGAAGCAAATATGTAATTCCTGTATGTCTGCTTCTTGGAAGGACACAGGGCTACCCCTTTACTGTAATATAAGGGCATACTGAGAAGGAACAATTATGTTTATTATTAAGTTACATTCCAAAATCTATGTAACTTCTCAAGGATAGAAAGTGTTTCTGTCTAGATGGAAGAAGCATGAAGGAGAAAACTGTGGGCTGAAACACATTTTTGACTAGCTTGGAGGAAATGAAAGAAACTCTTCGATACACCATTTTACCATTATATCAGTCAATTTGTTAGGTGGTGTAAAGGAAAATGTTTGGGATAGCTGAACCCCCTTTTCACCCTATGGAAGTCTACTACAGGAGGATATGAATTCAGAGTAAGCTATATTTCTTCTTTCAGATCTCAGATCTCCAGCTTTAGCTGTTGAGGTGGGGTGATGGTCTGTCTGTTCTATCCCTATTTTGGTATCACAGCCAAATCCAGCACAAGGCAAATTAGGTACCTGCCAGGCTGGCCTAGCTTTGAAAATGCTCAGTCTCAGAAAACACATGGAATAGGGAGGGAGAGCTGTTTTTTTCAGCCTGGAAGATGTCAGCACATCTTAGTTGAGCACAGGAGGAAGAAAGCAGGTACACACAGGAAAACATTGGTGCACTGGCAGCAGAAATTTGGTAGACCAAACCTCGTTGAGAATAGAGAGAGAAGGAGAGAAAGAAATAGAGAGAGAGAGAGAGAGAGAGAGAGAGACAGTGTTTTTGCAGACATGCAGAAGAATGGGTTTGCGGGTATATGTTTGTGTGTGGGAGTGGGGGTAGATGTTTCAGTCCCACCAATGGGGATTCTGCAAATTCAGATGGATTGGGGTGACTATAATGGAACAGAATATTACAGAAAACTCAGATTTATAACTGTGAGAATTCACAGAACTGAACAACTGGGATGGATTTACATATACAGAAAATGTGGGTAAGGTAATTTACTGAGGACTACTATTAGTCAGTCATAGTCATTTATCTGGTTAAGTAACTTGCTTAAAATCACACAGTTGGCAAATGGAAATAGAAGGGATCAAAACCTGTTACTATTGACAGGAAGCAGCTCATTAAGAGTGTTAATCCTCAACCCACTTTGCTAACTGCCAAACCTTCCTTAACTCTTTATTTGCATCTTCATTTCCTGATAAATCACTTGGGATGATAGTCAGTCAATAATGCTTGTCATTAGTTGTATAGCTGTTCAGAAAAATGCTGTTGAATTTAATTACAGTTGGCTGGTACTTCAGAAAAATGCAGTTCTAGTTAATTACAGCTGGCTGGCACTTCAAGCTCTGAGCAATTAACAAACTGCTTCTTATAGTCAACTGTAAGGGGCCCGAATTCTTCTACCTACTGTATGTCTTTTAGCAAGTCACTCAGACTGTGCTCCTGGGTCATCCATGTAAAGGGAAACTTTGTACAATGAGTCTACCTGGTTAGCAAACAGATAAAACAAAACTTTATTTGAAATTTGACCTTGTCCAGAATTCTTGAGCAAAAAAAAAAAAGAAAAACTTGAAAAGCATGTGTGTCCATTCCATGTAAATATCTCTGGCTTTCTGGCAAATTGCCATGGATTCTAGTCATTAAATAATGATAAATCTTCAGAAAATGCTTGTTAATGCAAAGCATTTTATTTAAGCAACTTTCTGATTGCATAAGAGAAATATTTAAAATCTCTTCCTTTTTTGGGTGCTTGTCTCTTATTTGAGCTAAGAAGTTGAGAGAGCAGAAGGGGTTTGCAATACATTTTCTTGTCCATAGGGTTATAGGTTCATAGGTTGGTACTAGGCTATCGGCCCTAGGGCCTATACAAGCCTAGCCATAACAATTCCCTGGCTATTTCTTCCCACAGTATTTACTTCCCTGCATTCTCTCCATTATTTATGAATGTATTCATTCACTTGTTCTCAAGCAGATAAATGAAGTGCGCAGTCATGCATGCAGCTGTAGTTGATGGTTCTGTGTGTGTATAAATACGTGGATCCTGCAACCCACAGGAACATCATCATATGAGCAATTTCTTTGGATACCAACCTTGGTCTCCTTGTTTTGCTGACAGTTGATGATATGTTTATTGCTCAGTGTGAAGAAAGTGGGAAACATGAAGTCTATGAGTTTAATGTTAATATTTTATGTGTAAATACATTTTAATTAGACTTATTTATTTATTATTTTTGCATGGACACACAGGTATGAAATGCTTTATGTTGGGCTACAGCCTTGTCTTGTTCTTAGTTCAAAACAAGTAAGGCCATCAGCTGCTTATGTAGTGCAGAGTTTGTTTCTCTCAGTGTTCATTTGTCTGCTGTGTGACTCTAACCATTTCATCCAACAGTACATCTAGGCTGCACCCGAAAAGGGACACTTGCATCCAGTGGGCTGTCTCAAGCTGTTAGCAAATCCATTGCACATTAGTCTTGAAATCCTACACCCTTCACTATATGCTGTTGACTATGAGTTTAAGTACCTGTCTTGTACTTTAATGGACTGCTAGATGCATCTTCAATAAATGTGAGTTTCAAGGAAGAGTTGTTTACTGTTCCTCATGCCAAGTCTGTTTACAGGTGTGAAACTGTTGTTTTGTTTTGTTTAAAAAATGTCTGTCAGTGTATTTGCTGTAAAATTTGAAATACCATTTTAAAATTAAATCTAAATCTCTGTGATCAGTGTAGAAGTAAAAAAAAGAAGTGTTTATGATGACTGAGGAGATGCTGCCAAATTACAGGATACTGATATGGCTGTGGAGGGCCCAGTTCATTACCCTGCCTAGGGCCCCATTTGACCACGATTCTGCCCAGCATGGTGCAGTACTACAATTGCTTTAGCAAGTTGCTTAAGCATGTTTTCTGTACCCCCAAACATCTCCTTAAGTAAAGTACCTCAGGGATCTGTCACTATCACAGATACTGAGTTCTGTTCCTCCCATCCCACTGCTGCTGTTTCTTACTTTAAGTTGTTCTTACAATGGTGGTAGTTTACATAGGTCTCCAATCAATGCATACTTGTTATCAGTTTTAACAGCAACCCATTGTGTATAATTTGCAGGACAGCATGTAAAATCTTACTATTTTCTCAAGTTTTATGTTGGCAGGCACAAAGGTAAAAATAACTTGCTCTAGATGACATACTTACCTCCCCCATAAAGGAAATGAGGAGTCCTGAAAGATTTTCTCTTTCAGCAGATGGAAAATCCATTTCATTGTGGTTAAAACACTTGTGAAGCCCTTGGCATAGTAATGATTAGTTTCCCCCAGATACTTTTCCCAACAGTAAGGTCAAGTAATGTATAAAGTTCCACATAGTCACTCAGTTTACTGTTGTTTCTTCTCGTTCATTTCCACAAGCGTAACTTGGGTAGGGAAAAGGGGTCTGCCAACCCTGATGCAAAGTGTTAGAGGGTGTGATTGTCAGAAGCCAATCAGTGTTCAGTATAATACTGACATATGAATGCCAGTATTCCAATTGAGGAGAGGCACTTTTGTGATCAGTGTATAGGCAAAGTGACCAGCATAAACTGTAGCAACTGCAGTTTGCCACTGCTTAAAAAGTAGAGGGATTTTTTGGCGCATCATTTTAGAAGACCTTTTTTTTCTTTTTTTTTTTCATTCTTTAACTTACAGTTGGTGGGGTTGGGGGTCAGACTGCAAGATGGCCTGGTGCCAGAATAGCCAGCTACACCTCTTGTCATTTCTATTTAAATGAAACATGTGTGGGGGTGGGGGTCAGACTGCAAGATGGCCTGGTGCCAGAATAGCCAGCTACACCTCTTGTCATTTCTATTTAAATGAAACATGTTTCAAAGATATATAGCAAAGACCACAACAATAGCTAAGAAATAATTTGTTGTAAAATAATTTGGGGATAAAACATACAAATAAGTTTCATTTCAAATGTGTTCTGGTTCCACATACCTCAGCTGAACTACTTGACAGATTAAAATGTTGTGGTTCAGAGCTCTTTTCCTGTGCTGACCTTTAGTATTCACAGAACATTTTCTCTAGGATAGTTACAACACATAGGTGGGAAATCCTCGGTTGACACATGCTCATTTCACTGGGCTGTGCTTTGCCTCACCATCTTACTCCCACCCAACTTCTATATCATTTCTTTTATATCTTCAACCCACAACCAGTCTCATTTAGTCAGTTGCTACCAATCCTTATAACCGATCACCAAAGCGGATCGCATCATTGCCTTTGTAGTTTTTTCACTGCAGACTACACCTCATGCAGGAATCATTAAACAATCTAGCAAGCAATGCAATAAATGTCTGTCTGCTAAAGTTTGAGGCAATAACTAACCAAGCTACCAAAACTACTGCATTATAATTCATTTTCCTCCATTCATATACGTCTGTGCTTAATAAATTTCTGTCATGTCTAATCCAGTACTTTTCTGCAGTATTTCTAATCATTCTACTTTCTATCCACTAGAAATATGCATGTGCTGCTTTGTCTGATAACATTATACATTCACATGTTAAATGTTTTACGATACCCCCATGACCTGTTTTTTCCCTGAAATAAAAACAACAAAACAGTGCCACTAAAATGACCTCTAATGGGTATGCCTATATGCAAATATGATGAAGGGATCAGTTAACCTAAACTCTAGCTGCCAACAGACAGAACTATATCTCCACTATAAAGTTACTCAAACAATATACAATTTCAACCTTAAAAAATACCCACAAACTTGCATTTCTTTGAATAGCCCTACTGATACTACAAGCAGGAGACATACATTTAAACTCAGGTCCATTCTCTGTTCCACACAAACCCAAGCAATAATTCATACCCTACTCTTCCCATAAATGTACACCCTTGGGTTATATGAATATAGCAAGCCTAGGTATCCAAATTCCTTTCTGGCATGAGATACATTGGTGGCTAAACTGAGCTCATTGTTTTGGGTAAAAGAAAAGGATGTTGATAATAAGAAAAATGGAGAAAGACTGCTGGGTCAGCAGTTTTGCGTAAACTTTACAGGAAATATGACATTTTATATCATCATATTATTTACAACCTTCAAAAGAAAAAAAGCATCATGGAGACTCACTAAGCTACTACTGCTCAAGACAGTGATACTTTTGTCACATCTTACACTGTAAATGTCTTTCTTCCTTATAGGTCTGTGCAGCAGTAACCCAAAAGTTAGTCCAGCCACAACGGCGATCTCTTTATTCTGCAACATTAAAAGGCATGAGGTGAGAGTGATGTTAACACTTAGTAAGATCATTACTCAAAGTGCTTAACTATAGCAGACCACATGCCAGACATATCTTTTAAAGATAATACCACATTTTGAAAGTTATACTCAGCAACTAATATAGCAAGATGTTTAATGGACATGGTATATTTATCTGTGTTGACTAAAAGTTGATACAATGGAATTATACTGCACATTTAGCACTCAGTGGAACAGACTTAGGTGATGAATGAACTTGGCATTTCAAGCATTGCAAATATATGCATCTAATCAATGAAAGGCTTTACATCTAATTATATGCTGCCATGTGGTGTCATAACTAAGAATGGTTAAAGGATGGCAAACCACAGAGAAACAGAGAGACAGAATGTGGTGCAGAGTGCATGCCAATGAAAGAAAAGTAATATCGGGCTGCTCAGAGACATGCGAAGTACAGTCACGGGCCAGACAATTCGTATAGGTAGAATAAAATTGCTGAGCAGTTCAGTGGAAAAGCCAAGTAAAATATACCCTGCAAGAAGACTGGAGTGGATTTCAGAAAATTGTCTCTTGAACTGGCTAAGACATTCAATATATGGAATGATTAATAATATCTGGCAATGGTAACAAAATGAGTCATTGAAAATAATATTATATGAAATTAATTATATAAGTTAGGTTCTAAAGACAAGCAATATTATGAAATTTCATCAAATAGACTAGCCTGAAAAATATATTGGAAAATGACCTCTTGAAAATGTTTGTCCAGTTTAAATAATTCATTGACACTTAATTAATTATATTTAATTAATTTCATTTACGTTTAATTACATGTTCTGTGACTTTTAACATCGCAGAGATAACATAGCCCAAAGATAAATTTACAACCTGTATATTTTATATTAAAAGACATAGCTAAAAAAAAGTATAAGGAACAACGTGTTCAGTATATTGCATATGCAAAGCATATTCATGTCTCTACATCTTATCTTGGGGTACTTCATGTAATTTGAAGTTCTTCCATAAAAATAACTTCAGTCAATGCCATTCACAGCTAGGAACACTGTTACAATATCAACAGTTTGTAAGAAGCACTAAATATTAGAATGCACTCACACTATATATATATATATATATATATATATATATATATATATATATATATATATATGTGTGTGTATATATATATATATATATATATATGTGTGTGTGTGTGTATATATATATATATATATATGTGTGTGTGTGTATATATATATATATATATATATGTGTGTGTGTGTATATATATATATATATATATATATATATATATATATATATATATATATATATATATGTGTGTGTATATATATATATATATATATATATATATAAACTATGTCTGTAAATGTTAGGCTACATTATTTGTTTACTTTTTGTTTGTCTTTCGGCTTTTCTTGGTTAGGGGTCACCACAGCGGAACTCGGGTCCGCTAATGATTGGCAGTAGATTTTTCACGAATGCAGAGGTGCCAGCTCAAAGTTCAACCTTCAACAAAAGCACGCCAATTTATGCATGTCTTTCGAATGCCCCCACAACCACGGGGGGACATGCAGACTTTACACAGAAGGCTCTCCCCGCACTCCAGCTGAGAATCGAACGGGAAAACCTCTTGCTGTGAGGCAACAATGCTACTGCTGTACCACCGTGGATGTCCTACATTATTTGTTTACTACTGATAGATATCTACTTATTTTGATATTCCTGTCCCATGGTGTCTAACATGAAATTATAACCTCCCTTGTATATCTTTTTCATAATGCCTCATTGGCTACTTCTTGGTCTTAATAAAGAGTGAAATACCCACTGGTCCAGTATGACAAAATAACTATAAAATCCCAAACAAAGAAAATTCAGATCTTGATATTAATTGTCAACTAACAACCTCAAAGTCATGTAAAGTACCTAAAGAAAATCTCATTATGACCATTTGCATTTACATTTTGGGGTTTGTTAGACAACTGTACTCTTTATGGTATCTTACTAAAATGGATATTTGGCCCAGTATCTCTCGAGATGAGATAATGTCTTTCAAATTACTGTACATTTCTTTCCTTACTATTCATAATACACTGTATGTGTTTATGCACATTAATGTAATGCCATTCTGCTCAACACTATCTGTTTCTGTTTAGGTTTAATTTTCTCCCACATCATATTTTCCCGTATTGGAGTGATGTTTGCTCCTTACTCTTAAAAAACACCTGTCCTAAAATGTACATTGAGCATTACTCCCTCATCCAGTAACCTCTGATCCACCTCAGATTGAGCCTTTTGGCAATAAACATAGTATATCTATTCTATGTGATGTACTTTTTTCTTCTCAATATTGGGATGTTTTCTCATGTAAACAACCTCATCCTGCCAATTTGTGTTCCCCACTCATCACTCATGCTCCAGTGTGGAAATCGTGTCATCCTGACAAAGTTGCATGATCTTTGGATCTTTTATCTGGAATTAATCATTCTTTGTGGACCACAAACTAGTGACCTTCACTATTAGAACCTCTAAACCTGAAGATATCAATATCTCAGATGTCAATGATTTGGAATATTCAAATCTCATTAAATTTTATGATGAAGTTTCAAGATTCAGTTATTCCAGCATAACACCAGAAATTACCTCAGTAGGAAGCTACACAATTGAGTTTTAAATAATTAGCAGTACTTACCAGATCTAAATATAATAGGACATTAAAGAGAAAGACACTCTACCAAGATAAACAAATGCTTCAATAAAAGAAAGAAAAAATCCTTAAATTATTCAGCAAATTCAAGGACTGTCAGATCAAGGATAACATTAAAAATTGACTAAAAGCTTAAAAATATATATTAGGAATAGTAAGACATCTTTCAAAGTAATGTTGGTACTTGAAGCTAAGGGCAGTTACAAATCTGTCATTAATTACACTACAAAGGTAAGAAATAGCATTCAACATCATTCAGAATTGATTCAAGATGCACCAGCTACTGTGACTCAGTAGAAATTGCCAACATACTAGCTAAAAAATTCAGTGCCAACTTTATCCCAGAAATGAATTTTCAAAGTACACATCCCTGAAGGCCAAAATTCCCTTATCATCACTAAATAATCTATACCACAGGTGGTCTCAAAGAATAAACATGCTTCCTTCATGGGACCTGATATTATACCAGGCTGTTTAATAAAGAGTACCAATAAAGCCCAAGAAGAGCCACTCCATAAACTATTTAACCCAAGTTTAATCACTGGCTTTTTCCCTGATGTTTGGTGTACATTGGCTGTGATGCCACTTCAGAAGGGTGTCTCCCCACCACTGATCTCAGGAATTATAAGCACATCTGTCTGACAGGCCTCATATGCAAAATTAAGGAGCATATAACTAACCTGATTAAGTATGAACTAAAAATGTGCTAGACCCACAGCAGTTTGGCTTTATTGAGGGTAGATCCTGTCTAATGAATCTGGTAAACTTCTTTTAAAGAATGAAACAAGCTGTTAATAGCAACTATTCTGTACACAGGGCATACCTTGATTTGGCCAAGGCCTTTGACACTACACCCATGCTAGCATAGTAAGTAAATGAAATGCATTACAAGTGTATCCCTATGTTGTGAGATAGATAAATTGGATAAGGGAGTAAACCCATGTGGTGCATTAAGAAGATGCATCATTAAAGAGTATGAAGGTAACTAGCAGTGTTCTTAAGGCTTCTGTGCTGGAACCAGCTTTGTATGATATTTATTTTTCTGACCTGTCTCAAATCAAGCTTTTTGGTTAATCAAAATCTGATGACAGCTGCAACCTGCAGCATTCTCATATTACCCTCTGACACCCAAGCTTTCCAGCAAGAGCGTGTACCAGTAAACACCTGATGTGCTAACAATAGGCTTGGATTAAATGCTAAAAACTGTAACCCAGTTGAATTTGGTAAAGCATCATCCCCCAGCATAAGATATAGACAATGCCCACTCCAAATGAGAATGCTACTACAGACTTTGTTACTTCAGTTAATAATTCTCTCTTCTTTCATCGTCGGGTAACAGCAGTAGTTAAGAAGTTCTCCTACTTAGTACAGCTGATTCAAATAGGTCATTGTCACACTATATTCAGCATATATTACGCCAGTTATTGAATAAAATGTCCCCTTTTGGATGTACCTCATGAGAGATTTCAAAAAACTAGAAAGATCATAGAGGTTTCTAAGTAGGACGATCACTGGCTTAAAGACTCTAAGCTACCAGAAAAGACTGGAAGCACTGTTTCTTTATTCACTGTCTCATGGATTTCTGATGGAGATTTATAGATTGCCTTCTGATCGATCCATTATGACTCTAGCAGTTCAGGATATTTTGTATCACCACAAATCAAATAGTCCCACAAATATCAGAACAAGGGAGCTAAATCTTCACCAGAAGGTAATTAAATAAGGTGGAGAGATAGGTTTGTTACTTAGCACCTTCCTCACCTTTGGAATGGACTCGCATTGCAAGTTAAGCAGTGTAATACACCATCTTTCTTCAAATTGGTGTAATACACCATTTTTCCTCAGACTGGATGGGATTCACAAATTTACTCTGGCTATATTGGTCTGGCTCTCCTTCAGGGAGGAGGTTCAGTTTGAGGATGGGTACAGGCAAGAAGTAAATAGTCACAACAGGCAATAACATTAGATTTCGTCTGATCGTGTGATCTCATTCAATAACCTTAGATTTCCTCTGATCCTGTGATCTCATTCAATAGCCTTGGATTTCCACTGATCCTGTGATCTCATTCAATAACCTTGGATTTCCTCTGATCCTCTGATCTAGCATTCACTATGAGAGTACAGAATTCCAGTTACCCTTACTTTTTAATCTCTGCCCCTGTCTTGTGGCTTTCTGTTATTTTGGTGGTTCTGCCTATTGATGCTGATTCATGTCAGTAAACTGGCATCCCAAATCATCATGCACAGATGTATGGCTTTTCAGCCATATCCCCCTACTTTGTAAGCATAAAAGAGGGAGCAATCTCAGTTTACTGCATGAGTCCTTTATTCAGATATTGAAGTGCAGCCAGTTGCCCCTGTTAGCAGCATACTTCTCAACTGCTCCTGATTTCACAGACTGTCTCTGATTTTGCCTCATAATTTTTGCACCATCACTCATAACATTTTTTCATTTTTTGGCAATTCACTGAGGAGTACAGCCAGTCAACAATGCTACTTATTAGAGATTAATACTTTTTATGCTCAAACAGTGCATGTAGATTCAAAGCCAGTTGTTCTATTAAACTTTTAAGTGAATTAGAATACTATTTAAAAATTCTTAGTGATTTTAGACTTTGATCTACCATCATTTTTTTGGCTTTGTTCAGAATTGTTGAGCAAGGAAGTTGAAAGGTATGGTTTGTAGATGTTGTACTGCTAACCCCATTTCCACCAGTCTTGCAAATCCATCAAACATATTATGCTACAATGTATTTATACACTTTACAGTTTTTTTCCTATCTTACTCCCCCTTCTTTTCTTCTAATTGAGCAGATCTTGCCTATGCATGTGCTCCAACTCCTCTCCCCAGGTCAGCTGTGCCAGTCATCTCTTGCCAGTGTCTTATGTGCTCAAACAGCTAGTCAAAACTGTGTCACCTGGCCCAAAGTCGGGGCTTTATTCCTCCATGCCACAGCACTGGCAATTAACTCATATATTTGATACTGCGGACTGGCAGAAGATTTACTGTAATACAGGATTCACGAAGCCACCGTGTAAGAGATACATGGCTTACACGGATGCTGCAGTTAAACGGTGTGATGTCAGCATGTCATGCATATGCATGAGGGTATGCTGAATCACACCGAAGGCTAACACGGTCCGTGTAAGACAGTAGGGGGCGTGTCCGTAGGCCGAGCCCTGCAAGCAGACACGCCCCCAGAAGAGTAAAAGTGCCCAAAGTAAACACCCACGACAGAGTCCATGGAAATGTGAATAAACACAACACAACACATGCCCCCACAGACTATGAACATAAAATATATAAATGAACATGTTATATATTTTTTTTAAATCGTAAAGATGTTTGCCCGTGAGTGCGCTCATTTGCGCGGGCGTGCCCGTAGCTTAGCCACAGTTAGCAGTCAGTGGAAAAGCATATAAGAACTAAATATGCAAAGTAAGCCAAGAAGCAATAGCGTAGCGGTAGAGACATCAGCTGAAGAGCAAGCATCCATGGTTCGAGCCCCCACAACATCAATTTTTATTTTTAGTAAAATAAGCACGAAACAAGTCCCTGACAAATATGTACACATATAAAATCATATTTTATGTAAAATGTAATGAAATAGTCCATTGATTTTGAAGAAATGTGAGATAACAAAACAATAAAAAATGCGAGATGTGCCTATAGCTGAGCTACAGTTTAACAAGGTGAGTGCATCTGCCCGTAGCTGAGCAGTGGTTTAACAGGTGCAAAATGAGTGCCCATAGGTGAGCAGTGGTTTAACAGGTGCAAAATGAGTGCCCATAGGTGAGCAGTGGTTTAACACACTGAAACTGTGTGCCCCTAGCTGAGCTGAGCGTAATATGCGTGCTGACAGCCAAATGAGGCGTAAACCAGTGTAAACCCGTTTGCGCGGAGCTGCGCACCATGCTAATAAGCTAACCAGCGGGCAACATTGAGCAAGCTGTAACAAAACTGCTTTTACACAGACACACCCACTAGCCTGTCTAGACAGTCATAACATTTAAAAAGCAGTGGCCAGGTTCGAATCCAGGATACCATGCACCATAGTCAAGGTACTGAACCACTAAGCCACGACAGCTGTACTTAGAAATGCAGTAATAGCAAATATATAGGAATGAATAGAAAGTGGAGCATGACAAAGCAGGTTTTGTGAAGTTGATACAATTCCAAAATGGCCAATCACAGATAAGTGCGGGAAAAATGGCATATATAAGCCCCACAGGCGGGAATACACAGCATAAACGATTGTAGAACTGACTTGCAGCCAGAATGTCAGGAGTAGGTGAGGGTAGTTGCTTTCAAGCACAGAGGTGGGGCGTTGAGGAGTCCAGATACATGGTCTGGCTCCTAGTCCACAATCATGAGGCCCAACTCATGCAGGGGCAGGTCCTGTGGGGAGCATATAGGGCTGAGGCGTGGGACCGGTTGGCTCATGATCTCACCAGTGCCACAGGGATTCCAAGGACTGGTGAGCAGGTCCGTCACCACCATGCGGACCTGAAGAGATGCAAGCAGGACCAATTGAACCTTTGGATCCAGGAGGCCCGGCAAATGCCCAACGCCCCACTACTGAGTAAGTTACATTTAATTATGTATGTAAGAAATTAAATTAGCTGATATTATGGAGATGTGTATTCCAATATTACTTCATTTATATTACAGCTGCAGGTGTCCGTTCTGCGAACCGCAGAGCGTATGGCGATAGGCTGGTGCGGTTGCGCCACCAGGCAGGTCAGTAATCCACTCCCAGTAACTGTAAAGAAATATAAAAGTATGACAGTTAGCAAAAGAGTGCAGTGTAGTCACTAAGTAATAAAATGTGCAAGTAACAGTGTAAAAGTGTTTGCAAGTATTGCTTGATTACAAAAGTGTGTTGCAGTCTGTAATCCAAACAGAAAAATGAAAATGTCTGAAATAAATTCTGAAATAAAGATGCCCCACCTGTAATATAATAGTACACAACCTGCAGCAGGCTAAAAAGTACAGCTGCAGAAGATGAGCAAATCACATGTGTGAAATATATCCCTGTTGAAATACTGAAACATGACAGAAGTGAGACTGCTGGAAAGGATTGTAATAACTACAGGTAAAACATGTCAATAAAGCCTAGAAGTAAGTACCATCCTGAATAGTAAAATGAAAACAAGTGAGAGAGTGTGAGAAAGAGTTATGAATCCACCAATAAAGTAGTAATAACCCCTGAATAAAGTATACTGCAGTCAGTACAGAATGAAATGAATGTGACAAGTAGAACCAAACTGCGAAATGTGTTCAAAGTGTTGCTGCAGCTGGAATGTGTATCCCAAAATCTGGATATGTTGCTCTCAGTCTGCAATATGCAGATAGTATGATTGTCTGAAATATCAAACATCCACAGTTGTCTATAGCTATATAAAGCAAATGTAGCAGGATGATGTAGCTGAACAAAGCCAGATATGAACGTGTATAAATAACAATAAAATGTATATTGATGTAGCAGTAACAGTCCTATCACCAAATTGAAGTAGTTATCATATAGGAAACTGTAGTTAGAACAGTAGTGTGTATATATCTGTAGCTATTAGAAATGTACAGCATATGTATTGGTATTCGAAAGTGTTAATAATATTTTCTTCACCCCACCCTATAACCACATATAATCCATTCCACGTGAAATTGGTATGTGCAATCACAATTAACACCCCTGGACATTTGTTCTGTTGGGTCATAAATATTTGCATGTACGTTGATGCATCTGCCCTGTTCATACATCCAAACCTGATGGCCTGTTGCCATCAATCAACCCTGCATGTTGTTGGACTGTGTATTGCTGTTCAAATTATGCATGTGTTATGCTTGCTGTTCAATGGTGTGAATATCTGGGTGTTTGGTTAATGGGAATACTAATGCATGCTGTTACAACTAATTGTGAATGGTATTGTATGTTACTAACCCAAACTGTCATGACATAATGCAAAACATAGGACGACAGGGAAGGCGGGTTCCAGCAGACCCACCTCTCCCACCTCAGCTGGCGAGTGCACCTGGCACTAGTGCCCAGTCTGGACCCTCCTCCAGTGGCCCTGTGCCACCTGTGGGTGGAAGCGCTACAGGGGATGGGGCTTGTCCCCCCTCTGCAAGCGTGGCTGGAGGAGAACCACCACTCACCCTCTGTAGCGTCTGGACTGTGGTGCGTAGGGAGATCCGGGACTCTGTTCTTGGGCCCCTACGCCAGCTTGAGGCACAGGTGGCACAACTTACGGGCATGCCTTTTGCCTGGCCTACACAGCCCCCAGCACAGCCCCGTCCTGGGCAGTGAAGGAACAGTGGCAACTGCCCATGGGTGGAGATATCAGTTCCAATGTTGCCTTCTGTGGGCTCATGGGCTCTGGATATCCAAACATCCGTCCCCGTCAATTGTGTAACCCCCCCACACGTGTCATACACCGCCCCTGTATGCGTCTTGTTTGTCTTGTCTGTTGACCTACCCAACCTACCTCCCCAGCTATACCGACTTCCTTCACCTGACATACCACTTTCACCTGAAAAAAAAAAATAAAAGGGGCACTCTGTACCCACAAAAAAATTACGCCCCATACATAGCTGCCCATTCCGCACATATGTCTGCTGGACATGGAAACTATCAATTACAATTGGCTGTACAACAAGTATTACTGTTGTCATGACAACTCTCTCAGGGGTGGAAGGTTTCAAATGTCACACCAAATTATATACATATGCACAGCTGTTGCTGATGAAGAAATGGGCAGCTATGGGCCTTACCTATATCCCTCCTGCAAAACCCGAGCTTGTTCCCCTACTGTCTTACCCTCTTTGTGACCCCTTTTTTACCACTTTCCTGTCTCCCCATTTTCATTTCTTTCAAAGAAAATAGCGCGGGTGTGCGCAAGAGTAAGCACGTTTAAGCGGTTGTAAGCAGGTGTGTGTGGAGCTGAACGCCAGTGCGCATGCGTGAGCTCTGCGCAAACCAGCGCTAACCCAGTTACAACTGCTTAAAAGTGCCTTAGTCACTCTGAGTGACAGGTCCTGTAGTCAGTTCAAACGCAAAATAAAATCCCACTGTCAGTCCCGAACCCAGGACCTTGGAAACAGTAGTCTGCATGACTTACCACTAAGCCATGACTGTTATACCAGAACATTGTGCTAAAATAAATATATCATGTAATAGTAGGAATGAATGTAAAGGGAATATAGGATGTGTAGTACACAAAGTATGTCATGTATATTTACTGTCAAATCTAGTGGATATATATGATAGTAGTGTGTGAACAGAAACAGCCATGCTAGTTGGTAGCTAGTAGGTAATAATGTCACTGTAGCACCTTGCAAGCCACACACATACTCACAGCAGGATAATCACTGCCCATACCCCACAACCTGTTACAGGAACACATCCGGACCAAGTAATAAAATATGTGGAGCAAAGGGCCAAAACCAGGGACACATTACAAATAATGTTACGACAAACTTAGACAGTTCAGAGAGTAACAGGCTCTGCATTTTGTGGGATGTTTGGAAGGGTATGAAGTCTGAAACTTAAATGTTTGTCACTATATTCTGACTTGAGCCCAGAGTGATTTGCCAGAAAAAGCTGTGCATGAGATATTGACCAAAATATGAGGCAGAAATGTGGACAACCTGCAAATATTTGTACACATGAGCGGTCTGACACCACCATATTTGAAAAGTTAAGAGCCTAGACATAGCAACAGTGACTGAGTTACACGGATGCCCCACAGACTCCATGTGAAATGTACAAACAGTAGGCAGAAAGGTGTTACAAAACATGCAATGGTAACTATGAAGTCCTGAAAGTATGCACCATTTGCATGGCAGAAAAAGTGTAGTAATACATATGCTCATGCTATCCCACAGTCACAACTGCAGCATACCAGACAATTTAATGGGTGTACCCCACTGATATGTACCATTCCATGAGGCAGATAACAGATGCACCTGAGAGTCTCTGGGGCCTGCTCAGCAGCATACTCAAATACCCTAATAGATGTCATGGCCCACACCATGGCCAGACCATACTGCATGCTGTAACACCCTAGCAGATATAGCAAGCTTTCCAAGGTGTGAATGTACATAGAAAATAGAAAAGCCACAGCAGCACACTATAGTCAGGACACCTAGCAGGCATACAAGTAGTGACTGGAAAGGGCAAATATTGAAGCCATAGCAACAAAGTGCAAGAGCCACTGCTATACGCCAGTTACACCACATGTCCCACAGGAAAGCACACACACACAAATTAACAGTAGTAGTAGTCGTAGGTGTCAGTGTACATACACAGTTAGTACAGGAAATTGGAGAAATGTTAATCTACAACACAGCTGGAAATATGAGAGAGATACCAACCTTTACACTCACAGAACATTGTCCACAGCATACCAGCATGGTCCCTGCCCTTAAAATCTGAAAGGGCTACGCCTATCTCACATACCTTTTTATAGCACTGTTCTGAAATCACAGTGAGAACTGCAATCAGTACACAACTGGCTGCATGCAATTAGCAAATGCTGGCTAACAATTGGTGCAGAGGCCATCACATGGACATATGCAGATACCTACAAAAGCATGCTGTACTCCCAGTCCACACATGCAATACTTTCATTGCACCCTGAGGAGGAAGTGAAAGATAGAGAGAGAGAGAGAAAGAGGGAGAGAGAGTGAGACAGAGACAGAGACAGAGAAAAACAAAATTAAACATACACAAAAAAAACTGGTCAGCAACAGCCACCTGAAAGCTGACAAATGGCAAGTGGAGCAGCAGGACACAAAACCAGATAACAACACAAGCAGCTGTGATAAACACAGGTAATGTAAAGTAATACTATAAAGGTCTACATACTGTGAACCCTCCATATGTGTCATTGGTCTGTATCCATATGTATATGAAGATGTGCAAAGGGCAGGGGACATACAGCAACTATCAGTGAAGGCTGTACATACATTTGTATGTGAGAGCATCTATGTACACATATCAATGTAGGTTGAATGTAGGTTGTAGTGCAATGTACAAAGTAGGTTTCACAGTTATGTATGGTTAGCAGTATGTTAGTGTGTGTATACAGTATGGTAAACAAACATGTTGATATACCTATCTATCATATGGATACATATGTATGTCAAAATATGTATGTATGTATGTATATATATATATATATATATATATATATATATATATATATATATATGTATATATATATATATATATATATATATATATATATATATAATATGCATATATGTATACATACATATAGAGAGATGTAGGAATACATAGACAGATGTATATAGATAGAATATGTACAAAGATATATATGTAATACACACATACAGATATAGATATATGTAGATACATATACATAGACAGACAGATCTGACTGTCTACAGGTATGACTGTATATGATGACCTCAACACCCCCTGTCCCACCCACTCTGTCACTCTCACCCCCTCTCTGTCACACACCCCCTCTCCATATCTATAGCAATATATGTACATCAATATATATATGTGTATATGTATACAGACATATATATATATATATATATATATATATATATATATATATATATATATATATATATATATACATATAGATATATCTATATACATACATATATATATATATATATATATATATATAGAGAGAGAGAGAGAGAGAGATGTATATATATTCTGAGTGAGGCACATGTGTACAGATGTATTGCAACAGATGCCTGGTGACAAAGGCATGGAGTGAACATCAGTGTCAAAACTGGAGTACCATACCCCATTTCAAATCACCTACACCAGTAACCACCAGATATGTGATTGGCTGCCCACCACTGCATGTGTCAGGGGTGAACAGGGTCATAAATGTGTACAATAGTCCCCCCAATGATATTCACAGTGGCACACTATTCCTGGAATACCTGCACATGGTATGTGTCAGCAGACATGGTGTGTCAGCTATGGACATGTAGGTCAGTGTACCCCTCCACACCACATAATGGCTGCCATGGTATGTTCCTCACATGACAGCTACAGATATGGAGAAGGACACAGTGACATGTACAACACTGTGACAATACACTCAAACACATTACCAATGCACAGTGACTGACAACACCACAGAGTACACACATACTACCCACATAGAGGTTACCACTCCTGGATTTACATACTTAAGTCACACCCATGACAGATGTTCAACAACCATAGTAACACCTCACACCATCTACAACCTAAATGACTGCTGTGTGTCGTCCGTGCCACTGCAATAGAGAGCACATGTGGAGGTAAAGGGTCCTACCCACAGATAAGACATACCCTGCAATAAACCACACAGTGTTAAACAAAGGTTCCCTTTTCCCAGCAATTAAAAAAAACCAAAAAAAAAGGGAAAAACCAAACATTAAAAAAAAAAAAATTAATTTTAAAAAACAACAAACCCCCTTAAAAAAACAGTTTTCGGGAAAAAAAAGTAAAAAAAAAAAGGCCCCCCTTCTTGAAAAAATTTTGGGTGGGTTTTTGTTTTTGGAAGGGTATGAAGTCTGAAACTTAAATGTTTGTCACTATATTCCTGACTTGAGCCCAGAGTGATTTGCCAGAAAAAACCTGTGCATGAGATATTGACCAAAATATGAGGCAGAAATGTGGACAACCTGCAAATATTTGTACACATGAAGTCTGACACCACCATATTTGAAAAGTTAAGAGCCTAGACATAGCAACAGTGACTGAGTTACGGATGCCCCACAGACTCCATGTGAAATGTACAAACAGTAGGCAGAAAGGTGTTACAAAACATGCAATGGTAACTATGAAGTCTGAAAGTATGCACCATTTGCATGGCAGAAAAGTATAGTAATACATATGCTCATGCTATCCCACAGTCACAACTGCAGCATACCAGACAATTTAATGGGTGTACCCACTGATATGTACCATTCCATGAGGCAGATAACAGATGCACCTGAGAGTCTCTGGGGCCTGCTCAGCAGCATACTCAAATACCCTAATAGATGTCATGGCCCACACCATGGCCAGACCATACTGCATGCTGTAACACCCTAGCAGATATAGCAAGCTTTCAAAGGTGTGAATGTACATAGAAAATAGAAAAGCCACAGCAGCACACTATAGTCAGGACACCTAGCAGGCATACAAGTAGTGACTGGAAAGGGCAAATATTGAAGCCATAGCAACAAAGTGCAAGAGCCACTGCTATACGCCAGTTACACCACATGTCCACAGGAAAGCACACACACACAAATTAACAGTAGTAGTCGTAGGTGTCAGTGTACATACACAGTTAGTACAGGAAATTGGAGAAATGTTAATCTACAACACAGCTGGAAATATGAGAGAGATACCAACCTTTACACTCACAGAACATTGTCCACAGCATACCAGCATGGTCCCTGCCCTTAAAATCTGAAAGGGCTACGCCTATCTCACATACCTTTTATAGCACTGTTCTGAAATCACAGTGAGAACTGCAATCAGTACACAACTGGCTGCATGCAATTAGCAAATGCTGGCTAACAATTGGTGCAGAGGCCATCACATGGACATATGCAGATACCTAAAAGCATGCTGTACTCCCAGTCCACACATGCAATACTTTCATTGCACCCTGAGGAGGAAGTGAAAGATAGAGAGAGAGAGAGACGGAGAGAGTGAGACAGAGACAGAGACAGAGAAAAACAAAATTAAACATACACAAAAAAAACTGGTCAGCAACAGCCACCTGAAAGCTGACAAATGGCAAGTGGAGCAGCAGGACACAAAACCAGATAACAACACAAGCAGCTGTGATAAACACAGGTAATGTAAAGTAATACTATAAAGGTCTACATACTGTGAACCCTCCATATGTGTCATTGGTCTGTATCCATATGTATATGAAGATGTGCAAAGGGCAGGGGACATACAGCAACTATCAGTGAAGGCTGTACATACATTTGTATGTGAGAGCATCTATGTACACATATCAATGTAGGTTGAATGTAGGTTGTAGTGCAATGTACAAAGTAGGTTTCACAGTTATGTATGGTTAGCAGTATGTTAGTGTGTGTATACAGTATGGTAAACAAACATGTTGATATACCTATCTATCATATGGATACATATGTATGTCAAAATATGTATGTATGTATGTATATATATATATATATATATATATATATATATATATATATATATATATGTATGTATATATATATATATATATATATATATATATATATATATATATATATGTATACATACATACATAGAGAGATGTAGGAATACATAGACAGATGTATATAGATAGAATATGTGCAAAGATATATATGTAATACACACATACAGATATAGATATATGTAGATACATATACATAGACAGACAGATCTGACTATCTACAGGTATGACTGTATATGATGACCTCAACACCCCCTGTCCCACCCCCTCTGTCACTCTCACCCCCTCTCTGTCACACACACCCCTCTCCATATATATAGCAATATATGTACATCAATATATATATGTGTATATGTATACAGACATATATATATATATATATATATATATATATATATATATATATATATATATATATATATATACATATAGATATATCTATATACATACATATATATATATATATATATATATATAGAGAGAGAGAGAGAGAGAGAGATGTATATATATTCTGAGTGAGGCACATGTGTACAGATGTATTGCAACAGATGCCTGGTGACAAAGGCATGGAGTGAACATCAGTGTCAAAACTGGAGTACCATACCCCATTTCAAATCACCTACACCAGTAACCACCAGATATGTGATTGGCTGCCCACCACTGCATGTGTCAGGGGTGAACAGGGTCATAAATGTGTACAATAGTCCCCCCAATGATATTCACAGTGGCACACTATTCCTGGAATACCTGCACATGGTATGTGTCAGCAGACATGGTGTGTCAGCTATGGACATGTAGGTCAGTGTACCCCTCCACACCACATAATGGCTGCCATGGTATGTTCCTCATGACAGCTACAGATATGGAGAAGGACACAGTGACATGTACAACACTGTGACAATACACTCAAACACATTACCAATGCACAGTGACTGACAACACCACAGAGTACACACATACTACCCACATAGAGGTTACCACTCCTGGATTTACATACTTAAGTCACACCCATGACAGATGTTCAACAACCATAGTAACACCTCACACCATCTACAACCTAAATGACTGCTGTGTGTCGTCCGTGCCACTGCAATAGAGAGCACATGTGGAGGTAAAGGGTCCTACCCACAGATAAGACATACCCTGCAATAAACCACACAGTGTTAAGAAGCAAGACTCCCCATGAGTACATGTTACACATACCCCTGCTGAATGTTAGTCAGATAGGTAATATGCCATATGAGTCACCCTGTGTAACTGTTTGACAGCAGCAGGTACCATCACACCACATGTGTCACAATGGTCAGGGTAGCAGAACGGTATGCTGCTGTAGTCCCAGGGGCAATAGCATATTGTATAGTATTGTATTGTAATGTATTGTATTGTGTTGTATTGTATTGGTATGTTGAGGTGCCTCCTTCGTGGAGTGGAACCACTGCTGCTGTGCGCCAGTGTACAGGTACATATCCTGTAGTCAGGCTAGTGTTACATAGCACTTCTATATGTGTGTTTAGCCTGTCGGAGTTCATGTAGCATGCAGCCGGGGATACCATCAGGTCCCATTCATGTCGTGTATTCTGCTTTCCTGAGGGCGGCTCTCACCTGGACATCTGTGATGACAGGGAGGTTACAGTCAGCTGGGATAACTATGTCTTATTTTGGGGGAGAGGGAGGGGTGAAACCTGCACTGAACCTGTCTGCCACAATGTTGTCAATATCTGTGGTTTCAGTGAATTATTTGTTGTTGTGTACTAACTATGAGCATAGTGAAGGGATTCTGACCAGGTTGCTAACATAACTGAAGAAGGCCTTGTGGTTATCTATAGTGTCCCTCATGATTTCCCTCTCAAAGTTGCCCATGGAAGTTTGTATGAGGGAAAATAGATCCTTACTAGTGCTGCTCAGACATGCCTTCCCCTTATGGAATTATGCTCTGTCTTGCAGTAGCTTCCATCTTTTGTAATACAATCTGTCTATGGCTGGGGTCCACCAGACAGGATGCTGTCCCATTATGGAGAGTGTCTTGGTCATATATGGTATTGCATGATCCATGCATTCTCGGAGATGTCCGTAGAAAGCATTTGTGAAGGGGTCAGCATTGTGGGTTGTGTCTTCCACTGGCCCAGTGGGCTGAAAGGATACCATGTCACTGTTACAAAGTGTAAAGTTGGCATTTGCAATTTTATTCACTATAGTCGTTTGTGCTGGTGGTGGAGGTGGGATATGTATATCCAGGGCAATTAGTTTGTGGTCAGCTCACAGTAGTTGATGATTTAGCCCATACAGTACCTAGATACAAACCCCCATAGTGAGGAGGTGCTCTGGACCTGAATCAGTGTTCTGACTGCTGGGGTTTGGTAGTATGTCGTATGGAGTGTGCCAGGTACTGTTGCACAGTTTCTGGCTGAGCACTGATACCTGGCCATTTACATGTGTATCCACCAATAGACAGACAGATGCTATATATGTGAGATATGTCGTATCATAACAGTCGAGTAGCATGTGTAGTATGTGTGCCAAATTCTGCTGACATATATTGCTGATATCAGGTTATTTCCTTTTTCAGGAACATGACTCACCCGCGAAATCCAGCTTACTCCGCAGCTGAGGATGAGGAGATACACCAGAGCCTGGTGCGGGACTATACAATACTCTTTTCCCGCACCAGCCAGAATCAGCAGGAGAGGGCTGCACTGTGGCAAGACCTGGTCCGTCGGGTAAATGACATAGGCATGCATAATAGGACATATGAGCAGGTACAACATCACTGCAGTGATTTAATCAGAAATGTCCATCAGCTTGCATCAGATATCCACAGGCAACAGGTCGCCACAGGTGGTGGGGTGGCTACACATCCCCCACTCACCAGACTGGAGGGACTACTCATAAGTGTAGTGGCTCCAGTCCGCCAACAACAACAGCAGCAGCCATGCATTATGATGGAGGCTGGAGCCACGCAGCAGCAAGACTATGAGTGTGCAGTAATATGCCATATGTATAGTTGACTGTTGTGTACACTGGTAGTTAATGCATGTGTGAGGTGTGTCCTTGGTTTGTAGCTGTCATCATAGTATTTAATGTGCAAGTGTGATATCCTCAATATCAGCAGCTGACCTGTGAAAGGCGACTGTTGTACTACTGACCTGTATCATACTCAGTAACAATGGCACAGTTGTGCCCACTGTCATTAGTTTCCTCACTTCTGCAGGTCCCTCCGGTGTAACAGCAATGCAGCCTATCCATGCTGGTGAGTGTGTATTAACAATACCTTTAATAGTCTTGATAGTAATAGTAATATTAGGCTCACTTAGTAGTGTTCTGTGTATGCATGCAGGTGTGTCTGTATCTGTGTGTTGATATCTCACTTACTGAGTAGTGTACAACTGTGTGCAACTGTGTGCAACTGTGTGCATGTGTACGTGTGCACATGTGCACATGTGCATGTGTGCATGTGTGCATGTGTGCACCTGTGCATGTCTGCATGTGTGCACGTGCACATGTGTGCATGTGTGCATGGTGCACGTGTGCATGTGTGCATGTGTGCACCTGTGCATGTGTGCATGTGTGCATGTGTGCACCTGTGCATGTCGCGTATGCGATGTGCACATGTGCATGTGTGCACGTGTGCATGTGTGCACCTGTGCACCTGTGCAAGCGTGCATGTGTGCACCTGTGCATGTGTGCATGTGTGCACATGCACATGTGTGCATGTGTGCATGTGTGCACCTGTGCATGTGTGCATGTGTGCACATGTGCATGTCTGGACCTGTGCATGTGTGGATGCGTGCATCACTGGTAATATTGTGTAGACATTGTAAACTGCGTTTCCTGTTTCCCTCCCACAGGTTCTGGTGCTGCTCTGGTGTCATGCAGCAGGGAACCTGAATCAGGTGCCATGGGTGCTGATAATGATGACATCTGTGTAATGACACAGGAAGGTATGCCAGGGTCCATCATTGGTCAGCCGATTGACAGTACACAGCTGTCAACCCCATCAATGCGCACAATTATCCTGCCAATACACCCTTTGTCACCAATGTCCCTAGGTGATGTACAGCATACAGTGGGCATTGACCAGGGTAATGTGGTATCTGTGGCACATGCCTCCCCACACAGCAGCCATGGGCATGGCCCTGAGATGGTACCACACACACAGATGTCCAGGGGTTCTCGTGGGAGCATCCGTGGGCATACTGCCCCTGTCAGACATGCCCACAGAGGTCTTACACCCTCAGCTATGTTTTGGGCTATCATGCAGGCACAGTCATGTATGGAATGGTACACCAAACAGGGTCTGAGGGAGCTGACAGCATGTCGCACAGCCATGACTGACAGGATGCGTGACATTGCGGCTGCCATCCGTAATTTCACCGATGTCATAGACAGACGTTGTGGGGACATATTAGACCGGTTCCACAACTACATGTCCATAAGCCAGGGCGATGGTGGATGGTTGAGGCGTTGACGTGGGCGTATGCCAGCAACAGCAGCAGCTGGCAGTCATCGCGGGCGACAACAGGGCCGTGGCCGCCCCCATAGTGCCAGCAGCAGCCACAGCAATGCTGGGTCTGTGCTGTCATCAGACCACCCCAGGAGACCACGTGCACGTGGCTCTGGCCAGGCCCGACAGGGATCTGTGTCCAGTCAACGAACACCTGCTTCTGATGACAGTACCCAGTCTGGGTTGGTACTGGATACGGTCCGTAGCACCCCTGCAAGGCACAGGTACCGTGTCCGTGGCCAGAGACACTGATCTGTATGACCTGGCAGGTACAGTCTATGGCTGTCCACAAACACCAGTATATGGCAGCCATGAGGTGGAACTATGTGCATCCATACACACATGCGAATTGACAACACCTAGGGCTACCGCATACATGCACACACGGCATCAACATTGCCCCACCTTGTACTGCTTTCCCTCACCAACACACATACACATACATGTCAATTGGTGCTATCGGTTGCTGACTCAGGCATACCAAGTTCACACCCTGTGCATATGATGAAACTGTGCCACCTCCTGCAATCTGTAACATCAGTGCAGGTACAAGTTAACATGTTGCTGATGCACAGGGTGACTACATAGACATGTAGTAATAGTATCATGTTGTTAACAGTACTGTGTGCTGAAATAATTGTGGGTATATCACAGCATGCCTGATGCAGTAAGGGTATGATTGTCATGTACTGTTGTCTACACCCATGGTAACTACCACAGTGTATCATCTGCACATGGTGGCATACTGGTGGTAAGGATGTCAACAGAAGGCTACATACATAGGTAGCACAGGGATAAGGTAATGAAAGTATTAATACGCAATGATGGACATGTAAACTGCAAGTGGCATGTTGCCCACACTGGACTCTGCAATGCGGATGTTTGAGGATGTTGATATGTGTGCAGTACTACACGACTGGTACAGGACACACAGGAGCACCCTAGCACTGCAAGCTCACATCTCATACCATGCTAGACAGCCCCAACACACAAAACTAACTGTCACAGGAGGGAGAGTCCCCATGCATGTTAGGGATACTGTGGTGGCAGGCCAGGTAGCATACATTCTACTAAGTATGGAACCACTGAGTGAAGGCTCAGTGTCTGTTATTTGACATGTGTATTACTGCAGGTATGAGCACATGGGTTTCCATCCAGTTATTGTGTATCCTGATGGTACATGGTCTGTACACTTGTGTGCGCTGAGACTGGAAACTAGCCATCTGACCTGTGTATTTCCATGTACATGTGCATAGTGCCTGCATATTTGCAGTGTTACCTACTGGAAGTGGTACAGCTTGTTTGTTGTACAATGGACTACATGCAGCCCTGCTTACTGTAGCTTTGTTTGCATGCATGTTTGCTTGCAATTACCCTGGAATACTGATCCCACCTGCAATGCATAGTTACAGAGCTTCTATGGCCTCCTAGTGACATCTGCATAGCTTACTATATGTATGTCCATGTCTCACTTGACAGAATGTCACTGTTTGTCCTTTTCACATGTACGTTGCCTGTGACACATTGCATATGACTTACCTGGCATTTGTCCACGTGAGCAGTCATATATGCCACTGCTAACTAATCACAGGCACTACACCCTCACATATTCATCTTCTGTTGAACCACCTGCTTCGCTAGGGACGGCTTGCACCTGTCACCCCTGGGCTTTCGGATATTGGCAAAGGCTCTTGCTACCCCCATAGTGCCTTTGTTAGGCAAGGCTCAAATGACAAACCCACCTTCATAGGTATCACAAGGGATAAGAAACTAAGAGTAATGCTACTCAACGCCAGAAGTCTAAACCTCAAGATGCATGCACTCGAAACTCTCCTTGGCATGGAGAACATTGATATCTGTTCAGTAACAGATACCTGGTTCAGGGCTACTGAGAGCACCCCAGCACTACCAGGTTATACCTCATACCATGCTTTTTAGCCCCAAAACTTGGACCGAACCACAAAAGGAGGGGGAGTATTGATATTCATCAAAGATACCCACACCTCCAGGTTGGTGGCAAAGCACCAAGCATCAGAGACTATCCATGTGCAACTAACAATGGGTAAAACTGCCTTCCAGGTTATAGCCTGCTACAGACCACCCTCCCAAACCCAAGAACCACACTCGGCCTTCCTGAGAACAGTGGAAAATATGAAGGTCTCTCCAAACACCATTATATTGGGTGACTTCAACTACCCAAACATAGACTGGGAGTATGAATCTAGCTCCAACACCCTAGCCCAAAGATTCCTAGAATATATGAACTCAAATGCTATGGAACAACTTGTTACCACTCCCACAAGAAGGGAAAACATACTGGACCTGATCATCACCAACATGGGGACTCTATGCTCCAGACCAGAAGTGTATCCCTCACTGGTAAGATCAGACCATAAACTAATCTCACTGGATATTCACATCCCGACCCCACCCCCTGCCCAGAAAACCACAGTGAACAACTTCTCTAAAGCAAATTCACACTCCTCAAAACTGAGGTGGAAACCTTCAAAGCCCCGGCCTGTGGAAAATGGACCAGACCGCAGATTCCTCTATAAACGCATTCTATGGACACCTTCAGGAATGCATGGATCATGCGATCCCGAATAAAACCAAGACCCAGTCCTCCAAAGGCAGACATCCTGTCTGGTGGACCCCAGCCATAAACAAACTATACAATAGAAGGAGGAAGCTACTAAATGATACAGCAAAATCCCAAAAAGGGAAGGCATCACTGATCAGTATTAGCAAAAAACTACAGGCACTCATAAGATTGTCTAAGGCCAGCTTCGAGAGAAAATTGCATAAGACACTAAGGATAATCACAAGGCTTTCTTTAGTTATGTTAGGAACCTGGGTGGTAATTCCCAGATATGCTCAGAGGTAGTCCAAAATGTCAATAGAAACACCAAACCCACAGACATTGCCAACATCCTAGCTGACAGGTTCAGCGCAACCCCCCCCCTCCACCCCGAAAGGGCAAATATTTATCCCAGCAGAGTTCTGCCCCCCTGTCATCTCAGATGCTCAGGTAAGAGCTGCCCTCTCCAAAGCAATAAACACTGCATCAATGGGACCAGACAGTGTCCCGGGCTGTGTCCTGCATGAACTCCAAGAAGAGCTACACCCAAACATAAAACTACTGTTCAATCCCAGCCTTACTACAGGATATGTGGCCAAAGAGTGGTGTACAGCAACAGTGGTCCCTCTACAGAAAGGTGGTGCCTCAACGGATCCTGGACACTATCGCCCCATAAGCCTGACTAGCTTGGTCTGCAAAGCTATGGAAAGGATCATCATGGACCTCATAAATAAAGATATTGGGTCCTACAGACACTGGATCATACCCAGTTTGGCTTTGTTAAGGGCAGATCCTGCCTCTCAAACCTGGTTGATTTCTTTGAAAAAGTCACCAAGGCCATTGACGAGGGGAAGGTGGTCCACACAGCCTACCTGGACCTCGCAAAAGCCTTCGATACAATACCCCACTCGGGCATTCTAGAGAAGCTCACCAGCTTAAATATAAACCCCTATGTCACTAGATGGATTGCACACTGGCTCAAGGACAGAACCCACATGGTTAGAATTGCTGGAGCCATGCCAGACTCCAAACCAGTTACAAGTGGTGTCCCACAAGGCTCAGTCCTGGGACCTCTCTTGTTCGGTATATATTTATCGGAGGTACAGGCCAACACGGAAGGACTGTGGCTGACCAAATTCGCAGATGACTGCAAACTGGCCGCCATAATCGACTCTCCAGCCGACACAAGCATCCTCCAAAAGGGCCTCATAGAAACAGACAACTTGTGCCAGAGCCATGGCCTCAAGCTGAATGCCAAAAAGTGTATAGTCATCCCCTTTGGCAAAAACAAAGTGCCCACAAAGTACCACATAGGTGGTAATACATTAAGTACAGAAGAAGTAATTAGGGACCTGGGGACCCAAGTTGATAGCAATCTCTCATTTGACAACCACGTGGCCAAAGTGGTTAGAAAAACATTTTATATAGCCCACCTCATCATGAAGGGATTCACATCTAGATCAGGGGAGAACATCGTGCCTCTTTACTCATCACTCATCAGGCCCATAATTGAGTACAATGCCCCTGTTGGGATGTACCTTACCAGACACCTGCAGCAACTGGAAAGACCCCAAAAGTACCTCAACAAGAGGATCAAAGGGCTCAAACAGATGCCATATGCTGACCGGTTAAAGAAACTCCAGCTCTACTCAGTGGCATACTGCCTGTTCAGAGGCGATTTGTGCCTGATGTATAAAGCCATGTCAAACCCGGAATTAATGGGCATGCTGCACCTCAGAATATCCAAATCCCATCGAGCTACACGTTTGAGAGACTTGAACCTCAGCACTGAAATAAATAGGACATGCTGGAGGGACAGATTCATAACCCAGAGGCTCCCTTCACTCTGGAATAAAATCTCAGTCCAGGTTAGGCAGAGTCCCTCATTGACTCTCTTCAAGAGGAATCTTGATGAGTGGATGGGACATCGTAGGTTTACCCTGGGTATCACTTCTGTGTCACTGTTAGACATAGGCACAGTATACTAACCTCGAAAAAGGGCATAGCAAGATAAATTTACAATGGATGGCGACAGCCAAACACATTCTGGCTAGGTTTATAAATGCCCTAGGGCAGATAGCCTAGTATGAACCTATGAACCTATGTACCTTGTTCCCCATTGGCCCTATGTGCTGTTAATCACCATGGCAATCACAATACTATGGTAGCATGTGCAAAGGTCAGTTGTCAGTCACCTCTATGGTACAGTTGTGGAATATGTGGGTCATGTGGCAATGTCACAGTTGCCACATGTACACAGTCAACCCTCTCCCCTACACATGGATGTACAACACATGTATGAGATGGAACCACATAGCCAAACTGGGGACTAAGCACTCTGAACCCAGTACTGGCATAACCTGTCAGGTGGCATGAAATACTACAGTGACTACAATACCAGTCTGATGTAGACCTACACTGACAGCAATACAAGCACGTGAACACACTGGGCCATTCGTGGAGCCTAAGAATAGCATCCTGCCTGAGCGGCAGACACCTCTGCAGCTGGCACATAGGCATACATTATGCCAGAACACATCACGCATAACACATAGCACACAAATCCTGTGTGCCAAAAAGTCACAGCCTGTACGGCTAGACAACACACCTGCTACAGTTGTATTAGGTACCTTTATTGTCCGGTACAGTGAGGTCACGCTCACCAGGTTGGACAAGGTGAAGGTCACAGTGATATGCCCGTGGGGCACTATGGTCCACCACATAAAACAAGCATACAGGTCAGTCAGAGGCATGGACACATATGACTCAGTCATTGTCCATGCCACTATGGCTGACCTGTGATGTACCTCCCTGGACTACATGATAGGGAACATGGAAGGGCTCTCTGAGCATGTGGCACAGGCTGGTATGACTCTCACCTTGGTTGGCATCATACTCTCACCAGGAATGCTGACGTATTACTGAATGCTGATGAATTACTGTAGCTACAACACCCTAGCTGAAAGGTTCCTAGCATGTAGTCACTGCATTGCTATGGAACTACCTGTTACCACTCCCACAACAGGTGAAAAAATGCAGCACCTGTTCATCAACAACATGTAGACTATATGCCCCAGACCAGATGTGTATCCCTCACTGCTAGGTTGATACCATCTACATATCACACTGTATATACACATACCACATGCAGCACCCACACAGAAGACCACAGTCATAATGTTATCCAGTGCAAATACCATGTATTCACATGTGGCAGGCGTCAGACATGGTAACTATTGAAGGTCACAGGTACATATGTGTATTTGGCACACACATACATCATCTGTGTCCATTGCCATTACTGGTTTAATCGATGTCATGCATTATTGTGAACAACAACCCACACACATGGGCATTCTGTGTGACAAAAACACACGTGGCATGTCTGGAATCCAATGCCATAACTAACTGTGCTATGACAGTAGTGAGAGACGCAGTAGCAGAGAGTGCTATTTGCATTACTGGGAGATTTGCCCTCTTCCGCTGTACTTGTAGGGTGCTGTCATCATCTCTGTGTAGAGATTGGAATAAGCAGCAGCTGGTGTGTTGTACTGGTTGGCAAAAGGGTCAGTTTTTTCACACACGCTACTTTCACCCTCTCCAAACACACACTTGCTATTTGCAGGATTCAAACCCCTACCTAACTATGTTATGAGACTCAAGACAGACGTATTAGCAGAGCGCGCTATTCGCATTACTGGGAGGTTTTTCTTCTCCTGCTGTACTTATAGGGTGCTGACATCATCAGTGTTTAGAAAGGGGAATGTGCATCCTGTAGTGTGTTCTTCTAGTTGCCAAAAGGGACATTTCTTTTATACAGACTTGCACACACACTAGCCCCCTCCACACATATTGAGCATTTGCAGTATTCAAACCCCTACCTAACTATGTTATGACACTCGAGACAGATGCATTATCAGAGCGCACTATTCACATTACTGGGAGGTTTCTCTTCTCCTGCTGCACATATAGGGTGCTGACATCATCAGTGTTTAGAAAGGAGAATGTGCATCCTGTAGTATGTTCACCTAGTTGCCAAAGGGACATTTCTTTTATACAGACTTGCACACACACTAACCCCCTCCACACAAACTGGGCATTTGCAGGATTCAAACCCATTCTTAACTATACTCAAAACAGATGCATTAACAGAGCGCACTATTCACATTATTGGGAGGTTTTCCTTCTCCTGCTGTACTTATAGGGTGCTGACATCATCAGTGTTTAGAAAGGAGAATGTGCATCCTGTAGTGTGTTCTCCTAGTTGCCAAAAGGGACATTTCTTTCATACAGACTTGCACACACACTAAACCCCTCCACACATACTGGGCATTTGCCGCATTCAAACCCCTACCTAACTATGTTATGACACTTGAGACGGATGCATTAGCGGAGCACTCTATTCACATTACTGGGAGGTTTGCCTTCTCCTGCTTTACTTATAGAGTGCTGACATCATCAGTGTTTAGAAAGGGGAATGTGCATCCTATAGTGTGTTCTCCTAGTTGTCAAAAGGGACATTTTTGTCATACAGACTTGCACACACACTAACCCCCTCCACACATACTGGGCCCTTGCAGGATTCAAACCCCTTCTTAACTATGTTATGACATTCGAGACAGATGCATTAGCAGAACGCCCTATTCATGTTACTGGGAGGTTTCCCTTCTCCTGCTTTACTTATAGGGTGCTGACATCATCAGTGTTTAGAAAGGAGAATGTGCATCCTGCAGTGTGTTCTCCTAGTTGCCAAAAGGGACATTTTTTTCATAAAGACTTGCACACACACTAAACCCCTCCACACATACTGGACATTTGCAGGATTCAAACCCCTACCTAACTATGTTATGACACTTGAGACAGACGCATTAGCGGAGTGCGCTATTCGCATTATTGGGAGGTTGTCCTTCTCCTGCTGTACTTATAGGGTGATGACATCATCAGTGTTTAGAAAGGGGAATGTGCATCCTGTAGTGTGTTTTCCTAGTTGCCAAAAGGGACATTTCTTTCATACAGACTTGCACACACGCTAACCCCCTCCACACATACTGGGCATTTGCAGGATTCAAACCCCTACCTAATTATGTTATGGTACTCGAAATGGATGCATTAGCAGAGCATGTTATTCACATTAATGGGAGGTATCTCTTCTCCTGCTGTACTTATAGGGTGCTGACATCATCAGTGTTTAGCAAGGGGAATGTGCATCCTGTAGTGTGTTTTTCCAGTTGCCAAAAGGGACATTTCTCTCACACAAACCAGCCCCCCTCACAAAGCATTTGCAGGATTCAAACCCCTACCTAACTATATTATGACACTTGAGGAAGACGCATTAGCGGAGCGCACTATCCGAATTACTGGGCATTTGTTCTGCACCTGCAGTATTTATAGGGTGCTGACATCATTATTTCTACAGAGGTATGTACATCTAGTACTACCTGTCAGGTGGGGGATAGCATATATATGCATTTGCAGCCACCTACGTCAGGGTCAGATATGCACATCACACTGGCAGGTTATGTTTTATACCATGCTTCATGACCACAGGACCTGTAACACACAACACAACCAGTCCTGACCACCCCTCCCACATCCAGGACACACCCTTTGCTTCCCTGGGAACAGTGCCAAGATATGCAGGTGTTCACATACACCATTCCAGTTGTTAACGTTAGGTACAGGCATATTGTGTGTTGGAACTACTCAGGCCTCTACAACATTACCCTACAGCCACTACAATTTGTGAGTCCATGTGCTATGGCAGAACCAATCACCACAGCCACAAGGGGGAATACATATTGCACCTGACCATCTACAACATGGGTACTCACTGTTCCACACCAGAGGTAGACCACCATTGTTGATATGTGACCATACCCACCTTTCCCTGGCCATCCATATCCCATCCCCACCCCCAGGCAAGGTTGTCACTGCAAACAAACTGTATTTATCAAAATCAGACTTTACACTTGTGAAGACTGGGGTGAAAGACTTCAAAGGACCCATGCTGGGGGAGTATACAGGCCACTCTGCATAATCCTTGACAATTGCATTCTATGAGCATGTGGAAGGTTTGCATTGATCATGCTATCCCAAATATACCCATGACTGCTCCACAACAGGACACCTGTCAGATGTACACCAGCCATATATGAGCTGTCCAACAGACAGAGTGAGCTAATACATTGCAGAGCAGTAGCCCACAGAGGGAGGACATCTCTGAACAGTACCGGCACAACACTTCAATCCCTCATAATAATCACGACACAGTGTTGACAGTGAAATTGTCCAGACAATGCAGATAAGGCTCCCCTCATTCTGTTATTGACGCCCACTTACTGTTAGAGGTCCTCAGCATCCTCTTCCAGCACACACCAACAACATGGCTGTGGCTTAGCAAATTCAAACCCTGGGATCTCCACTGTGTCCCTGCTTGACAGAGGCACAGCACACTAGCCTCACACGGTGCCTTATGTGAGCTACTTTACAGTGGCACAGTAGCCTACTGTACTGGGGAGGCAGACGCCAAGCACACTCTGGCTAAGCTGTCATTCCCAAGGGCAAACATCCTAGTGTTGACCTCTACACCCATATGTTTAATTGTCAGATGCACATTATTTGTTGCTGATAGACTGTTTGCAGGTCTTTATTGCCATAGCATTCCCTGTTTGTATGAACAACTTGTGTATCTGTGGAAGATGTTTGCATATGGGAGGGATCCACTATATCACGTATGTCTCTGTAGTCATTTAACTGTGTGCACTGGGCAGATTGCTGTAATGTGGTTGGTTCCTGGAATAACACGTACAAATACCAGATATGTGTGGCCAACTGCTAAACTGAGATTTGGCCTAAGTGTGTGAGCATGCCCAGTTCAGCCTTCCCATGGCATGTTGTCTGACATATGTCTCATTTATCAAAGTGTGCGAGCATGCCCAGTGTGAGCTTTCCATATGTTGAACTCTGCAGCCCACCACATTTGTGGATGAGTGTGAACTTCAACAAATATCTCCCGTTTATGGTTGTGTGTTGTGTGTCATGTTGTGTAGTTACTGTCCAACTGCTTTGTGTGTGAACACAACAGGTATTATACTGTGCCTGCAGGGTTTGCATGGGATACTTTGCATACAGTTCTCAACATCCTTTCATACTGACTTAACACTGTAGTACCGTATAGTGTACTGGTTCAGTACTTTCACTGTGGTGGACAGTATCCTGGGCTTTAGTCCTATCACTGCTTTACATTTCCATAGTGAGCACAACAGCCTGGTTAGGGGCCAGTTTTGCACATCTGACCATGTTGCATTATGTTCAGATATGAACTACTTAAACCAGGCTTGTCCAACATTGGTAGTGTATTCCAAAACATAGGTGTACATTTGCAAACACTAGCGATGTGCCCTAGGCCATTTCTAATGCTAGTCGGAGAGTGTGTTTGTCCTTCGACACACATTGTAAGTGGAGTTTGCCATGACATATGTCATGGTTTGTATACTGTGCCTCCGTCTACCTGTGACATAACAGTGATACCCAGGGTAAACCTACCATCTCCCATCCACTCATCAAGATTCCTCTTGAGGAGAATCTATGAGTGACTCTATGGATAACCTGTACTGGGAGTTTACTCATGAGTGGGGGTGGCTACTGTGTTATGGATCATGCGGTACAGCTTGTCCTATGTATGTCAGTGCTGGGGTTCAGGTCTCTCATGTGCATAGCTCACTGCCATTCAGATTGTACAAGGTGCAGCATGTTTATTGATTCCAGCTTGGACATGGCTTTATACATCAGGCACAGCTTGCCTCTGGGTGGGCAGTATGGCAGTGTGTGTAGCTGCAGTTTGTTTAATCAGGCAACACATGGCATCTGTTCAAGCTCTTTGATACTCCTGGTGAGGTACTGTTGGGGACTTTACAGTTGATGGAGGTGTCTGCTGAGGTACATCCCACAGGGGCTATTGTAGTCAATTGTAATGCTGATGAAGGATGACTGCAGAGCCACAATGACCTCCCCTTATCTAGATCTGACAACCGTCATGATTAGGTGGGTATATGGTATGTTTCTGTAAACACTACAGCCACATGTTTGTCCAATGCAGGATATCTATCACCTTGTGTCCCCAGGTCTCTCATTATATGTTAAGTACGTAATGGGTTAACACCTATGTGGTAATTGGTGGGCACTTACTGTATATCCACGGGGCTTGACTATACACTTTTCTGCAATTAGCTTGCTGACATGGCTATGGCACCAGTTGTCTGTTTCTATGGGGCCCTTTTGTGGGATGCTTGTGTCAGCTGGAGGGTCAGATATGGTGGGCAGTTTGTAGTCCTCTGCAAACATGTTCAGACAAAGTCCTTCCATGTTGGCCTGTACCTATGGGACATATATACCAAACGAGGGAGGTCCCAGGACCAAGCCTTGTGGGATGCCAGTTATATCTGGTTTGTAGTCTGACATGGCTGCAGCATGTCTGACCATGTCAGTTCTGTCCTTGGTCTGGTTTGCAACTCCTCTACTGACATAGGGGTTTATATTTAAGCTGGTGAGCATATCTATAATGAACACGTAGGGTATTGTATGGAAGCCTTTGCAAGGTCCAGCTACGCTGTGTGGACCACATTGCCCTCATCAATGACCTTAATGACTGTTTCAAATGAGTCAAACATGTTTAAGGGCAGGATCTGCACTTAAGAAAGCCACACTGGGTAGGGTCCGGTGTCAGTAGGTCCCCAATATCTTTATGTCTCCGGTACATGCTGATCCTTTCCTTAGCTGTACAGACCAAGCTTCTCAGGATTCTGGGGTGGTAGTTTTCAGTATCCATTCAGGCAACACCTTTGTTGAGAACGACCACTGTTGTTGTACACTGCTCTTTGTGTACATATCCTGTGGTAAGGCTGACATTGAGCAGTAGTGTGATTTGGCATTCCATTCTTCTTGGAGTCCATGTTGGACTCAGCCCAGGACACCATCTCATACCATTGCTGCTGTGTGTTTTGCTTTGTAGATGCTGGCTGTTACCTCAGCATCTGCAATGTCAGGGGGCCAGCAGTCTTCTGGGATAGATATTTTGCATTCTGGGGGGGGGGGGTTTGCACTGCACCTGTCAGGATGTATGTTGGCAATATGTGTGTGTGTTTGGTATGTTGTTTGCAATATTTGTGTGATTCAGAGCATATCTGTGAATTCCCAACACGGTTCCTACCATCAGTTGAGGAAGCTTTGGGATTATCCTTAGTGTCCTGTACAATTTGTATCTTCATAGGTTCATAGGTTCATACTAGGCTATCCACACTAGGGCATTTGTAAGCCTAGCCAGAGTGTGTGTGGCTTTCGCCACCCCTTGCTATGTGAATATTATGGCCATTTATGATTTGCTTTGCTGTGCCTCTGTCTGGATGTGACACAGTGAAGACCCCCAGTGTAAATCTACGATCATCCATCCACTTGGCAAGATTCCTGTTGAAGAGTGTCAGTGAGGGCTCTGCCTAACATGGAGTGGGATTCTGTTCCAGGGTGGGGGAGCCTCTGGGTTATGTATCTGTCCCTCCAGCACATCCTATTTCATTATGTGTTGAGGTTGACATCTCTCACTCTCACAGCTCCAATGGCTTTGAGTTTTCTGGGGTGGAGCATGTCCATTACTCCTGTGTTGGACATGGCCTTGTACAACAGACATACAATGCCTCTGTGTAGGCAGTATGTGACTGCATTCAGCTGGGGTGTCTACAGCCAGGCAGCATATGACATATATTTGAGACCCTTTATCCTCTTGGTGAGGTACCTTTGAGGTCTTTCTAACTGCTGCAGGTGTCAAGTAAGGTACATCCCAAATGAGGCATTGTACTAGATTATGGGTCTGATAAGAGAACAGTATAGGGGCACAATGACCTCTGTTGACGTAGATGTGAATCCTTTCATGATACAGTGTCCAATATAGACAGTCTTCCTAGCCACATTGGCAATGTGAGTGTCACATAACAGGTTACTGTCCACTTGTGTCCCTAGGTCCCTGATTACTCATTCCATACATAATGGTTTACCACCTATGTGGTAATTTGTGAGTACCTTGTTTGGTATTTGGTGGGACATTCATACTGTCCAGTGTCTTCAGGATGGCTGGGTGGGGTTCCTGTGTGTGAGAGTGTGGTCTGTAGCATGCTACAGACTGTACAGCAGTCTTGCCTACGGTTAGTTGAACATGGGTGGACTCCAATGCCTTGTACATTGTCAGTTACCTGGATGTATGGGTGTCTGTGCTGAATATGGATACTCACCCTCCTTTTATGTTTTGTTCCAGGTTTTGGGGACATAACGCATGATATGTGGTATAACCTGGTAGTGCTGGTGTGCTGTCAGGAGGCTCGCAGCAGGTTTCTGTCACTGCACAGACATCGATGTTCTCCATACTGGGGAGGGCCTCGGGAGCATGCATATTGAGGTTTACACATCTGGCATTGGTCAGCATTACCCTTATGTTTCTTTCCACTTATGTTTTCTAGGGTGGTGGGTTAGTCTTTTCAGCCTTGCCTACAAAAGGCTCTATGGAGGTGCCAAAAGCCTTATCCAATATCCAGACGCCCAGGGGTAACAGGTGCAAGCCATCCCTGGAACAGCTGCGTGGCTTGTCAAGCATGACATCCCAAGCAGACAGACATTGGATCCCTTTGGAATGACACCAGTAACTGTGCCACTTGTTATAACTGATCATTCTGTGTTTGTACTGTGGCATCATTCTTGGTGAGGGTAGGATGCTGCAAATGGTCAGTGTCATACCGGCCTGGACTACATAATTGGAGAGCTCATCTATGTCTCTTTTCATGTAGTCCGGGGAGGTACATCTCAGGTCATTCACACCAGCATGGACTATGACTGCATCATATTTCTACTTGCTTTGGGGTGACCTGCATACTTGTGTTATGTGGCATATTGTAGCAGCCTACAGGCAGCTTACTGTACCCTTTCCCTTGTTCAGTCTGGTGTGCGGGACAGCAGCGTGTCTCACTATGGAGTCACCTATTACAACTGTATCAGGCATGTTGTTTCTCCTTTTGGCCTTGTGACTGTTTGGCACACCAGCTTTGTGTACTATGTGTTGCATGTGCTATGTTTGGAGGTTGTTTGATTGGGTGTCTGCTTTGGAGGCCTCTGTTGGTGTGGTGTGTTTGTAATTTGGGCCTCCGGGAATGTTTTTCTGTGTTTATGTCTTTGGTTTGCAGTTGTGATAGGTCTGTGTGGGACTGGGTTTGTGGTGTGTGTGGTTACCTTCTCCTCCTGACTAGTTTTGGGAGTACTGAGTTGAGGGAGCTCAGCCTCCAGTTTGGATAAATGGTTGCATCTCTCACATATATTTGTATTTCTTGGGGGGAGTTGAGGGTTGTCTGTGTACTTGGGGTAGGTGTAACATTGCCTCAAGATTCACAGATTCAACTTGTTGTAGTTGGCCTTAGAGGATTGTATGTGTGGACATATTTTATTGCCATACTACTGATCAGGGATTACTTCTTTTTTTATGTTTGCTCTATCATGTAGTAGCTTCCTCATTCTCTTGCATGGTTTGGTAATGGCTGGAGTTCGCCATGCCAGATGTCTGCGTGTATGGCATTGTGTCTTGTTTTAATTTAGGATTGCATAATCCAAGCATTCCTGGCGGTGTTCATGGAATGCCTGTATAACAGGTTCTGAGGTGTGGCCCATATTTTGCACCTGCACAGGGCTTTTAATGGATTCCACATCAGTTTGGAGGAGTGCAACTTTTGCTTTACACATGTTTTTCACTGTGGTTTTCTGGCCAGGGACTGTAGTCAGGATGTGTATATCCAGTGTGATTACTCTATCGTCTGGTCTTACCAGTGAGCAATACACTTCTCATCTTGCCATCCAGTACCCATGTTGCTGATTATCACATCCAGTATGCTTACCCCTCTTGTGGGAGTGGTACGTTGTTCCTGGGCATTTTGGTTTATGGATTCTATGAACTTTTGTCCTACAGTGTTGGAGCTAGTATAATGCTCGCAGTCTATGTCTGGGTATTTTCAGTCACCCAATATAATGTGGTTTGGAGGACTTGATATATTCATGTATTCCAACATAGGCCAGGTGTAGTTCCTGGTGTTGGGATGGTAGTCTGTAGCAGGCTATAAACTGGGAGGCAGTTTTAGCCACTGTTACTTGACCATGGCTAGTCCATGCTGCTTCTTGTTGTGGTACCAACATGGGGGTGTGGTTATCCTTGACAATTATTGCTAGTCACCCTCCTTTTGTAGCTTGTTCCATATTTTGAGGCTATACAGCACAGTATGAGGTGTAACCTGGTAGTGTTAGGGTGCTGTTGTGAGCCTTGACCCAGTTTTCTGTTACAGCACAGATATCAACATTCTCCATACTGGGTGAGTTTAGACTGCATGCATCTTGCTGTTTAGACTTCTGGCATTGGGTAGCATTACATCTAGGTTCTTATCCCTTCTGATACCTATGGAGGTAGGTTTGTGTTTTGAGCCTTACCTATTCAGGGCACGCTGTGGGTAACAACAGCCTTTGCCAGTATCCATATGGCCTGCACTGATAGGTGCACGCCAGTCCTAGCAGGTGGAGCATCATGTCATGCTCAGCATGTCATCCCAGGCTTGCACACATTGGATCCCCTTTGACTAACTGCAATACTTCAGCCAATTATTGCAATTGATTATCTCATTGTCATATTGTGGCATGATGCTTGGTGAGGGTATGATGTTAGTCACGGTCCTCAGGTGTGCATATAGTACATGGTGTTACATTACTTAACACATAGCATTCTTGCCTCAGGTGGTGCTGCAGGGCTGTCTCTGTCGGATGCACATATTACACTCCCTGTACATGTTTGTGAGCAGGTCATGTCATTTTAGGCATCCCTGTTATTATTTGAGTGAGTCAGAGGAGGTATCATTCCCAGGGTTCCTACTGAGCCAGTGAATGTGCTATGCATTGCCTCTTTGCCAAGGCCAGGGCATACTGGTCACGCCTCCTTCTGCCTACTGGGGCAGGCTCAGGTTGTTCCTCCTCCGAGTCACGCTCTGCCTGTGATGGCCTTGGCAATAGTGGGGAGCTGTTTGGCCCAGCCCTGTGTTGGTCCTGCTGCAGCTGTTTTTGCAAGATCATATTATGTAGCATAGCACATACCATGACAATTTGGGTACATGTAGTTGGTGTGTACTGCAAGGCTCCACCAGATGTGTCCAGACACTGGAACTGTGACTTGAGCAGCCCAAACACATGCTCTATTACATTACGTGTTTGTGCGTGTGCCTCATTATGGCGTTCCTGTTCAGGTGTGTGTGCGTTTCTGATGGGTGTCATCAGCCACGGCTCCAGTGCATAACCTGCATCCCCCACTAGGTGTCCGTGTGGGATGTCCCCATTGGCAAATGTCTGGTACAGCTGCGTCAAATGCCAGATGTGGGAATCATGGTAGCTCCCAGGGCAGCAAGCACACACATTCATTATTATGCCCTGGGCATCACACACGACCTGGCAGTTGACGGAGGGGAAGCCCTTGCGGTTAATGTAGGCCCTACCCTGCTCACCGGCTGGTGCTTTGATGCGTATGTGCGTGCAGTCTATTTCACCCACTACCTCAGGGTATTCCGCTATTTGCTGGAAGAGACGCATATTGCTGGCCAATACCTCATGGGCATTGGGGAAATATACATGATCACCGACATGTGCTGACATGGCATCCAGGAACTGGTGCAGTACCCTGGAGGCTGATGCCTGTGATATCCCCATCATATCACCAGTTGGTCTTTGGAAGGTACCTGTTGCTAGTATGCTTAGGCCAACACATACCTTGGTTTCCACTGGGATGGGTTCCCCTCTCTTGGTTCTGTGTGTGAGGCGTGGCCTGCAAAGCTCAACTATTTGCTGCAGGAGCTCTCTGTCCACTCTATAGCACTCTACTATCTCCAGCTCATGTAACCCGTGGTAGGTGACCCTGGGCCTGTACACTCTTCTCCGTCTCCTCACTGTGGGTTGTCTGGCACCATCTGCATTGTCACCACCCTCAGTAAGTCGCCTATGTCTCATTATGACAGCTATGGCAGCCCCTAACATTTCTGCTCTGAGTTCAGCTTTTTCAGTTTTCTCTTCTAATAGCTTACTCCTGTCTTGCAGTGTCTCTTGAGAGAAACATCCTGCACTGCTGTTTGCAGAGTTTTAAGTGCTGGGCTGGGCTACTATTCTGCCTGTATAATTTCCTGCTTCTAATTGTTTTCACCTGCTAGCTCCAGCAGTATTCCCTGCTAGCTTCCTACGAATTCTGTTGCTTCCTTTTTCCTTTCTGTTTCCTCAGGGGGGAGCAGTGTGCATACCAGCAGAAACATGCTCACAGTGGCTTACACGTGTGCACACATGCTTACACAGTTCAGAATCTGCTTATTTGGATTAAAACGCACGCACACCAGCGCAAACAGTGTTAAACATCTACCAACAGGCTCCCACATGCTCAGTCTGCCTTACACGCACGCACACTGTCCTACTCATGCTTCATGGCGCGCACTCGTGCGCATGCACGCCCAGCAAGAAACTTTGCTGTAGCAACAGTGTACACCTTCCATTTCTTGACTTTCCCATGCTTATGTTGTGGCACTCCTCTTTCCATGATATGTGTCTGACATCTGTCATGTAACACTGACCTCCAATGAACTGCATTTCTTTCTGCCATTCCCCCCTGTGATGTCACCTATCTCCTACTCTGTTCCTCCCCCTTATGTAACTCTTACACTACTCAGAATGTGCTCATTTGCTATGTGACAGTGGAATTCAGTATCCTAACATTCATTTGCATCAGATTGCCTACTAATGCTTAGTTACATGTCTTAGACTCAGCTTCCCCCCTTATCAACCACTAAACGGTGGCCATGTTGTTTTTGGTCTGCTGGTCCCTGTATTGTAAATCCATGTATTGCATAAAACCCACATTTGTGGGTTTATAACCTTCATTTTTATGTTTTATATAGCGCAGCCCATTTGCGCGGGGCTGCCCTGTGTTTAAACACCGACGATCACCGAAAAAAAATATATATTTATTTCTCATATTTTCATCGGGGTACCTTGCCAATGGCCACATATTTGGCCATTGGCATGCTGCCTGACACATATGCACCCTTTATTTGGAGCTGACATGGCTCCATTGTGTTTTTTGCAGAAACGTACTCAGTTGTCAACTGAGTACATTTCTGCAGCTAAAACGGCTCTTACACGGGCTGCTTTGGGCTTCCTGGATCACTAATCTACCTCATTTGCATGCTATTCGGCTGCAAGTGAGGTGATTAGCATATCCACACCCACTCCGTGTAAGAGACGTTTTAGCTGGTCTCTTACACGGACTTTAGGGCTGTTCCTGGATCGCGAAGTCTGCATGGAGTCTTACACTACTCTTAGACTCCGTACAAGCCTTCGTGAATCCTGCCCAATATGTTTGCCGAACTGCAGCTTTCTGAAAAGGATGACAAACTAATCACCCTGAAAAGATGTCTTTCACACATCTATGTCCACTACTTCTTTCCTTCATTTTCATGGTTGAAAGTATTTAAATCTTTGAACAATTTCAACATTTTCTTCATAGAACCGAATTCTGACAGGATAGCTACTAGATTATGCTTCCACCAACTTGAATACCAGGCCACACTATATTCAGTACAAATTGTAATTTGCCTTAGCAAAGAATTTCAGCAAGTTGAGAGATGCTTTTTTCCTCCAGCATACATAATTTCAACGAATATTTAAGAAGCAGTAAATCTAGACTGCAAATGGCAAGAAAGAAAATAAAGATCATGTATGTAGCAGCTGGTATGTGCTTAGATCCTGCTTCCATTAGGCAAAGGAGCATGTTTTACATATTCTGAAGTAAAAAAAATAAAAAAACAAAATGAAAGAAAACAAATCTGTATTTCACTGATTTGCTGTAGCAGGCATGTGCAGTCTATGACAGGTGCACAGTAATTCGGTGGTCATTGATAGATACTTGCAGTATGAAAGGAAAGTATGTGAAAATGTTTAGTGCTGAGGATCATACCTACAACCCACTAGCTCAGGGGAATGCTTGTTACCATCATATTTCATACTGCTACTCCTAGATTTATACATTTTCTCCATATGGTTAGAAACATTTAGTAGCACATGCATTAATAAATAGCTGAAGTACTCCCACACAGATAACCCTTGTAAGTGGCCCAACAAATAAGGACCTTCTGTCCTGAAGAATAAGAAAGTGCTACTTTATCTGACCCTCTACTAGATAATTAAGGACCCATGCTATAATTTGGAAAGATCAAACATTGAGAGATACGTTGAGGCTGTATGTATATATATATATATATATATATATATATATATATATATATATATATATGTATATATATATATATATATATATATATATATATATATATATATATATATATATATTTTTTTTTTTTTTATTAGAGGAGTGGTGGAGTGGGAAGAGAAATTAAGAGACACTAAAAATATCACTCTGCAGACAAGGTTTGAAAATGACATTAGAGAGCTGTCATTGACAGTGCCGCCAGTTATCAGTTCTTGTTTTTGTTTACTTTGTAGAGCCATTATTTGACCTGCATCATTTGACATATTAAGTATGGCAGACATATCCACCTCCTCAACCCAGTCGAGGAGATTACTTTTTTCCCCTCGATGTTATGTCTCATACAAGTTTGTGAATTTGTTAGGATTTAAGATATGCCAGTTTTCTAAATTTCCATTTAACATTTTTATTTTAATTAGGTCTGTAATATTCAATAGTTCACATAAGACTTTTTATCCAAATGGATACTGTTAATTAGCATTTTATTCCTCTCTTTTGTAATCAACATTGCTCAATATCAATACAATTAACTGTTAGTATCATAGATATAGTGTGCAAAATGCTGGTTCGTGGAACACACTTTTCAGTAATTGCATAAAACTAAATTGCCAGACCTTGATTGGAATAGATAAAATCCAGTTGCTAACATATCTGGTTCTGTTTGTCTTAAATTATCCTACTTTTCATTGCATTTATAATCAAAACACTCGGGTATTTCTCATACTAGGATACTGAACATTGAGCTTCTATTTTCTTGGGCTGTCACATACCATGAGTACTTCATTTACAAATGCAGTTTCCAATTTTAACAGTTTAGAATGGCTTCACACTTTATTTACTAATTTTGTATGTATATACCGATTAGATGATCGGTCAAATAGACCCTCTGCAGTATGCAGCATGACAAAATACTTGAATTAATTATGTTCAAATACAGTTTGTCTTTGAATCCTGTTATCTGATACACTAAACATTTGCTGTTCTACTACTATGACCATTTTAGATTTCAGAATTTATGCAATGGTATTATCATTTAATAGGGTTTTACTCTTTACAGAGACTACGCTGTAGTAGTCTGGATGGCAAACATTATGTACCTGTTATAGAGTCCTGAAAAAGCCATCTCCACATTTTATGAATTAGGTAGGCAAAGAAAAAACAACACTACTTCAAGTTTAGTTACTCTTAAATGAGTAGAAGTGCAGCACACCCATTGTCCAGATGGCTATACCTAGAACAAATTGGATAATCACTCCACTATGTATATTTGCATCTGTTTTGATCTACATGCAGTTATTTGATCCCCAAGGCAATTAAAACATTGGGAGGTCACTAGCCAAAAACAGTGACTCTTTCAAGGTTGAAAAGTACAAAAACTTTTATTACCGGAGGCAGGCCCCTCTACACCACACTGTCTCTCACTGTGTCTCTCTGTTTATCTATCTATCTATGTATCTATCAATGTATCTATTAATAGATAGATATTTAGGCAAGCCCCTCTGCACCAATATAAATACATTTATCTACCTCTCTCTCTCTTTATGTGTATATATATATATATATATATATATATATATATATATATATATATATATATATATGTATAAAACCCAGCCACTGGGGATGCACAAGCCAGTGCATTTAAATGGGGAGAGTTGTGTCAGGAAGGGCATCCGGCGTAAAACTTTACCAAAACATTCATGCGGATTTACATACCGGATCAGTCAAGGCCCGGGTTAACAACGACCGCCACCAGTACTGTTAGCCAACAGGTTGCTGGCAGAAATTGGGCTGCTGTTGGCCGAAGAAGGAGAAGAGGGAGAAGGCATGGCCGAAGGCTGGAAGAGAGGAGAAAGGCTACGACTGTGGTAGTGATGGTCAGAACTTTGAATGTTGGCAGTATGATTGGTATATGAAGAGAGCTAGCCAATATGATGGACAGAAGAAAGGTTGTTATATTGTGTGTGCAAGAGACCAGATGGAAGGGGAGTAAGGCTAGGTATATCGGAGGTGGGTTCAAATTGTTTTATCATGGTGTGGGTAGGAGAAAAAATGGCATAGGAGTTATTCTGAAGGAACAGTATGCTAAGAGTGTTTTGGAGGTGAAAAGAGTGTTGGATAGAGTGATGTTTATTGAGCTGGAAATTAATGGTGTAATGATGAATGTTGTTAGTGCATATGCTCCACAAGTTGGGTGTGTGATGGATGAGAAAAAAACATTTTGGAGTGAGTTGGATGAAGTGGATATGACTGTATCCAAGGATGAGAGAGTGGTGATTGGAGCAGATTTCAATGGGCATGTTGGTGAAGGGAAAAGAGGGGATGAGGAAGTGATGGGTAGGTATGGTGTTAAGCAAAGGAATGCAGAAGGTCATATGGTAGTGGATGTTGTGAAAAGGATGGACATGGTTGTGGTGAATACGTATGTTAACAAGAGGGAGGAGCATAGGGTGTCATACAAGAGTAGAGGAAGATGCACACAGGTGGATTATATCTTATGTAGGAGGGCCAGTTTGAAGGAGATTGGAGACTGTAAAGTGGTGACCGGGGAAAGTGTAGTTAGGCAGCATAGGATGGTGGTTTGTAGGATGACGTTGCTGAGGAGGAGGAGTGTAAGGGCAGAACCAAAGATCAAATGGTGGAAATTGAAAAAGGGTAATTGTGAGGTGCAGTTCAGGAAAGAGTTAAGACAGGCACTGGGTGGCAGTGCAGAGTTACCAAATAGCTGGATAACTACAGCAGAGCTAGTAAGGGAGGCTGCTAGAAAGGTGCTTGGGATGACATCTGGACAGAGGAAGGATGACAAGGAGACATGGTGGTGGAATGAGGAAGTACAGGAAAGTATACAGAGAAAGGGTTTGGCAAAGAAAAAGTGGGATTGTCGGAGAGATAAAGAAAGTAGACGGGAGTATAAGGAGATGAGGTGCATGGCAAAGAGAGAGGTGGCAAAGGCTAAGGATAAGGCGTATGAAGAGTTGTATGAAGGATTGGACACCAAGGAGGGAGAAAAGGACCTGTACCAATTGGCTAGAGAGAGGGACCGAGCTAGGAAATATGTGCAGCAGGTAAAGGTGATAAATGATAATGAGGGAAACCTACTCACAAGCGAGGAGAGTGTGTTGAGCAGATGGAAAGAGTACTTTGAGGGGTTGATGAATGAAGAGAATGAGAGGGAGAGAAGGTTGGATGATGTGGGGATAGTGAATCATGAAGTGCAATGGATTAGCAAGGAGGAAGTAAGAATAGCTATGAAGAGGATGAAGAATGGAAAGGCTGTTGGTCCAGATGACATACCTGTGGAAGCATGGAGGTGTTTAGGTGTAATGGCAGTGGAGTTTCTAACCAGACTGTTTAATGAAATCTTGGAAAGTGAGAGGATGCCTGAGAAATGAAGAAAAAGTGTTTTGGTACCAATTTTTAAGAATAATGGTGATGTGCAGAGCTGTAATAACTAAAGAGAGATTAAATTGATCAGTCACAGCATGATGTTATGGGAGAGTAGTGGAAGCTAGGTTAAGAAGGGAAGTGATGATTAGTGATCAGCAGTATGCTTTCATGCCTGGAAAGAGCACTACAGATGCGATGTTT
>NC_056734.1:57191844-57251844 GCF_019279795.1 Protopterus annectens
GACTCTAAAAATGCCACGGCCTTCTTCCATTTTACTGACCAGTACACCTGCTATTGTTCTTGAAAATTTGCTGCCAGGCCTATGCTCACAGCCACATCTGTAAATCTCTGATGAAACCCAATCTTTGTGCCAAAAACAAATGCCATTGAAAGCCTCAAAAAACTTTAACCAAATTCCAACATCCTGTCTAACAATTCTTATTATGTGCACTCGTTGATGCTTCCAGCACCCCCAACTCATCAAGCTGGCTAATGATCTGTTGAATGTCCTAACCAGATCGACTGGTCTAAATGTAAAATTTAATAAACCCAAGAGTTCCATAACATTTCTCACCCTTACCTTGCTTTTCCTTGTAAAACAGCCAAGCCTCTCTCTCTCTCTCTCTCTCTCTCTCTCTCTCTCTCAGCTTTCTAACTTTATGTAACAGCAAAGAAATAAACATTGTGCTGCATCAATTTCCAAATCCCAAAACTTTAACCTTTTACATGGACCTTCTATCTTGTCATCAACTGATGGTGCTCCTAAATCAGTGCATAACTGTAGAAACACAGCTTAGCTTCACTGGCTTCAAGCTTCCCTTCTCCTACTAACAAAATATCATCTAGGTAATGCACACCTCACTGACTTAGAGACTGTTTCTGAACATGCAAAGTCATGCTAAATTTCTCACATTTAGAGTAGGTTACTGCACACACCACTGGCATTGCTTTATTGAAATAAAACTTACCAACTAAATACATAACTAGCCATGGACAATCTGTTTCCTTAATGGGTAACAAATAAAATACAACCTCAATATCTAGCTTAACTAACCACAGGTTTGCAAAATCTTTTATGATACATACTTTACCTTTGCGTTCTTCCTGTTGATGTGATCATTGACAAATCGACATGCAGGAAAAGACAAGTGGCGATTTATATGAGAATTCACCTTCCTTCTTCCTGGGCGCCAATAGTTAAGGAGAAATATGAAAATGTTTAAAAGCTGGAACTTCAGAAGGACTTAACACCCAAGCTGCTTCTACTTCCTTAAGAAGTAAAGCTAGAGCCACTTCATCCCTAGCCTTAACTGATTTCAGATTGTTTGGAATCTGTTGTCTAACCCCTACCCATTATCTTATAACAAAGCCTACAGTAAAACCCCATATTAGCTTCTTTACCTCTACCTGGTTACAATAATCTCCCAACAAAGCAGAAAGAACTCTTACCTTAACAGGAGAATGCATACATTGACCTCGCTGATTTCCTTCTAACAGACAACTAAGTCCATTAAAATTCCCCCGGCCTTTGACATTTCTTGCTCCAGCCACTCTAGACCTACTACTGTCTAACTGATCTGCGCTACCTAAACTGTCCTTCTGCCAACATGTCATTACTCAATGAGAGCCGCTCCATACAGAACAAGTGTGTACAAAATGACAGCTTTGTCACATACTTTTGTCAATATTGAAAGTAGAGCAAATACCAGTTTTGTAATCATTCTCATGTACTCCAGCTGTCACCTGGATCCCTACATTATCCACCATAGTTCCAAGCCATGTATCAATATGCCTTGTCTCCCATTTCAGCATTTTAGCAATTACTTTCAGCTACTAAAATGCTGGTCATACCATAGCCAGGCATTGTCCCCTTGCAAATGTTGTGCCTCACTAGTCATAAAAAATGCACCAGTAATGACAAACCATGAGACTACCTTTCTCTGGGATAACTGCCATAAATTAAACAAAACCCAGGTCCATTTTTCCCAATTTCTAGCTCTATACCTTGCTAGCCTCTTCTTCACCAAAGCTGCTAGCAGCATTGCCAGGCCCTTAGATCCTGGGGCATCAACCTCAGCCAATCATTGAGCAACATCTGCATCCATCAGTCATTTCAAATACGTTTTCTAGAATTCATAAATTCCAATGCCTTGGATCAACTTATTCACATCCCCACCAGGGGCAGCAATATCCTAGACCTGGTCATTACCAACATGGGAAACCAATGTTCCACACCAGAGGTCAATTCCTCGTTGGTCAGATCCAACCACAAGCTAATCAGCCTAGACATCCACATCCCACCCCCACCCCCAATTAGGGAAACCATCGTAAAAAACTTCTCCAAAGCCAACTTCACACTTCTTAAGACAGAAGTGGCAAACTTCATGACACCCACGCATACAGAAAATAGAGGTATGACTGCTGAATCCTACACAAATGCACTTTATAAGCACTTACACGAGTGCATGGATCATGCTATCCCTAATAGAACCAAGATGTTATCTTCCAAAAAAAGGAAGCCAATTTGGTGGTCTGCCATAAACAAACTCTACAACAGAAGAAAGAAACTGTTGCAAAAAAGAGTAAAATCCCATGACTGGAGGAACTCCCTGGTCAACCTCAGTAAGAAGCTGAGATCCCTCATAAAATCCTCCAAAGCTAGTTACGAAAACAAAATGGCCACTGACTCTAAAGACAACCACAAAGCATTCTATAGCTATGTCAAGAATCTCAATGGGAACACTCAGATCTGCAGCGAGTTACAGCACAATGACACTAAATATACAGAACCAACTGATATTGCCAACATCCTAGCAGATAGGTTCAGTGCTAACTTTACCCACCTCTCACCCCCTAGAGGGCCCATCTCTATACTGGAAGAATGCAAAATTCCTATAATCATGGCTGCACACTCTCCAAAGCCAAGAACACAGCATCCATGGGACCTGACAATATCCCAGGCTGCGTTCTACATGAATTACAGAATGAACTGGCACCCTACCTAAGTACCATGTTCAATCATAGCCTCACCTCAGGCTTTGTACCCACTGAATGGTGCACCGTGACAGTTATCCCACTCCACAAAGGGGGAGCCACGACGGACCCCGGGAACTACCGCCCCATTAGCCTGATGAGCCTGGTCCGCAAGGCCATGGAATGTATCATTGTGGAACTCATAAACAAAGACTATGGTAATCTCCAAACTCTGGACCCTACCCAGTTTGGATTTGTAAAAGGCAGATCATGTCTCCTAAACCTGATTGACTTCTTTGAAGCAGTCACCAAAGCCACAGATGAGGGTAAAATGGTTCACACAGCTTATCTGGATCTTGCCAAGGCTTTCGACACCATCCCCCACTCTGGAATTATAGATAAGCTCACTAAACTAGGTATAAATCCCTATGTCACAAGATGGGTTGCCAACTGGCTCATGGACAGAACCCACACTGTGAAAGTAGCGGATTCCAAATCCGACTTCAGACCAGTGACAAGTGGAGTTCCACAGGGTTCAGTCCTGGGTCCTCTACTGTTTGATATCTACTTCTCTGAAGTGCAGGCTAACACAGAAGGTCTTTGGCTAACAAAGTTTGCAGATGACTGCAAACTAGGAGCCATAATCAAAACTCCTAATGATGTGGACAAACTACAAAAGGGCCTCACTGAGACAGATACCTGGTGTCAAAGCCATGGCCTGAAGCTCAATGCCAAAAAGTGTATTGTCATCCCCTTTGGTAAAAACTCTGTACCCATGAACTACCACATAGCTGGTAGTCTACTTAATGCCAAAAATGTGATAAGAGACCTTGGGACACAGGTGGACAGTAGTCTCTCCTTTGATAATCACATTGCCACAGTGGTCAGGAAATCCTTCTACGTGGCTCATCTCATCACAAAATTATTCTCATCCAGAAAAAAAGAGGTCATTGTTCCCGTCTATTCATCACTCATTAGACCCATTATAGAGTACAATGCCCCTTTTGGTATGTACCTCACAAGACATCTACAACAACTGGAAAGACCACAGAAATACCTCACAAAAAGGATTACTGGCCTCAAACAGATGCCCTACGCAGACCGTCTCAAAAAACTACAGCTTTACTCCATCGCATATCGCCTACTCAGGGGCGATCTCTGCCTAACATACAAAGCTATGTCAAACCCAGAGCTGTTGGACATGCTCCACTTAAAGAAATCCCATCCCTCCGAGCTACATGCTCCAGGGACCTAAACCTTATCACCACAATAAACAGAACATGCTGGAGAGATAGATTCCTGTCCCAGAGACTTCTCATACTCTGGAACAGACTACCTATCTATGTCAAACAGAGCTCCTCATTAGCACTCTTCAAGAAAAATCTTGATGATTGGATGGGAAATGGGAAATTCACCCCAGGGATCACTTCTGTGGCTCTGCTCAACAGGGGCACAGGAAAATAATTTTCTTGGGTGGCGAAAGCCAGGGTACATTTTTTGGCTAGGCTTATACAGGCCCTAGGACCAATAGCCTAGTACCTACCTATGAACCTACCTATGAATCCACATATTCAACTTACCAAATCCTTCTAAATTAATATGCAGTGTAAAAAACAAGCCTGTGTCTTTAGCAAAGAAAGACTGATAGCCCATAACATCAACTGGCAAAAACTGGGAAGGTGTAACCTCCAGGCACAATGGCTCAGACAACATCCCTAACTGATCCACCAGAAGGCGACTCCCATTCCTTCCTGCATCTTGTTACTTAGCCAAGATGTCCTCCATCAACCTTTCAAATGACTGAGACCTTGACCCTAACAGCTTCTGGAGCCTTGTTCTTGGTCTATCACTCAAGTCCTGCAAAAGCCTTGCCAACCTTTCATCTATTCAATACCTGACTCTTCCAAACGAATGACCTCAGTGGCACACTGATTAGCTGAATTTGTCTGCCTGACTTTTGTGACTTTGTTGATCTCCTGTGGATGTGTTGTCATACTCCCTATCCTGGATGTCTCCTGTACTTCCAGCCAACCATCTGCCTTCCCCTTTATTTGACATCTGTGCTGATGCTCTTCCTCGTGTTTCTGTTCCTCTCTAAGCTGTGGATGACGTTGTTTGGCCGCTGCTACCTCCTGAAACAATGCATCACCTTGGATGACTATGTTGGCCCATTGATCCTTCAAAGTAAAAACATCCACCATACTGAAAAGCACAAAATGTGATATTAAACTGTAAGCTATGCAAGACCTTCTTGTTACACCCTTTTACAACTTTTTTATATATATCCTTTTTGTCCTTAGATGCACTTATATGTATATATACATATTCTGTAAAAGATAGACTAAACCTTTTTACCTACTTATTCAGGCTACATAACCAAAACACTTAAATAACCCCCCACCCACTTAAATACTGAAGACCCTATGAAAGGGTGGGGGTTGGTATAATAGTTAAGGTGTTTACCTCATAGACAAAAGTTACAAGGTTTGATTCTCTCCTTTAGAAACAAGAAATTGACTAGGGTTAAAATGGCATACAAGGGCAGCAAGGCTAGTACTTATCTATGAACCTCCATCCTACTGCTTGCCCACCCCCCCAGCAACTGTTATATTCATATGATAATATAACCTAACTTCTTAATTTACATTGTCAGCCTGTCTCACTGAGCTTTTTTAGTTGTCTTCCAAATTAATATATTGCTAATTGCCCCCAACCTATGGACACAAAACATTATCCTGCCACCATCTACTGTTTGCTAGCCCACATCTCACCATTTATAATAATAAACCTTACAATCCAGTAGCTCAGTAGTCAGAGAATTCCCCACCTAAATAACCACGCTTAATGCAGAGCATAATATCCCACATAACTTAACAAAATCAGCAATTGCCAACAAACATTAAGCAGACGTAAATCCTGTAAAACTTCCTCACTATACTAACATCAACTACCAGCAGCACAACTTTCTCCAGCACTTAATAAAAGAATTGTAAAACAGACCAAATTAATAATGCAGCAAGTGTTTAACTAGGGAAGAATATGGAATATTCCTCTTGTACCTTTACGATTTTAACCCCGTAGAGTTTGTATTAGCCAGCACTTCTGCAAAAATGAAGAACTGAAAATTAAATGCATATGACAATTTATTATTTTCAGTGATTTGGACCAGCACCCATGTGCTTTCTCTTTGTTTCAATTTCTTTTTCTTTTTCTTTTTTTTATATATTTATATAAACAGACCAACATATACAATAAAATCTGATCAGTTTGCAAAGTAAGCAGTTGAAAATATGCTACTCACCAGCCCAGCCTAAAGGGCTACCTAATTCTTCAGGCACTCTGCACTCTGCTCATCCTTGGGTGTCAGATAAAAAGCCCCACACTGCCTATGCAGACTTTCGTTTGAAACTAAAAAGTTATTCTATATGCCATCATCCACTTTGTGATGTAAAACCTTCTCCCCAGTAAAATGGACAATGCTACAGCTTGCAAATGAGTTCTTACAAATGAAATTAAATATCTGGACATAAAACCTGAATGAACTGCTACAATAAAGTAAAGACAAAGGGCCAGATTCACGAAGCCTCCGTGTAAGAGTTATAACTCTTACACGGAGGCTGCAGTTAAACAGTGTGATGTCAGCATGTCATGCATATGCATGAGGTGCATGAGGCATGCTGAATCACACCAGTAACTATTACACGGTCCGTGTAAGAGAGTAGGGGGCGTGTCTGTAGGCTAAGCCCTGCAAGCGGACACGCCCCCGGAAGACTATAATGGCTGAAAGTAAACAGCCACGAGAGAGGCCATTGAAATGTGACTAAACACACTACACAACACATGCCCCAACTGACCATCAGTGTATAAAGGGAAGAGATGTTATAAAATTAAATTAAAACCTTTTTTTTTTTTTTAAAACCCCGTAAATGTTTGCTACTGTGTGCTGGCGCTGGGTGTGCTACTAGCGCAATCACAGTTAGCAGTCAGTGGAAAAGGATATAAGAAGTAAATATGTAGAGTAGGCCAAGAAGTAATAGCTTAGCGGTAGAGTTGCCGGCCTAAGAGTAGGCAGGCAGGGTTCGAGCCCCCACAACAACCATTTTTTTTTATTTTTGTAAATAAGCACTAAAAAGCCCCCTGACAGTATTGTACAAATGTAAATGTATTCCCTTTTGTAAAATGGAATGAAATGGAGCATATATTTTGAAGTAACACAATAATAAAAATAGTCAGAAATGTACTGATAGCTAAGCTGCTGTGAGACAGACTGCCCGTAGCTGAGTACTGTTTAACAAGCTGCAAACTGCATGCCCGTTGCTAAGCACCAGTTTAATAGGCTGAAACCGTTTGCAACTAGCTGTGCTTAGCTGAACATGTGTGTCACTAGCCAATTAAGATTTATCCCAGCGCACACCGTTTGCGCGCCCCACCCCTAGGCTAACTGCCAGTGCGCATGTTAGCTCAGCAAACGAGCGCAGACCTGGTTTTAAGTGCTTAAAAGTGCTTTTGGCATGTTTGATTGACAGGTCCTCAACTCAGTTCTGTAAGGAAAATCAAAAATCAGTTGCCAGATTTGAACCCAGGATACCATGCACTAGAGTCAAGGTACTAAACCACTAAGCCATGACAGCAGTACCTAGAAATGCAGAAATAGCATATATATCTGATAAAATCCAGAATGGAGCATGATAAAGCATTTTCAGTGAAGTAGATACAATTCCAAAACGGCCAATCAGAGAAATGTGCGGGAAAAGAGGCATATATAAGCCCCATAGGCGGGAATACACAGCAGAAACGATTGTAGAACAGACCTGCATTCAGAATGAGTGGAGTAGGTGAGGGACGTTGCTTTCGAGCACAGCGTTGGGGCATTGAGGAGTCCAGATACATGGTCTGGCTCCTTGTCCATCATCACGAGGCCCAACTCATGCAGGGCCAGGTCTCATGGGGAGTGTTCAGGGCAGAGGCATGGGACCAGTTGGATCGTGATCTGACCAGTGCTACTGGCATTCCACGCACTGGTGAGCAGGTCCGTCACCACCATGCGGACCTGAAGCGACGCAAGCAAGACCAGTTGACCGAATGGATCCAGGAGGCCCGGGATATGCCCAACGCCCCACTACTGAGTAAGTTACATTTTACTTATGTATGTAAGGATTTCAACTGGCTGATACTATGGAGATGTGTAGTCCAATATTACTTCTTTCGTATTACAGCTGCAGGTGTCCGCTCTATGAACCGCGAGATGCATGGTCAGGCTGGTGCGGCTGCGCCACCATGCAGGTTAGTAACCCCACCCAGTACTTGTAAATAAATATCATACTGTAGCATGTATCAGAACACTGCAGTGTATTGATTAAAAGTAATATAATGTGCAAGCAAGATTTGAAAGTCTGCAGGTATGGCTGCAACATGTTCATCAGTATGCAAGTGTAACTGGAAATATAATTGATAGAATTAAACAGTGCTGTAATACAGATGTCCCACTATTAATTAAAATAGTGTAACCTGCAGTAGTCTCAAGAGTACAGCTTCAGAATCTAAGGTAGTCACATGTGAGATATATCCCCTGTTGAAATGCTGAATCATGACAGAAGTGAGGCTGTTGGAAAGTGTTTGAATCACCACCAGTCTAACATGTGAACAAAGCCTAGAAGTAGCAACCTGAACTGTGAAGTTGCAGGATGTGTGAGAGTGACAGAAAGGGTCATGTATGAATAACTAAAGTAGTAATAACCCCTGAATATATTAGCCCCAGTGTGTTTCTACAGAACTAAATGCATGTGGGAAGTACAACTTAATATCCCAAACTGATTTGAGTGTGTCCGAATCTGGAATGTCTAGGCCAAATTCTGTATATGGTGATCACAGTAAACAATTTGCAGATAGAATGAATGATTATTTGACAGACTAAACAGCCATAGTTGTCCCCTGTCCTGTCATCAAAGTGTAGCAGGATGATGTATCTGATCAAATTCAAAATAAGTAGGATAGTGATGTATTTGTAACAGGTCTAGCATGATAGTCAAATAAAAATTATTTTGAAACATCAGCTTCAACTTAATTGTGTACCTATTACAAATGTAAATCAATGTGTAACATATGAATGTGTCATCACTTTCTATCTCCACCCAACCCTATAATTCCATATAACAATACCCACTAAATAATGGTATGTGAACATTTCATTAATCATGGACATTTGTCCGTTCCAAAAATATATGCATGTCTGTTCGTGCATGTGCCCTGTTCATACCTGCAAATTTGATGGCCTGTTGCCATTAATCAACCCTGCATGTTGTTTGACTGTGTATTTCTGTTCAAATAATGCATGTGATATTGATATGCCCCTTGTTCAATGGTGTTAATATCTAGGTGTTTGTTTGATGGGAATACCAATGCATGCTGTTACAACTAATCTGAATGGAATAAAATGCCACTAACCCAAACTAACATGACAACTCACAAACCTAGAACGCTTGGGAAGGCGGGTCCCAGCGGACCCACCTCTCCCACCTCAGCTGGCGCCTGCACCTGGCACTAGTGCCCAGGCCGGACCCCCCTCTGGTGGCCCTGTGCCACCTTCGGGTGGAAGCGCTGCAGGGGATGGGGCCGGTCCCCCCTCTGCAAGTGTGGCCGGAGGGGTTCGTCCACTCACCCTCCAAGGTGTCCAGTCTGTGGTGCGAAGGGAGATCCAAGACTCTGTTCTTGGGCCCCTACGCCAGCTTGAGGCTCGTGTGGCACAGCTAACGGCCCCAGCCATTGCCCCGCCTACACAGCCCCCAGCACAGCCCCATCCTGGGCTGTGAAGGAACAGTGGCAACTGCCTATGGGTGGGGATATCAGTTCCACTGTTGCCATCTGTGGGCTCATGCATCTCGGATATCCCAACCTCCGTCCCGTCAATTGTGTAACCCCGCCACGTGTGTCATACACCGCCCCTGTATGCATCTTGTCTGTCTTGTCTGTTAACCTACCCAACCTACCTCCCCAGCTATACCGACTTCCTTCACCTGACATACCACTCTCACCTGAAAAAAAAAAAAAAAGGGCACTCTGTACCCACAAAAAAATTACGCCCCATACATAGCTGTCCATGTCGCACACATGTCTGCTTGACATTGAAACAGTTAATTACAATTGGCTCTACAACAAATATTAATGTTGTCCTGACACCTCTTTCAGGGGTGAAAGGTTTCCAATGTCTCACCAAAATACATGGAAATGCACAGCTGTTGCTGCCAAAGACATGTGCATCTATGGGCCTTACCTACATCCCTCCTGCAAATCCCACGCTTGTTTCCCTACTGACTTACCCTCTTTGTGACCCCTTTTCACCACTTTCCTGTCACCCCTTTTTCTTTTCTTTCAAAGAAATTAGCGCGGGTGTGCGCTTGTGTTAGCGGAGCTCACCGCCAGTGCGCATGCGTGAGCTCTGCGCAAACGAGCGCAGACCTGGTTTAAAGTGCTTAAAAGTGCCTTTATTGCACTTTGATTGACAGGTCCTGTACTCAGTTTGAAAGTTTGCAAAGAAAAATAAATTCCCACTGTCAGTCTCGAACCCAGGACCTTGGTAACATTAGTCTGTATGACCTACCACTAAGCCATGCTTGCCTTACAAGAATGCAGTGCTAAAATAAATATAACATGTAATAGTAGGAATCAGTATAAAGGCAATATAGGAGGTGTACTATCCAAAGCATGTCAGGTAGAGTTTCAATGGCCAAATTACTGGATTCCCATACTAGTTCAGTGTTAACAGAAACAGCCCTGCTACTTGTTAGCTTGTACATAATAAAGTAAGGTAATGTACATATATGAAGGTATGTATATCTACACATACAGATATATAAATATATATTAATACATATGAAATATAGTTGTAGGTGTCAGTATCCATACACACTCACTACAGGAAACAGTGAAGATAAATGCAGCAACCAGAATCTGCAACACAGCCTGGCTCCTGTGAGACCTACTAACCCCTTTAACTGCTTAAAGGTGCCTCCAGTACTTTGATTGATAGGCCCTATACTCAAGTCACAAGCAGAATATAAGCATACTAGTAGGCCCTACCCCAAGACCATTGTAACACTAGTCTGTATGACCTACCACTAAGCCATGACTCTCATACAGGAATATAGTGCTAAATAAGTGGAACATGTAATAGTAGGAATGAAGATAAAGGTAATATAGTATGACTACTAACTAAAGCATGTCAGGCAGACTTTTATAGTCCCAATTACTGGATTTTCCCATACTAGTGTAGTGTTAACAGAAACAGCCCTGCTAATTGTTAGCTTGTACCCAATAATGTCAGCTAATGTACATATATGAAAGTATGTATATGTACACAGATATATATATATATTTATATAGCAATACATATGACATATAGTTGTAGGTGTCAGTATGCATACACACTCACTACAGGGAACAGGCAAGAGAAATGCAGCAACCTGAATCTACAACACAGCATGAAGCATGGGAGATGTACTAACCTTCACACTCACAGAACACTGTCAACAGCATACCAGCATGGTCCACGCCCTACAATCTGAAAGGGCAACGCCTATCTCACATACCCTTTTATAGCAGTGTCCTGAAATCACAGTGAGACATGCAATCAGTACACACCTGGCTGCATGCAATTAGCAAATGCTGTCTTACAATTGGTGCAGAGGCCATCACATGGACCTATGCAGATACCTACAAAAGCAATGAGTACCCACACTACACTCATGCAATACATTCATTGCACAAAACCGACAGAGAAAGAGAGAGAGAGAGACAGAGAGAGAACAAAACAGAAATAAAGACAGCCAGCAGCAAAACCAGCAGCAGCAGCAGCAGCAAACTTCAAGCAGCACCAGTGACACACCAACAGCTGCCACAAACACAGGTAATGCAAAGTAGCAGGTTAATACTGCGTTTACTGTGACACCTCCAAATGTATCATAGTTCACTATCTATAGGTATGTGCATGAGATAGGTTGTGTGTACATAGTCCTGAAATATAAACATATGTAATATTGCTGTACATGTTACCCATACTTAACACTTCCATAGCTTAGAACACAAGGCCAGTTGTGCATATGATGCAGTAGTTCCCAGGGTCAGTAGAGGTTCCTCCTCAATGGTGTGGGACCACTGTGTATGTATGGCACTGTTCAGGTACATATCCTGTAGTATGGCCAGGGATTAATATCAGTCTGTCATGTGGTGCTATGTCCTCCAGGGGTGAATGTAGCACACATCCAGGGATACCAGTTCGTAACAGTGATGCTATGTGTTCTGCAATGATGAAGGTGGCTCTCACCTGGACATGTGAGAGGATAGGGAGGTGACAGTCATTTGGGATAACTAATACCACATGTGTAGGAGAATGGGGGGGGGGGAACCTGCACCTAAACTATCTGAAACAATGTTGCCAATATCTGTGCATGTGGTGAATGTGAAGCATCTTAACACTGCTGACCACAGATGCCTTGCTGTCATGTGAAGCTGCCCTGTGCTGCCGTAGCCTCCTACTATTTTTATACAATATGCCTGTATCTGTACTCCACTGGACATGATTAATAAGTGGTGTGTAGTTGTTCTGGGTTAGATATGTGTGTGCACAGTACATGCAGTATGTGGGATGTCTGTGGTAAGCATATGCAAAGGTGCTGGTGGTGTGTGTTGTGGCTACCACTGGCCCAATGGGCTGCATGGATAGCATCACTGTCATAACTACTGAATAACTGTGTAATTAAATGCATACATAACAAGGTAGTGTACTGTGCTTGTGGTGTTGTTCGGATATGTAAATCCAGGCTGAGTAATGTGTGCACATCACAGGGTTGGGTTGGATGGCAACACACATCCAGTATGTAGGGATGAACACCCAGAATGTGTCAGACGTGTCACCTGTGCAGAAGTATCCGCCATTACCTGTGCATCCCCACAACACACACACATGCAACATATGGCAGAAGTACTATAGCAGTACACACATGTTCATAGGTTCATACTAGGCTATTTGCCCTAGGGCATTGGTGAGCCTAGTAGAATGTGTTTGTCTTTCACCACCCAATTACAAGTTATGCTGCTATGCCCTTGTCCGATGTTAGTATACTGTGCCTCTGTCTAACAGTGACATAGAAGTGATACCTGGGGTACAACTATGATTTACATCCAGTCATCCAGATTCCTATGGAAGAGAGTCAATGAGGGACTCTGCCTAACCTGTAGTGTCAGCTCATTACAGAGTGAAGGGAGCCTCTCAGTCAGGAATATGCCCCTCCAGCATGTCCATGGATGTCAGTGCTGAGGTCCAGCTCTCCTGAGCATGTGGCTGTATGGGACTCTGATTGCCTGAGGTGCAGCATGTTCATTACTGCTGGGTAGGACATGGCTGTATATGGCATGCACAGATTGCCTCTGAACCGGCAATAAGCCACTGAGTCCAGTGGGATTTACTTTACCTGGGAAGCATATGACATCTGTGTGAGCCATTGCGTCCCCTTGATGAGGTACTGTTGTCCTGTACCAGTTGCTGTGGGTGTCTGGTTAGGTACATCCCAAAAGGTGCATTGTACGCAATTATAGGCTTGATGATGGATGAGTAAAGAGGCACAATGACCTCCCCTGCCAAACATGTGAATTCCTCATGATTAGCTGGGCTATATAACATGTCTTTCAATCCACATTGGCCATGTGGTTGACAAATGACAGACTGCTACCATGTTTCTACCCCAGGTCCCCAACTACGTCTTCTGTACTCAATGGCCTAACACCTATGTTGTACTGTGCCGCCAATGTGGAGGCGTGGGAATCTGCATTGAATACTGATACTCCCCCTCCTTTGTTCAAGTGTTGTGGCTGACAAGAATGGTAACAGCTATAACCTGGTAGTACTGGTGTGCTCCTGTGAAACCTGAAACAGGTTCATGTTACTGCACAGATATCGATGTCCAGCATGTCAAGTAGGGTTTTGAGTGTGTGCATCCTTAGGTCTAGACTTCTGGTGTTGAGTAGCATCACTCTCACTTCCTCATCCTTTGTGATACAAATGGATGTGGGTTTGCCTTATGAGCCTTGCCTAATACAGGCACTATGGGTGTAGCAAGAGTCTCCGCCAAATTCCAATGGGACAGGGGTGACAGGTGCAAGCTGTCCCTAGCAAAGCATACCACCCCAAGATGGCAGGCATTGGCACACCTGTGAATGACACCAGTATGTCAGTCAATTGTTGGAAGGGATCATCGTGCCTTGATATTGTGGCATGATTCTAGGTGAGGGTAGGATGCTACTCAAGGTCAGGGTCAAACTGTCTTGGGCTACGTGCTCAGAGAGCTCTGTACTGTCTCATGTCATGTAGTCCAGGGAGGAATGTGTCAGGCCATTCACACCAGCATGGACAGTGACTGAGTCATACCTGTACTTGCCTTGGGGTTACCTGAGTGTTTGTGTTATGTGGCAGGTCATAGTGGCCGACAGGCTGCACACCGTGAACCTCAACTCATTAAGCCTGGTGAAAGTGATGTTAGTGTGCCTGATGATAGAGGCACCTAGTACAGGTGTATGAGGTGTGTTGTTTACTGTTAATGGCTGTGAGTGTTCAGCACATTGGCTTTGTGTGATATGTGTTGCACATGTTCGTTTCCGTGGTAGTGGTTGCATGGATGTCTGCTTAGGAGGTCTCTGCTGCATAGGCATAGCTGTGGTCCGAGCCTACAAGTATGTTTATGTGTGATCATGTGTTAGGTCCGCTGTTGTGGTAGGTCTATGTGAGACTGGAAGTGTAGTGTGTGGTCTCCTTGGCCACCTGACTGGTTATGGCGGTATTGAGTAGACAGAGCCTAGCCTCCAGTTCGGTATATGGTTGCATCACTCAAATGAGTTTGAATTTGTTGTTAGGAGGAGGGGGTTGTCTGTGTACATGCATCTGTTCCAACATTGTCTCTGGAGTACCACACTCACCAGCTGGACTGGGAGGGAACTGACAACTGACCTCTGGACATGCTAGAATACTATTCTGAATTCTGTAATAATTAATGATTGAAAACAAGGTACAGTGGGGAGTGAGGGTGTACTGACATTACCTACAACTGCTGTCTGATATAAAAGCATCAGTGAGCAAGTGCCAGGTAACCTAAGTGCAATGTGTCACAATTAAGTAAATGCAACAATGAGAAGCAGTCACTTGCTGTCATGTGTAACATGGAAATACGTACAGTAAGCAATGCAGATATCAGTAGTGAGTCACAGACGTGTTGACAAGCTGTGTACTATGTGGAAGTAGCATACCAGTGAAATAACAAGCTAACAAATAACAAGCATATAAACAAAGGTAGATCCAGGAGGCCTGGATGTAGTGGTTGCTACAGCAAACAAGGTGTAGCAATGTCAGTAAGATACAGCTCAGATATGCAGGCACTATAAACCTGAAACCAGATGTTCCCAGCTATGAATGGCAGAGTACAGCCTATTGTCACACACGAGTGCAGACCACAAACCTTGTTAATGTTAAATAACTGGCCTGAAGGCCAACTGCCCATACCAGAACTAATACACTTGTACACTGGGCCCTCAATCAGCAGTGCCCAACATCAATGGATGAGAGATATGTGTCCTGCCACCACAGTGCTTGCCACCAACCTCCCTAATGTAAAACAACTGGTCTGAAGGCCAAGTGCTTAGTACAAATGACATAGAATGATAGCTACACTGTAATCAAGTTTTAACCAAGCAGTAATAAGTAGAAGTTAATACTCCCTGTATAGAATGTGTACCATGTATTGTTGAGATACTATGCTGATAACCTGTTTGTGTACCTTTCCAGCTTGACATGGCTCCAATAAGGAACCCATCATATTCTGCTGCAGAGGATGACGTGATTCACCAGAGCCTGGTGCGTGACTATGCCATCCTGTTCTCACGCACCACCCAGAATCAGCAGGAGAGGTCTGCACTGTGGCAAAACCTCGTTAGCAGGATAAATGATGTTGGCATGCATGATAGGACATATGAGCAGGTGAGACATCACTGCAGTGATTTGATAAGAAATGTCCGCCAGCGTGCTGCAGATATCCGCAGGCAACAGGTTGCCACAGGTGGGGGGGTGGCCACACATCCCCCCCTCACCAGACAGGAGGGGCTACTGCTAAGTGTTGTGGATCCAGCCCCAGAACAACAACAGCAACACCCATGCATCATGATGGAGGTTGGATCCACACAGCAGCAACACACTGAGCATGCAGGTAAGATGCCATATTCATTTATTGTTATTACTTTTACATTTTTGACCCAGATAGTCTAGCTGGATATATGTCCATTTTCAGTAGAGGCCTGTGGAGAAAAGCTCCACACATAACGTAATAAAGGCAGACAGACAAGTTGTTAATACAGACAGCCAACATGATAGGATTGTACACCAGCCTGTTAACTAAATCAACATACATGTAAGGAACTCAAACAGTTTAGAGTCATACACAATATACCGTTGGTTTAAAAGCAATCCTACCTAAAGCATAACGGTTATGCAATAAGGCAAAAGCCAGATACATAATAGTTAGGGCTCAGAAGAATAGAGAAGTAGAAGGAGTATGAAAGATACTATGATATGGAAGAGGCAGGAGTCAAGAAGGGAAGTGAGGAAAGGAAGGAAGACAGTCAAGAGGATGTGGGAGGGATGGGAGAAGTAGGTCAGAGCATAGAAGGACATCAAGGTGAAAGAAACAGGGTAGAAACTAGTTTCTATGCACAATGAGGGGTTAAAGGTAAAGAGAGGGTAGGGAGAGGGACGTTAGCCTGTACTCCAAGAAGAACAAAGCCAGTGGTTTGGGAAGTACAGTTTGCGGTGTCGTTTGAAGAGAGGTAAGGGTGAGATTAGAGTTAACCCCTGGTATGTACATATGACTGTTCTGTACACTGTTACTTCATGCACGCATAAGGTGTGCATGTGGTATGTATCTGTCATCATGATATATATACAGACATTATGTGCAGCTGATGTGTATAAGGAACTAGTGTACTACTGTACTGTATCATGTGCAAAACAAATGGCACACATGTGCCCACTGACATTACTCTCTTCACACTTCCAGGTCCCTCCCATCTAGCAACGAGGCAGGCCATACATGCTGGTGAGTCTTTTAACATTATCTGTAAAGCAATTTAGAAAACTAGGAAGAGTAGTGTAACTCTGTAGTAGACTTGCTGGTGACTGTGTTCACAATACCCGTAATACAGTTGTAGTAGATTGAGTAGTGTAACACGGTACTGATGTTTGTGTTTACTGTGGGGTGTGCATGTGTGCAAGCGTGCCTGTGCCCAAGTGTGCATGTGTGTTAGTGTCCATGAGTGCATGTGTCCATTTCTGAATGTGTGCATTAGTATTGAAATGCATCTCTGTCAAATATGTATGGAGACTGTAATCTGTGTTCCATGTTTTCCTCCTGTAGGTTCTGGTGCTGCTCTGGTGACCTGCAGCAGGGAACCTGAATCTTGTGCCCCAGGTACTGATGATGATGAAATGTCTGTAATGGTGCAGGAAGGTGTGTCTGGGTCCACCATTGGTCAGCCAATTGACAGTACACAGCTTTCAACCCCGTCAATGCGCACAGTCATCCTGCCGTTACATCCTTTGTCACCACTGTCCCTAGGTGATGGACAGTCTGCAGTGGGCATAGATCAGGGTAATGTGGTACCTGTGGTACATGCATCCCCACAAGGCAGCCTCGAGCAGGGGCCTCCAATGCTACCATGCAGACAGTCGCCCATGGGTTCCCGTGGGGGCATCCGTGGCCGTACTGCCTCTGGCCGACGTGCCCAAGGAGGTATGTCAACCTCCACTATGTTTCGAACTGTCATGCAGGCACAGGCACGTATGGAAAGGTACACCAGACAGGGTCTGAGGGAGCTGAGAGAATGTCGCACAGCCATGACAGATGGCATGCGTGGCGCGAATGCTATCCGTAACTTCACAGATGTCGTTGACAGACGTTGTGGGGGCATAGAACAGCTGCTCCACAACCAGATGTCCATGGGCCAGGGCCATGGTGTGCATTTGCGACATCGACGTGGCCATATGCCAGCAACAGCACCAGCTGGCAGTGGCCACGGACGACAACAGGCCCACTCGCGCACCTCAAGTGCCAGCACCAGCCCCAGCAATGCTGGGTCTGTGCCGTCATCAAGACGCCCCAGGAGACCACGTGCACGTGGCTCTGGACAGTCCCAACAGGGAACTGTGTCCAGTCAACACACCCCTGCTTCCGATGACAGTACCCAGTCTGGGTTAGTACCGGATACGGCCCGTAGCACCCCTGCCAGGCACAGGTACCGTGTCCGTGCCCACAGACACTGATCTGGATGACCTGACAGGTGCAGTCTGTGGCTGTCCACAAAACCCTGTACATGGCAGCCATTATGTGGGACTGTGTGCGTGCTTACACACATGCAGAAACCTAACACCTAGGGCAAACACATACACACACACACTGCACCAACACTGGTCCACCCTGTACTGCTGCCCCTCACAAACACACATACACACACATGTCAATTGGTGTTACCAGTGGCTGGCTTGGGCATACCTAACCCACACACAGTGCATATGATGACACTGTGCCACCTCCTGCATACTACAACATCGGTGCAGGTAAAGGTAAACACGTTGCTGATGCACAGGGTGACTACATAGATGTGTATAAGTAGTAACATGTTGGTAACTGTTCACTGTTCCAGTATAATTGTGTGTATATCCCAGCAGTCCTGCTGCAGTAACTGTATGACTGTCCTCAATTGTTATATGCACCCATACTACTTACCAAAGTGTACCAGCTGCACACCATCACATGCTAACATTGACTATGGCAATGCGCATCTTGTGCTGTTACGTAGATTCAGCTATATGTAACTGTTCTGTCACACATGCATTTATACACACCCTGCTACCCACACACATGCACACGCTCACCTGCCATTCCCATTATTTATCACCCTACATGAGTAGCTGTTGATACATGACAGGTACACATTTGAGAAGTGCACTATGTTGTTTACTACTGGCGTCCCCTTCTCTACCTGTACTCACAGGGTGCAGGCAACCTCATCGGTTGAAAGATGTAATGTGCATCAGGTAATGTAGTACCCGGATTGCCACATCAAACATGTTTCCCATATGGAAATGCACACACAGACACATCTCACATCAACACACTTGCCACATTCAGGCTTCAGAGCACTATCTAGGTATATTTGGGTACATGTGCATGTTACAGTAGCATGTAACACTATACTGAGTACTGGCAGTTGTCTGTTGTCATGTTGTCTGTATAGAATAAAAAAAATTGTTTGATTATCCTACTCCGTTTTGTGGACATTACTTGAAGATGTGTTACCTTACATGTGTTATTGGTACCACCACCTTCTCTTTTGTAGTTTTGTTTGTATAGGGTGCTATCAACATCACTGCTTGTGAAGGGTAATGACCACCCTGCAGTGCATAGCCCCATGTGGCAAAAGCCACATCCCACCCCATCATTGTGCACACACACTAACCCCACCAACAGTAAAACACATACTTTCCATTTGCAAGATTCAAACCCATACCTAACTGTGTTATGACAGTAGAAACAGACACATGAGCAGAGTGTGCTATTTGCAGTAAACCCTCCCAGCATAGTGCACACACATAAACCCCACTCATACTAACACACACATATTCCTTTTGCAGGATTCAAACCCCTACCTAACTACGTTATGACACTGGAGAAAGACGCATTAGTGGAGCGCACTATGCAAATTACTGGAAGACTTTACTACAGGTAATATAGTTATACAGTTCTGACATCATCAGTGTTTCAAAAGGGGAATCTGCATCCTGTACTGTACTGTCACAGTTGCTAATAGGGACATTTCCAACACACACATTGATGTGTTTGAGGTTTGCATATGTGGGGGATCCAGTACTCCAGTGTGATGAGTATATGGTTTGATTGCAACAATGAGGGACATACTCCGAGTAGTGAGCTGTTTGTACTCATGGTTGTGATGATCAGGTCTAGTATATCTTCCCCTCTTGTGGGAAGGTTGGTTACCTGTTCCATAGCCAAAGAATGTATGATCTATGTGAACCCTAGAGCTTGGGTATTGTGGCTTGTGTAATGTTCACAGTCTATGTTTGGGTAGCTAACGTCACCCAGTATGATGGTGTTTGCAGAGTAATCTAAACTGTCCTGTGTCAGCATGAAGGCTGTGTGGGAGTCTTGAGTTTGAGAGGGTGCTGTAAGAGCCCTTCTGTGTCTCTTGCCATGTGGTCCAGGGAGGTACGTCTCAGGTTGTTTGCACCAGCATGGACAATGTCTGTCTCATAGCTGTACTTGCTGTGGAGTGACCTGTGTGCCTGTGTTATGTGGCACATGCTATCACCCGACAAGTAGCTAACTGTGACCCTCACCGTGCTCTGTCTGGAGGGCGGCACGTCTGTCAACAGCTCATGTCAAGCAAGTTCACACCCCTCATAAATGATGTGGAAACCATCAAAGGCCCTAGGCCTGTTGACAATATGGACCAGACTGCAGATACCTCTATAAAGGCATTCTATGGACACATTCAGGAATGCATGGATCATGAAGCCATATATGAAAGCATGACCCAATTCTCCAAAGGCAGATGTCCTGGGTGCCGGACACCAGCCATAAACACACTATACAATAGAAGGATGACGCCACTACATGATACAACAACCTCCCAAAATGTGAAGGCACCACTGATGAGTATTGGAAGACAACTACAGGCACCCATATGATTGTCTAAGGCCATCTTTGAGACAGGGTTCCACAAGCCACTGAGGATAATCACAAGGCTGCCTGTAGTTATGATAGTAACCTGGGTGGTACTACCCAGATATGCTCAGAGGTAATCCAAGATGTCACACAAAATACAAAACATGCAGACATTGCCATCATCCTAGTGGGCAGGTTCAATGCTGCCTTCTCCCCCCACCACACCAAAAGGGCACATATGTCTCGTGGCACAGTGCTGCCCCCCTGACATCACAGATGCTCAGATAAGAGATGCCCTTCCCAAAGCAATAAACACTGCATCAATGGGACCAGACAGTGTCCCAGGCTGTGTCCTACATGAACCATGAGAAGAGCTACACCCAGACATAACACCACTGTTCAATCCCAGCCTTAATACATGGTATGTGGCCAGAGAGTGGCATACAGCAACAGTGGCCCCTCAACATTCAGGTGGTGCCTTCATGGATCCTGGACACTACTCGACCCATATGTCTGACTAGCTTTGTCTGCAAAGCTATGGCAAGGATCATCATGAACCTCACATATCTAGATATTGTGGACCTACAGACATGTCACCATACACAGTTTGGCTTTGTCTATGGCAAATCCTGCCTCTCCAACCAGTTTGATTTCTTTGAAACAGTCACCAAGGCCACTGTCAAGGGGAAGGAGGTGTACACAGCCTACCTGAACCTTGCATAAGCCTTGGATACAATACCCCAGTTGTGCATTCTAGCGAAGCTCACCAGTGTACATATTAACCCCTATGTCACTATGGGTATTGCACAGTGGCTCAAGGGCAGAACACACATGGTAGAATTGCTGGAGCCATGTCAGCCTACAACCTGGTACAAGTGGTGTCCCACAAGGCACAGCCCTGGGAGCTGTCATCTTCATTATATATTTATCATAGGTACAGGCCAACATGGAAGTACTGTGGCACAGCAAGTCACAGGTGACTGCAAACCGGACACCATAATCAACTCACCAGCTAACACACGCACCCTCCAAAAGGGACTCTTGGAAACACACGACTTGTGCCACAGCCATGGCCTCAACATGAATGACAGAAAGCGTATAGTCATCCCTTTGTCAAACACAGAGTGACCACAACGCACTACATATGTGTTAATCCATTAAGTGCAGACGAAGGAATTATGGACCTTGGGGTACACAGGTTGATAGCATTCTACCATTTGACAACAACATGGACAAAGTGGTTAGGTAAGCATGTTATATGGGCCACATCATCATGGGATCCACATGTAGATCAGGTGGACATTGTGCCCTTTACTCATCCCTCATCATGCCCATAATTGACTATGATGAACCTCTCGGCATGCACCTTACCAGACACCTGCAGCAACTGGAGATACCACATATGTACCTCGACAAGGGGATCAAAGGGCTCAAACAGATGCCACATACTGACTGGTTAAAGTAACAGCAGCTCTACTCAGTGACATACTGCCTCTTCATAGGCAATCTGTGCCTGACATAGAAGGCCAGGTCATACCCTCAGTTAATGGCAATGCTGCATCACAGAATATCCAGATCCCACCAGGATACACACTGGAAATACTTGAACCTCAGGAGTGATATACACAGGACATGCTGGAGGGGCACATCCACAACTCAGAGGCTCCCTTCATTCCAGAATATTATCCCAATAGAGGTTAGGCAGACTGACTCAGTGACTATCTTCAAGAGTGATATTAATGACAGGATGTGACATTGTAGGGTTACCCTGGGTATCACTTATGTGTCACTGTGAGACAGAGGCACAGTATACTAACCTTGGAAAAGGGCATAGCAAGACAGATTCACAATGCATGTTGAAAGGCACACATTCTGGCTAGGTGGATACATGCCCTGGGCAGACATCCCTGTACGAACCTATGGACCTATGTATCTTTATCACCATTGTCCCTATGTGCTGTTAATCACCAATGTAATCTCAATACTATGGTAGCATGTGCAAAGGTCAGTTGTCAGTCACCTCTATGGTACAGTTACATACAAGTCAGTCAGATGCATGGACACATATGACTCAGTCATTGTCCATGCCACCACAGCTGATGTGGGATGTCCCTCACTGGGATACATGATAGGGAACATGGAAGGGATCACTGAGCAAGTGACACAGGCTGGTAGACCCCTGACCTTGGTTGGCATCAGACCCTCACCAGGGATTCTGACAAATTACTGAATGCTAATGACTTTGTGTAGCTACAAAACCCTAGCTGAATGGTTCTTAGCATGCAGTCACTGCATTGCTATGGAATACTGTCTTACCACTCCCACAACAGGTGAAAACATGCAGCCCCTGTACATCAACAACATGTAGACTATATGCCCCAGACCAGGTGTGCATCCCTCACTACTAGGCTGATAGCATCTACATCTCACACTGTATGTACACATCCCACATGCTGCACCTGCACAGAAGACCATGGTCATAATGTTACTCTGTGCAAATACCATGTATTCACATGTGGCAGGCATCACACATGGTAACTATTGATGGTCACAGGTACATATGTGTATTTGGTACACACATACATCATGTGTGCATTGCCATAACTGGTTTAATCAATGTCTTGCATTATTGTGAGTGACAACCCACACACATGGGCATTCTGTGTGTGCAAAACACACGTGGCATGTCTGTAATCAAAAGCCATACATAATTGTGATATTGTTTAGAAAGGGGTATGTGCATCCTGTGGTGTGTTTTCCCAGTTGCCAAAAGGGATGTTTCTTTTATACACACACACTTACCCCCCTTCACACACACTTGCCACCTGGTGGATTTAAACCCCTACTTAACTAGGTTATGACAGTAGAGACAGACGCATTAGTACAGCGCGCTATTCGCATTACTAGGAGTTTTCCCTTCCCCTGATATACTTATAGGGTGCTGACATCATCAGAGTTTAGAAAGTGGAATGATCATCTTGTGGTGTGCTTTCCCAGTTGCCAAAAGGGATGTTTCTTTCATACACACGCACTTATCCCCCTTCACACACCCTTGCCACCTGCTGGATTCAAACCCCTACCTAACTAGGTTATGACAGTAAAGACGGACGCATTAGCACAGTGCGCTATTTGCATTACTGGGAGTTTTCCCTTCCCCTGATATACTTATAGGGTGCTGACATCACCAGAGTTTAGAAAGTGGAATGATCATCCAGTGGTGTGCTTTCCCAGTTGCCAAAAGGGATGTTTCTTTCATACACACTTACCCCCCTTCACACACACTTGCCACCTGCTGGATTCAAACCCCTACCTAACTAGGTCATGACACTAAAGATGGACACATTAGCGCAGCGCGCTATTCACATTACTGGGAGTTTCCCCTTCCCCTGATATACTTATAGGGTGCTGACATCATCAGAGTTTAGAAAGTGGAATGATCATCCAGTGGTGTGCCTTCCCAGTTGCCAAAAGAGATGTTTCTTTCATACACACACACTGGCCACCTGCTGGATTCAAACCCCTACCTAACTAGGTTATAACACTAGAGACGGACGCATTAGCACAGCACGCTATTCGCATTATTGGGAGTTTTTCCTTCCCCTGATATACTTATAGGGTGCTGACATCATCAGAGTTTAGAAAGTGGAATGATCATCCTTTGGTGTGTTTTCCCAGTTGCCAAAAGGGATGTTTCTTTCATACACACACACTTACCCCCCTTCACACACACTTGCCACCTGCTGGATTCAAACCCCTACCTAACTAGGTTATGACACTAGAGACGGATGCATTAGCACAGCGCGCTATTCGCATTACTGGGAGTTTTCTCTTCCCCTGATATACTTATAGGTTGCTGACATCATCAGAGTTTAGAAAGTGGAATGATCACCCAGTGGTGTGCTTTCCCAGTTGCCAAAAGGGATGTTTTTTTCATACACACTCACTTACCCCCCTTCACACACACTGGCCATCGGCTGGATTCAAACCCCTACCTAACTAGGTTATAACACTAGAGACGGACGCATTAGCGCAGCGCGCTATTCGCATTACTGGGAGTTTTCCTTTCCCCTGATATACTTATAGGGTGCTGACATCATCAGAGTTTAGAAAGTGGAATGATCATCCTGTGGTGTGTTTTCCCAGTTGCCAAAAGGGATGTTTCTTTCATTCACACACACTTAACCCCCTTCACACACACTTGCTGGATTCAAACCCCCACCTAACTATGTTATGACTCTACAGACGGACGCATTAGCGCAGCGCGCTATTCGCATTACTAGGAGTTTTCTCTTCCCCTGATATACTTATAGGGTGCTGACATCATCAGAGTTTAGAAAGTGGAATGATCATCCTGCGGTGTGCTTTCCCAGTTGCCAAAAGGGATGTTTTTTTCATACACACTTACCCCCCTTCACACACACTTGCCACTTGCTGTATTCAAACTCCTACCTAACTATGTTATGATACTAGAGATGGATGCATTAGCACAGCGCGCTATTCGGATTACTGGGAGGTTTCCTTTCCCCTGATATACTTATAGGGTGCTGATATCACCAGAGTTTAGAAAGTGGAATGATCATCCTGTGGTGTATTTTCACAGTTGCCAAAAGGGATGTTTCTTTCATACACACACAGTTACCCCCCTTCACACACACTTGCCACCTGCTGTATTCAAACTCCTACCTAACTATGTTATGATACTAGAGACGGACGCATTAGCAGAGTACGCTATTCGGATTACTGGGAGGTTTCTTTTCCCCTGATATACTTATAGGGTGCTGACATCATCAGAGTTTAGAAAGTGGAGTGATCATCCTGTGGTGTATTTTCCCAGTTGCCAAAAGGGATGTTTCTTTCATACACACTTACCCCCCTTCACAACACTTGCCACCTGCTGGATTCAAACCCCTACCTAACTATGTTATGACACTACAGACGGATGCATTAGAAGAGCGCGCTATTCGGATTACTGTGCGATTCCTTTTCTCCGATATACTTATAGGGTGCTTACATGATCAGTGTCTAGAAAGGGGAATGAGCATCCTCTGGTGTGTTTTCACAGTTGCTAAGAGTAACATTTGGACCAAGTGTGTGAGCATGCCCAGTTCAGCCTTCCCATGGCATGTTGTGTGAAAGATGTCTCATTTATCTAAGTGTGTGAGCATGCCCAGTGTGGGCTTTACATATGTTGAACTCTGCAGCCCATCACATTTGTGGATGAGTGTGACCTTCAACAAATACCTCCAGTTTATGGTTGTGTGTTGTCTGCCATGTTGTGTAGTTACTGTCCGAATGCTTTTTGTGTGAACAAAACAGGGAGTATACTGTGCCTGCAGGTTTTGCATGGGATACTTTGCACACAATTGTCAACATCCGTTCATACTGACCTAACACTGTAGCACTGTATAGTGTAGTGTTTCAGTACTTTCACTGTGGTGGTCAGTATCCTGGGCTTTAGTCCTATCACCGCTTTACATTTCCATAGTGTGCACAACAGCCTGGTTAGGGTCCAGTTGTGCACATCTGCACAAAGGCAGTGCCTCTACAGACCCTGGTAATTACTGCCCCATAAGCTTAACAAGTGTAGTCTGCGAATCTATGGAGAGGATCATAATTGAGCTCATAAACAAAGATATAGGGGACATGCAGACATTGTACCCATCCCATTTTGGCTTGGTCAGGGGCAGATCATGCCTTTTGTACTGGGTTGACATCTTCAAATTGGTCACTTAGGCCATTGTTGGGGAAAGGCAGTCCATACAGCCTACCTTGGCCTTGCAAACACTTTCAACACAATACCCCAGTCAGGTATTTTGGAAAACCCTAACAACTGAAATGTAAACCCATATGTCACAAGATGGGTTGCAAACTGGCTTAAGGACGGGACCCACAGGGTTAGAGTTGCTGGCACTATGTTAGACTCCAGGCTGGTCACAGGTGGTGTCACACAGGGCTCAGTCCTTGGCCCCCATTATTTGTCATGTCCTTCCCAAAAGTACAGGCCAACATGGGAGGACTTTGGCTGACAATGTTTGCAGATGACTGCACACTGGGCACCATGGTGGACAGTGCATCACACACGTATATCCTTCAGAAGGGACTCACAGTAACTGATAGCTGGTGCCAGGGCCATGGCCTGAAGTCAAAGTGCACAACATGTGTAGACATACCCTTCAGGAAAAGCAAGGTGACCCCAAGCTACCATATAGGTGGCAATCCTCTAAGCACAGAGAAGGTTATCATGGACCTGGGGACCCAGGTTGACAGTCGCCGTTCTTCTGAGACTCACATTGCTAAAGTGGCTAGAAAGACCTTCTACATTGCCCACCTGCTCAGGATGGGATTCACATCCAGATCTAGTGGGTCATTGTTCCCCTGTACTCTTCACTTATCAGACCGGTGATCGAGTCAAATGCCCTATTCTGGCTGTATGTCACCCAACATCTGCAGCAATTGCAGACACCCTGAATGTCCCCACCTAAAGGATCAAGGAACCCCAACAGCTGTCATATGCTGCCAGATTGAAGACACTCCCACTCTATTCACTCACATACTGTCTGCTTAGAGGTGACGTGCCTGACATGCGAGGCCATGTCCAAACAGGGATTAATGGACATGCTCCACCTCAGAATCAGCAGATCCACCTGAACCACTAGTGCAGGTGACTTACACCTTAGCAGGGTTGTATGTTGGACATGTTGGAGGGATGAAGTTATCACCCAGGGACTCCCTATGCTGTGTAATACAATCCCGGTCCATGTGAGGCAGAGCACCTTGCTGGCTGTGTTCAAGAGGTATCTTGACCTGTGGATGGAAGGTCATACGTTTAACCCGGGGATCGTCACGGTGTCACTGCTGGAGAGAGGCATGACACACTAATGGGCACAGTACTGTTTCCATATAAGGGGTGGTGTATGCCAATGAACTCTGTGCTAGACTTATACCTGCCTTAGGGAAGATAGCCTAGTATAAACCTATGTACCTATGAACCTATCTGACCATGTTGCATTATGTTCAGATGTGAACTACTTACAACAGCCTCATCCAACATCGGTAGTGTATTCCACAACATGGGTGTACATTGGCGAACACTACCGATGTGCCCTAGGCCATTTCTAATGCTAGTCGGAGAGTGTGTTTGTCCATCAACACATTGTAAGTGATGTTTGCCATGACATATGTCTTGTTTAGTATACTGTGCCTCTGTCTACCTGTGACATAACATTGATACCCAGGGTAAACCTCCCATCTCCCATGCACTCATTAGGATTCCTGTTGAGGGGACTCAACGAGTGTCTCTACGGACAACCTGTACTGGTAGTTTACTCATGTGTGGGGGTGGCTACTGTGTTTTGGATAATGCAGTACAGCCTGTCCTATATATATGTCAGTGCTGGGGTTCAGGTCCCTCATGTGCATAGCTCCCTGCCATTCAGATTGTACAAGGTGCAGCATGTGCATTGATTCCAGCTTGGACATGGCTTTCTACATCAGGCACAACTTGCATCTGGGTGGACAGCATGGCAGTGTGTGGAGCTGCACTCTGTGTAATCAGACTACACATTACATGTGTTCCAGCTCTGTCATACTCCTGGTGAGGTACTGTTGTGGACTTTACAGGTGCTGGATGTGTCTGCATGAGGTACACCCCACAGGGGTTGTTGTGGTAATTTCTAATGCTGATGAAAGATAACTGCAGAACCAGAATGACCTCCCCTTAGCTAGATGTCAGACAGCATGGACCATGCAATCACAAATAAAAACAGGACCGTCTCTGCAAAGGGAAAGTGTCCTGTCTGGTGGACCCCAGCCATAAACAGACTGTATGACAGATGACGGTTACTAATGCAAGACAGAGCTACATCTCCAAAGGGAAGACAGCTGTGATCAGCACTAGTAGAAAGCTACATTATCTCATAAAGACATGCAAGGTCAACTTGGGGACATAAATCACCAAAGACAATGAAGGTAACCACACTGATTTCTTCAGTTATGTCAGACACCTGGTTGTGAACCCTCGGATATGCTCAGAGTTGGTACACAACAACATATATTCCAGTGACCTGACAGATATTGGCAACATTCCGGCGGACAGCTTCAGTGCATTTACCCTCCCTCACCCCCAAAAGAAGAAAGTTATCACTGCTGTATGTAACCTCACTGTCATCTTGGATGTCCATGTGAGAGCCACACTCAGCAAAGACAAGTACACAGCATCCATGGGACCTGCTGGTATCTCCAGTTGCATGCTATGTGAACTCCAGTAGCGGCTGGACCCGTTGACACAACTGCTATTTAACCTTAGTCTTGCTACAGGATATGTACCTGAACAGTGGCGACGGCAACAGTGGTCCCACTCCACAGAGGAGATGCCTCCACAGTCCATGGCAACTACCACCACACAAGCTTAACCAGCCTTGTCTCCAAAGATAATGGGAGGGTCATTATGGAGCTCTTACACAGACACATTACTGACCACGGACCCTTGTTCCCACCTAGTTCAGCTTTGTACAGGGCAGATCCTGCCTTTTGCACCTAGTTGACTACTATGAAACTGTCAGTAGGGCCATCGATGAGGGCTACGCAGTCCACACAGCCTACCTGCACTTGGCTAAGGCCTGTGACACAATACCACACTCAGGCATCATAGCCAAGCTCAACAGCTGACATATAACGGCATATGTCGCAGGATAGGTTGCAAAATGGCTAAGAAACAGAACCCATAAAGTCAACATTGCAGGTGCCTTGTCAGATTTGAAGCCAGTCACAGGTGGTGTCCCACAAGGATGTGTCCTGGGACCCCTCTTAATTGGTATTTACTTTTCAGATGTGGAAGCAAACATAGGGGGGTTGTGGCTGACAAAGTTTGCAGATGACTGCAACCTAGGCACCATAGTGAATACATCAGCCGGCACACAAATACTACAGAATGCCGTCACAAAGGCGGATAGCTGGTGCCAGACACATGGCCTGAAACTGAATGCAACTGATGTGTATTCATCCCCTTTGGGAGGAACAAAGTACCCACAGATCAATACATAGACAGCAACCCACTGAGCACAGACAACAAATCAGACACCTGGGGACACATGTAGATAGTGACATCTCTTTGACACCCTGTTGCCAAAGTGGTTAGGAAGACTTTCTATCTTGCCCACCTTATCATGGAGGGTTTTCCATCAAGATCATAGGAGGTCATTGTTCCACTATCCTTCTCCCTTATCAGGCCCATGATTGAATATGAAGCCCCATATGGTATGTACCTCACCCAGCAATTGCAACAGCTGGAGACACCCCAAAGGTACCTACCATGAAGATCAGGGTTCTTCAACACATGTCAGATGCTTCCAGAATAGAGGAAATCCAGCTTTGTTCAGTGTCATACCATAATGCACAGGTGTCCTAGGCCTGACATACAAGACCATGTCCAATCAGGATTTGGTGGACATGCTCAACTGCAAGCAATCCAAATCCACCAGAGCCATGAGAGCTGAGGATTTGAACCTCAGCACATACATGTATAGGACATGCTGGAGGGACAGAGTCATAACTCAGAGGCATCTCACACTCTAGCAGAGTATCCCAGTCCATGTTTGACAGAGTCCCTCACTGACTCTCTTCAGGAGACATCTGGACAACTGCATTTGAGACGGAGGCACAGACTAGACAGAGGCACAGTCATGTTATTCAATTACGTAAGGGGGTCATACTGTGTCACTACTAAGTCAGAGGCACAATCATCAGAATATATTCTGTACACTTATTACCAGTATAAGGGGTGGCAATAGCCACATCACTATGGCTAGGCTTATACATGCACTAGGGCAGATAGGCTAGTAGTAGATTATGACACTATGAAACACCGGTGTATGTGTAGCTATTATCAATCAAACAGTATGATGTGGTTTGGGGGGCTTGATATCTCCCTGTATTCCAACATTGTTTTGTCTATTCCTTCTAGCATGTCTAGAGATCAGTTGCTAGTGTCCTCTCCTGCTCAGCTGGTGAACCTGGGAATATTGAGGCGATGTTACACTTGCCTCATGTACACTGACAACCCTCTCCTTCTGCCATAAAACACACATACATGTGAGAGATGCAACTATATAGCCAAAGTGGAGGCTGAGCTCTCTCAACATAGGACTAGCAAGACCAGAGAGAAGGTGAAGGTAACCACACACACATCAGAAATCCAGTCTCACATGGCACTATCACAACTTAAGATCATACACATAGACACACAGAGACACTCTCGGAGGCTCTGATCAGGATTCTACCGGAATGGCAGTGGCCACCACAGCAGACACTCACACAATTGCCTCCACAGGGCACAGCACATGCAACACATTGACCACAGAGTCGGTTTGCCAAACAGTCACAGCCCTTAAGGCCAAAAACAATGCCAGACACACTTGTCTATGGTTACTCCATAGTCAGACACACTGACGTCCCACTCACCAGATCGGGTACGGAGGAGGTCACAGTAAGCTGCCTATCGGGCACTGGAATCCACCACATAATGCAAGCACTCAGGTCACTCAACTGCAAGTACAGGTCTGACCCAGTCATTATCCATGCTGGTGTGAACGACCTGAGATGTACCTCCCTGGACTACATGGAAAGAGACATAGAGGATCCCTCTGATTATGTAGGTCAGGCAGGTATGACCCTGATCTTCAGCAGTATCCTACCTTCACCAAGTATGATGCCACATAAACAGAGACAAGATGATCAGCTGTATTATTTTGCTTATACTATGGTGTCATTCAAAGGGGGTCCAATGTCTGTCTGGCTGGGACGACATGCTGGACAGGCCATGGTGATTTGCAAGGTTGCAAGGGACGGCTTGCACCTGTCACCCCTGGGCTTCCGGATTTCGGATGATGCTCTTGCCACCCCCATTGTGCCTTTTTTATGCAAGATTCAGATACTACACCTACCACCCTAGAACACAGTAAAGGAAGGACACTAAGGGTACTGCTGCTCAATGCCAGAGGTCTCAACCTCAAGCTGCACACACTCTATGCCCTTCTCAGTATGTAGCACATTGATGTCTGTGCTGTGCCTGAAACCTGGTTCACAGCTTCTGACAGCACCCCGGCACTATCGGGTGTTACCTCATATTATGCATTCCGGCACCAGCATCCGGACAACACCAAGAAGGATGGTGGGTGTCCATATTCATCAAGGACACCCTCACCTCATTGTTGGTGGCAACACACGATGCATCGGAGACCATCCAGGTGCCAGTGACCGTAGGCAAGACTGCTCTGCAGTTTGTAGCATGTTACATGCAACCCTCTCAAACTCAGGTACCTCACACAGCTATCCTGCAAACACTGAAGGGGATAAATGTATCTCCAAACACCATCCTACTGGGTGATTCCAACTATCCACATATAGACTGGGATCACTAATCATGCCACAACACTCTAACACAAAGGTTCCATGAGTTCATACACTGAAATGCCATGGAACAACTGGTCCCAATCCCCTCAAGTGGAGGCAACATACTAGAAATCATCATCACGAACATGGGGTCACACTGTTCAACACCAGCAGTATACCCATCATTGGTGAGATCAGATCATGGACTACTCTCAGTGGGAGTCCACATCCCACCCACACCCCAGATGGAAAAACAAACAGTGAAGACCTTCTCAGATGCTGACTTCACATTTCTAAGGACTGGTGTGGTCTCTTTCAAGGCCCCCAAGCCAGCGGACACCATTACCCAAGCCACTGTATCACTTACAAATGCCTTCTACCAGCACCTCCAGGACTGCATGGATCAGGCAATCCCAAACAAAACAAAGACTCTTTGTACCACAGGCAAGCATCCAGTCTGGTGGACCCTAGCCATAAACAAGCTCTACAACACAAGGAAGGAGCTACTACAAGATAGAGCATAATCCGTAGGAGGGAAGACACCCTGCTCATTGTGAGTAAAACACTGGGTTCCCCATACAATCATCCGAGGCAAGTTTTGAGAGTAAACCCACTCAGGACTCAAGGGACAATCATGAGGCCTTTTGCCTATGTTTGAAACCTGGGAGGAACTCCCAGATATGCTCAGAATTAGTTCGAATGATGTAGATATCACTGCACCTACAGACATTGCCAACATACTGGCTGACAGGTTCATTGCAGATTTCCTCCCTCCCCCAACTGGAGGGGTATCTACACCAGAGGATTGTAGCCCCCAAACATCTCCAATGCTGGGGTGGGAACTGCTCTATCCAAGGCAGAAAACACTTTATCCATGGGACCAGATGGTGTCCCCAGTTGTGTGCTCCATGAACTCAATGAGTAATTACACCCGCAGTTAGGGCAGCTGTTTAATCTTATCCTCACCTCAGGATATGTGCCCAAGGAGTGGCATACGGCAATGGTGGACCCACTTCACAAAGGAGGTGCCTCCACCAACCCATGAAACTACCATCCCATCAGCTTGACAAGCCTGTTCTGCTAAGCTATGGAGAGGATCATAATGGGAATTATAAATGAAGACATAGGGGACTTGCAGACATTGGATACAATCCAGTTTGGCTTTGTCAAGGGCAGATCATGCCTTTTAAACTTGGTTGACTTTTTCAAAACAGTCACCCAGGCCATTGACGTGGGCAGGGCAGTCCACACAGCCTACCTTGACCTGGCAAAGGCTTTCGACACAATACCCCACTCAGGTATCACTGAAAACATCACCAGCTTAATTGTGAACCCATACATCACAGCATGGGTTGCAAACTAGCTAAGTGACGGAACACACAGGGTCGAAGTTGCTGGTGCCATGTCACACTCCAGAGCTGTCACAGGTGGTGTCCCACGGGCTCAGTCCTGGGCCCACATTTGTTCAGCATCTACTTTTCAGAAGTACGAGCAAACACAGGAGGATTATGGCTGACAAAGTTTGACGATGACTGCAAACTGGGAAGCATAGTTGGAAACCCATCTGACACAGACATCCTTCGGAAGGGTCTCATAGACACGGATAACTGGTGCCGCAGCCATGACCATACATTAAACACTAAACAATGCATAGCCATACCCTTCAGGAAGAACAAGGTTACCACTACTTCCCATCTAGGTGGCAATCCTCTAAGCACAGAGGAGGTTATCAGGGACCTGGGCACCCAGGTTGACAGTAACCTTTTGTTTGACACTCACATTGCCAGGGTAGTTTGGAAGGCCTTCTACATTGGCCACCTCATCATGCAGGGATTCACATCTAGATCAAGGGAGGTCATTGTTCCCCTGTACTCATCACTCATCAGACCAATGATTGCATACAATGCCCCATTCAGAATGTATCTGACCCAACACCCGGCAATTGGATGGGCCCACAAATTCCTCAACAGGAGGTGAAAGGGTCTCAAACATATTTCTTATGCTGCCCGACTGAAGGTATTCCAGCTGTATTCAGTCACTTACCGTCTGCTCAGAGGTGACCTGTGCCTGACATACAAGGCTATGTCCAACCCAGAATTATTGAACATGCTTCACCTCAAGACCTCTACATCCATCAGAACTACAAGGGCAGGAGACCTAAACCTCAACACATATATTAATAGGATGTGCTGGAGGGACAGATTCATCACCCAGAGAGTCCCTATGCTGTGGAACAACATCCTGGTACATGTGAGGCTGAGCACCTCACTGGCTTCATTCAAGTGAGATCTTGACCAATGGATGGGAGATTGCAGGTATACCCCAGGGATAACCTCAGTATCACTGCTTGACAGAGGCACAGCAAAATAATGGGCATATTATCCATCAACTTGAAGGGGTGGCAGAAGCCACAAAACTCTGGGCTAGGCTTATGAATGCCTTAGGGCAGATAGCCTAGTATGAACCTATGAAGCTATGCACATAGGCCTGGGGCAGTTCCTGCTATTAGGACAGTGGTCTGCAGCAAGCTATATAGTAGTAGTGAGTTTTAGCCATTGGTTTTTGACCATGGCTATTCCATGTTGCTTCTTGTTGTGGTACAAACATGGGTGTGTGGTTATCCATGCTATTTATTGCTAGTCACCCTCATTTTGTATCTTGTTCCATGTTTTTGCACATGTACATCACTGTATGATGTGTGACCTGGTAGTGTCAGGGTGCTGATGTGGGCTTTGACCCTGTTTTCTATTACAGCACTGATATCTACATTCTCTATACTGTGTGTGTTTACACACCACACATCTTGATGTTTATACTTCTGGCATTGGGTAGCATTACATCTAGGTTTCTATCCCTTGTGGTACCCATGAGGTGGGTTTGTGTTTTTGTGGTTTATGATTCTTGAGGGTGGATGTTAGTTGGGGTCCTCAGGTGTGCATGTGGTACATGATATTACATTACTTAACACATGGCATTCATGCCTCAGGTGGTGCTGCAGGGCCACCTCTGTCGGATACACATACTACACTCCCTGTACATGTTTGGCAGCAGGTTGTGTCATGTTAGGCATCCCTGTTACTGTATAAGTGAGTCAGAGTGGGTATCAGTCCCAGTGTTCCTACTGACCAAGCGTATGTGCTATGCGTTGCCTCTTTGCCAAGGCCAGGGCATACCGGGCATGCCTCCTTCTGCCTACTGGGACAAGGTCAGGTTGTTCCTCCTCCGAGTCACCCCCTGCCTGTGGTGGCCTTGGCAATGGTGGGGGGATGTTTGGCCCAGTCCTGTGCTGGTCCTGCTGCAGCTGTTTCCGCAGGATCATATTATGTAGCATAGCACATATCATGATCATTTGGGCACATGTAGTTGGTGTGTACTGCAAGGCTCCACCAGATGTGTCCAGACACCGGAACCGTGACTTGAGCAGCCCAAACACACGCTCTATGATATTATGTGTTTGTGCGTGTGCCTCATTATGGCGTTCCTGTTCAGGTGTGTGTGCATTTCTGATGGGTGTCATCAGCCACGGCTCAAGTGCATAACCTGCATCCCCCACTAGGTGTCCATGTGGGAAGTCCCCATTGGCAAATGATTGGTACAGCTGCGTCAAATGCCAGATATGGGAATCGTGGTAGCTCCCAGGGCAGCCAGCACACACATTCATTATTATGCCCTGGGCATCACACACAACCTGGCAGTTGATGGAGGGGTATCCCTTGCGGTTAATGTAGGCTCTACCCCGCTCTCCTGCTGGTGCTTTGATGCGTATGTGCGTGCAGTCTATAGCACCCAGTACCTCAGGGTATTCCGCTATTTGCTGGAAGAGACGCATATTGCTGGCCAATACCTCACGGGCATTGGGGAAATATACATGATCACCGACATGTGCTGACATGGCATCCAGGAACTGGTGTAGTACCCTGGAGGCTGATGCCTGTGATATCCCCATCATATCGCCAGTTGGTCTCTGGAAGGTACCGGTTGCTAGTATTCTTAGGCCAACACATACCTTGGTTTCCACTGGGATGGGTTCCCCTCTGTTGGTTCTGTGTGTGAGGCGTGGCCTGCTCAGCTCAACAATCTGCTGCAGGAGCTCTCTGTCCACTCTATAGCGCTCTACTATCTCCAGCTCATGTAACCCATGGTAGGTGACCCTGGGCCTGTATACTCTTCTCCTTCTCCTCACTCTGGGTTGTCTGTCAGCATCTGCATTGTCACCACCTTCAGCAATTCGCCTATGCCTGATTATAATAGCTATGGCAGCCCCTAGCATTTCTGCTCTGAGTTCAGCTTTTTTCAGTTTTCAATTCTGATAGCTTAGTTTCTGGCAGTATCTGTTGTGAGAAACAGCCTGCACTGCTCTTTGCAGTGTTTTAAGTGCTGGGTTGGGCTTCTAGTCTGCCTGTGTAATTGCCTGCTTCTAATTGTTTCCACCAATTAACTCCAGTAGTATCTTCTGGCAGTTTCCCTGGATTTTAGTTGTTTCCTGTTTCCTTTCTGTTTCCTGAGGGGGAGCAATGTGCACACCAGCTTAAACACAGTCACAGTCACTTAAACACGCGCACACATCCTTACACGGTGTTACACGCGCACACACATCCTTACACGGTGTTAGCTAGGCTGATTCATGCTAAAACGTGCGCACACTGCCTTACACATGTGACGCCACAAGAAACCGTTGTAAACGGTTTGCAACACGCCCCACATGTTGAACCTGCCTTACATCGCACGCAAGATGCACGTATATCAAGAAACTTTGAGTGTAGGGATAGCGTATACCCTCAATTTCTTGACTTTCCTAGTGTTCTGTTGGGACACACCTCCCTCCCTGATGTCTGTCTGTCATCTGTTACCTTACATTGCCCTCCAATCTGGTACATTTATTGCTATCATCCCCCCCCCCCATGATGTCACCTACCTCTTACTCTGTTCCTCCCCCGTCTCTAACTCTTACACTACTCAGACAGTGCTCATTACCTATGTGACAGTGTGATTCAGTATTGTAACCCTCATTTACATAGGATTGCCTAGTAATGACTAGTTACATGTCTTACACGGAGCTTCCCCCCCTTGACAACCACTAAACGGAGGCCATATTGTTTTTGGTCTGCAAGTCCCTCCACTGACATTTAATGTAATACATAAATCCCACAATTGTGGGTTTATAAGCTTCGGTTTTCAGTTTTAGGTAGCGCACCCCATTTGCGCGGGTGTGCGCTGCAGTTAAACACAAAAATCCCGTGAAAAAAAAAAAAGTTATATAACTTATTTTTGCAACACTTTTTCATGCCAATGGCCACATATTTGGCCATTGGCATGCTTAATGAAACATATGCACCCTTTATTTGGAGCTGACATAGCTCCGTTTTTAATTTTGCAGAAATGTACTCAGTTGTCAGCTGAGTACATTTCTGGAGCTAACACGTCCGTTACACGGACTGGTTTCTGCTTCATGGATCACTCAAATACCTCATTTGCATATCTTTGAGCTGCAAATGAGGTATTGAGCATTTCCACGCCCAGTCCGTGTAAGAAACGTGTTAGCTGTCTCTTACACGGAGATTTGGGCTGTTCCTGAATCAGGAGGCTTACACGGAGGCTTACACTACTCTTGAACTCCGTGTAAGCCTTCCTGAATCTGGCCCAAAGGCTATCACAATTACTGAATCAAAGCTAAAGCATTCACAAAGGAGTCTGTAGAATAGATGCCCAAATGCTTTGCTTTGCAACTACTCTTTTCCACCACTAAGACATCACCTGTGTAACCATTTTCCTCCCAGCTCAACAATTAAATGACCCCATTGTATGGAATTGTATCCAAGGTTAGTCCTCTTCCCATCAGCGATAATAATGCAGGGAGGAAAAAAATGCTGCACTACTAACAATGCCACTCTTCCTTCAAAGGTCATACCATCAAAATGCATACCTGGCAATATGAATTATCCTAAACATCTCTGAGCATGCTTGGTAATAAATGCAGCTAGGCATGCATACACTCATTACTCATTTCTTTTTTTCTTTCTAAATAGTTAAGGATGGCAATGATGACTTACCTGGACAATGGTTTGTTGAATAAGCTTAACTCATAGCATAACCTTGCCTACGCATAGTGAGTATGTTTTTTTTTACCCGCAGCATACCTATCCCACCCAAATCTGAACCAAAATTATAAATGACACACACATCAGGAAAATTAACCTATTCTACTATGACAAGGCTGCAAAAAAAAAAAACAAACACACACACACACACACACACACACACACACACACACACACACACACACACACACACACATCAAACAGAGTTATTGCCTACATGATACACATATTCCTTTGGGAAAACAAAAAAACAATCATTGCTACAACACAAAATTAGATTTATTCCAAACTATAATCAACTACAGAAGGGTCTATATTATATGTTCAAAGTTTCAAAACTTCAAACCTCATATAATCGAACTTATATGAGCAAGTTTTAAAACTTCGAACATGTAATAAAAAAAAAAAAAAAAAAAAAAGAAACTTACCTGAACACTGTAAGCAGGGGGGTAAGCCCCCTGGACCCCCTGTTACTTAAATATACCAACTCCAAAACTGCACTACAGTGAAATAAAGGGAAATATTCCCTACGGCGATCTCACTTCACTGAAGTGCGGTCTCGGAGTTGGTACATTTAAGTAGCGGGGGTTGTGGGAGGTGCAGGGGAGCTTGCCCCTCTGATTACAGCATTCAGGTAAATTCCTTTTCTTTTTTTTTTTTAATTATTATATGTTCGAAGTTTTAAAACTTCACTTGTATAAGTCCGATTATATGAGGTTCGAAGTTTTGAAACTTCGAACATATAATATAGACCCCTACAGGAGGCTGCATGACAACATTGCAAAATAACCACTCCACAGTGCAAAATAGATACTTTCTTAATATTTTTGCTTGTTAACAGACTATCTGATAAATAACAGACTGTAAATAAATACCCAGCTCCAATCATTCTCTTACTTACCTCCCTGCTATGAAAAAAGCTACCTAAGTCTAAACCTACCTACCTAAATCACTGTAACTCCGGTCGCTTGGGCACACGTGGATAGAATTAATACTGTATTCCAAAGTCCACACCAAAGAGACCAGAACCACTCCCACACGGATTTATACTCATATATATATATATATATATATATATATATATATATATATATTTATATATATAGTTCCCCTTCAGAAGGGCGAACAGCTGAACTCTCGAAATGCATATGGCCAAAGCCATATGCTCGAATTTCAGAAGCTCTACCTTCTGAAAAGGAAGTAAAAAAAAACAAAACAAAACAGGGGGGCAAGCCCCCTGCACCCCACACACCCCCACTACTTATTTATTCCAACTCCGAAATCTCACTACAGCACAGAAAGGGAAATCTCCCTTTCTGCACTGTATGCTGATCCCCATTCAGAAGGTCGAGCTTCTGAAATTTTGAGCATATGGTCTCGACCATATGCATTTCAAGATTTCAGCGTTTCGATCTTCTGAAGGGGAACCATGTGTGTGTGTGTGTGTGTGTGTGTATATATATATATATATATATATATATATATATATATATATATATATATATATATTCTGTATATAATTCCTTCCCTTCCTTAACCACTTCTTCACATCTCCCTACCTCCTCATTTCCTCCCAAACTGCCCCCCCACTTAACTTACTACTTAAATCTTTAATACCTGTACTGACTACCAGTAAGTGTATCTGTACAAAAAAGTCTGTTGTCAGCAAGCTAAATTCGTTAATTCACTCCTTCCCATGAGCTAGATGCAGAAACATTTTTTGTAGCTGCTGTTGTTCTTTTCTCAAGTACTTCCTTTCCTGTTGGTGTGAGTACAGGTCACATAACTGTTAGCTCTCTTCAGAGGAGAACGTTTTCACTAAATCTGTTCAGTGTGAACACTAACTTCATGGCTAAAATCTTTATACTATATTGCGTTTGCACTTATTTTGCTTGTAGTATTTTCTCCTTCACTAATAAAGATGATAGCTCTATTATTTTTCATTTCTGATTCATATTCATCATTTACCTTTGACTTCAGTTTGTAATTTTTGACAAATGTCCCATCGTATAGGCCTACCTTCAGTATATTGCTGCACTGCTTCCATTTTATATTTCACTCAGAGGGAGTTGGAAACACTTTCACTCCTACAGACATGTCTTCATTACACTCAGCCAGAAATGTCCTGCCAGACAGATATGAAAAGACTACTTTATTTCTGTTTAGAATTTCTAGCAACTCTTGTTTCGATGTCTTTGAGAAAGAGTCGCCTAATGAACAGTAGGAATGGATTCCTTTTGTGAGTGCTTCCTCTTATCACAGTGCTACAGCTCACTATTGAATTCACTACTGATGTCAGCTTCTATTCTTATATATATATATATATATATATATATATATATATATATATATATATATATATTTCAGCACATTCATAGATTTGATTTATTTTACTGGTCTGCTTGACATTAAAATCTATCTCATTTTAACTTGTTCAAGATGTCAGACTAACATAAGGCTGTACAAACGCTCTGTATCTTGGCTTCGGTTCTCTCCCTTTAGCATTCCTGTTATATATTCTTTTCTGTATTTCCCAAGCTTTCAGGATATTCTTTCAATATGTACATCACAACTCCAAGTCTGTCTTTTAACTTTATTTTTGTGCTTTAGAGCACTTTAACATGGTGCTTTCTCTTCTCCCCAGGTCTTTTTTAGCAATACCAGGTAGACCTTTTGGATGTCTACTGTATGTGTTCAAAACTTGCAAACCTATTGACATTCACAGGATCACAGGCTAATGAGATATACTAAGCAAGTCTGACTAGAGGCAAAGTTCACTGTGCCAATACCATCTGTGAGACTGTACCACTTGTTGCAAGGATGTTATCACCTGTAAGTCCAGGAGCAAATTTAAGGGCATCCATTCGCCTGTCAAATCTCTGTTTGAAGGATGACAAAAAATCACATGACTTGACATACAGAGGGTGTCTGTTCCCAGAACAAGGAAGGTTCTGGCTGAGAAACCCATTTCTCCACCTGGTTTTACTTATTCCTAGATACTGGTTTTGGTACTGGCTGTGCAGTTTAATTTGTCAATGAAGAGATTAAGAAGAACCTCTTTTGAAAACTGGTTACAAAAATCCCAACTTCTCTTCAACCTCAAGAAGACTAAACTACTCATATTTTATCCTAAAAATACAACAGCCTCAACATAATCGCTGCCAACAATGTTAAAATAGAGCTCAGCTCCCACATTAAGTTATTAGTCACCATTATTGACAACAAATGAAATTGTAATCTGCACATAGACAATGTTGTCAAAAACACACATCAAACTGGGATCTCTATACAGAGGCAAACACCTTCTCAGTAACCATATTAGTAAAGTAGCAGTCACCACATCCTCCACCCCAGCCTACATTGTAACTCAGCAATATTTACTAATCTCGTCTCTTCCACCCATGATACACTTGAACAGTGTTACAACAAAACTTGCAAATGTGCATGCAACACAGCCAATGCAGTCTATCATTGCACATCCCTGGAACTACTAAATTGGCTTGAACTACCACATCGCATTTCATATATACATTTTCTTGGGCACAAAATATGCTGCACAATCCACAAAAAGCCCCCTCTGTATCCGACCCCAACCAGTGGCACTCATTAAAATGTACTCCTCATTCCAATGTTCTTTCCTTAGTATTATCCCAAACATCAAATAATGTCCATGTGAACCAAACTACCTAGCTTAATCAGAACTTTGCATGATGCCCACATTTTTAAAACTGCACTTAGAAACACTTGCTTACATCCAAACTCTGCAACTGTTCCATACTCAGAGGCTAACCTTGCTTCAATGTATTTTCCTGCAGCTCACTTCCTGTGTCTGACGCTTTGCCCATTGATCACTCCAATATCCAACACCTTTTTTTCTAACTTTTTCCCCTACTATTGTACCTCTGAGATAGAAAAATAAAATCTCTCATAATACTTTCAATTGCAAATCACCATTACAGTTCTTAAAGAAATGATATTACTTCTTGTATTCACATGTTAACTCTATTTAAGTATTTTCTATGTCACTGTAAATATTAGCATGTTGTTAATGTGTTTTATTAATCTGTATGTACATTTGATTGTTTAAATCTGTATGTTCACTATGTTTATCTATAATGTATGCATCTTAAAATTTTGATTTGCATTGTAAAACCCATTGGAGCTTTTCTCCCCGGCCACCACTGATTAACAAGTAATCTATTTCCAAGTCAGATATTCCTGGTAAACAAATGCTAGGGAATGAATAAACTGGATCGCTAAGGGCATGGTAAGCTAGACCATCCCTCAGGAGTTTAAAAAGCACTAAATACAAGGCCAATTACTCCAGTCAATCCTAGTATCTAGGGTTTTTGACATCAGAGATCCTCTTTATTAGGAATTTCTGTGTTCTCTGTGTTTCCTTCTCATTTTCTAAATGGGTCTGGCAAGATATGTATGATTTAGTATAATCTGTCTTCCTAGAGCAGAACATAAGGGGAATAATGACTTCCCTGGTTCTGGAAGATACGCCTTTGGCAATTAGTTTTGAAATGTAAAAGTATTTTCTTGCTACAGACCCCTTGTGATGGTCAAAGGAGAGGGAATCATCAACCCAGGGGTTCAGATCTCTGATCACTGATTCGTATGGTAATGGGATGTTGTTTTTATATCACAGGATATGGTTTGGTTCTATTTCCGTAATGGCTAGATGCTGCATTTCTTGGAGATTAATTTGAGCCATTTTCTAAGCACCATTAATTGACTTTAATTTGTTTTTTTGAACAGTATATAGATCTAAAGGGGATTTGACAGTGATATCACAATTGCAGTCATCAACAAACTTTGTTAATCAGAGATGACTGTTATCTGTTCATCTGAAGCTCTAAAATAGATAATGGAGAGCTCCCAATACAGATCCCAGGGGTCACCACTGGTCAACTTCTCTATATCTGAGGAGGCGGAGTCACCTACTCGAACACATTCCATCTTATCGCATAGTGATTTGTGTTTAAGGCCATCAACTTTTAAACAATCCCATCATATGGTATGGTGTCAAATGCCTTGACCAGGCTGGTTACCAAGAGAGTGAAAGTTTTAAGGGTAAAAGCAACCAGATTACAGTCAAACTTTACTAATAAAGGACATGCTATGGCAAATGAATAGACAGGAATGTTTGTGAATACCAAGTCAAGATTGTTTATGCCTCTGGTAGATTTGACAATCTGCTCCAGGGCATTTTGTTTACCCAATCCAAGAATAGCTAATCATACCAAATGTTGGAAGCATAGGTTCTCTGATCAATGAAAGTATAGTTAATGTTATATGTTTTCAAAGATTAAAGTCTTTGCTTATATGGGTGTCCTGTAAGAATGCCAGGGCATAATCAATAGCAAGCTATGAGTTGGGCATTTGATTTTGCTAAAGTTATTCAAAGTTCAATACGCCCACTGGGTATTGTCTCTGGCTGATAATTTTGAAAGGACATTATCCTTGATGAACTCGGAAACAGTAGCTGCTGTGTCTGAAGGAGTGATAAGCACAAAACCCAAGCACACAAGGGGGTGGTCTCTAAGGACTTGAACTGTCTCAGTAACAGTGCATATGTAGACGTGGTCCAGATGCAATAGCTCGAGTGCATCATGTAGAGATACCTTTATCTCACCCAGTGGTGTTTGTCAGCCTGGGATGCTCATCAGTTGAATTTGGCCTAACAAGCCACAGGGGAGATGGAAGAAAATAAAAACTGCAGTCTTGAATGATAGCTGTAGGCCATCTTTTCCATAGCAATTTGGGCTGTCATTAATTAGTCCACAAAATGCTACCAGTAATTTAGTATATTGTTGAACTTGATTATTATTGTTTCTTATAACTAGGCATCATTCGAGATGGTGGGATGATACTACTTAGAAACAGTGGCACCTCTCATTATAAAGCCAAAAGTTAGATAACAATTGATCCCAGTTCCTTCTGTTTAATTAGGTTGTTTTTATAACTTAAATTTTGATGTTTTGTTGAACCCCCTCCAGTAAGCTATCAGGCTATGGATAGTAAATTGATGTTTTAAACTGCTTAACCTGGAAACATTGACACAGTTCCAATATACTAAATTACTGGTATCATTTTGGGGGATCAATTATGTATCACCCTGGGCCAAGACAACCGACAGTCCAAACTTGATGTTAAGGGTCTGTTTTGTCAGCAATTGCCTACTTATATATATCTACTATAGGGAATATTATCACCACTTCTCTTGCAATAAACCTAACATTAGCCTTTTGCAATAGTACAGATTCTGAAAATGCTTTATCACAGTGTACTGTGTCCAAGATATATTAATATCCATTGCTAGATTTTACTAAGAGCTGAACATTATCCATAGTAATGTATTCAAATAGTTTATCTGTAAATGGCACTTGAACCAAATGGTGTATGAATCAAGGGTGCAGACCTGTTTCTGGCATTCTTGACAGATGAACAGATTTTTCTTTTCCTTTATAATTCATGGCCAGTAAAATCTGGGTATTACTTGAGCCTTAGATGTACACATTCCAAAGTGATTTCCAAGCAGATGGTTATATGAACGTTTCATAAATAATGCTCTGCAAAACATTTGTTGCAGTAAGTGGTGTACAATTTATTTTTTTCTTACCCTATCGGAGAATTCATTTTTACTTCAAATAAATGGAAGAAGGTGGTACATCTTGTTATTTAACATTGCCCAATATCATTTTTTAAACTTTATATTGTAGTCTCTAAGGTTTCATCTTCCCAATGAGGTATTTTGAATATGATATGGCTCACCTCTAGGTCTGCTTCCATCTGGATCATTCCACATACCCGTTTGTTTCAAAGCTGAGAGAGTCAGCTTCCTCTGCAGCAGACATAGATAGAGGTTCTTCCAGACCTAGGTCATCCTAGGCAAATGATAGTTTCAAACAAAAATTGCCTTTAGGTTTACTTTTTGCCCCTCACAGATAAGTTGCCTAATGTCCTCTTTTGTTTGATTTTTTTTAATCTGCAAGGAGTGGTTTTAAGTTTTAAGACTCTAGCCAGACTGTTTCCCCACTTTGACTGCAGTTATAGGATCAGTCTGATATATTCACTTCCTTATATTAACAGGCAGTGCTGTTTTACATATGCATATACATATATATATATATATATATATATATATATATATATATATATATATACACAAAGTAATGTTATAACTTTTGCCTTACTGTTAGCATCTGACTGTACCCAGAGTTAACAATATGGCTAATATAATGCATCTGATATCCATAGTCTTACAAAGTTCAAATTTAAATTTTAATAGACTGCATTTCAAGAGTAATACCTGCTCAAGATGAAGAAGCATATGTCCCACAGCTATGGACGGTATCATACATTGTTACACTACATAAAGCGTAAACTGTTACGAATACTCAAATTATCAACCCATTGCCATTCTACCCCCTTATCTAAAATACTAGAGAAATGTATACATTCTCATGCAACACAGTTCCTAAACTCACACCATCACCTCTCCCCCACTTAGCATGGCTTCTGACAACACCATACCACAACTACCACTCTGCTCTCTTTCACCAATCTGATCAACCAACATAGAAATATTAATAACTTTGTACCTGCAATATTTCTAGACCTCTCCAAAGCATTTGACATGGTTTCACATTCCTTACTACTAGACACCCTGACATTCCTATCCTTTACCCCTGCCGCTATAGCCTGGTTTAACGGCTATCTGTCAAACAGGCAACAATCTGTCCAATGGCAAAGTGTACTGTCCCCCTTACTCCCAACTACCATAGGTGTATCACAAGGCTTCATATTAGGCCCACTTCCTTTCTCTATATTTATCAATAATCTCCATACCACCACACAGCATACTTCACTTATACGATACGCTGGTGATTCAACTCGTATCTGTTCAGCTCCATCACTTCCCACCCTACAACAACTCACCCAGGAATCCTTTAGCTCTGTGAAAAGTTGGATCACTCAAATCCAACTTATCCTAAACCCTAATAAAACCAAATTACTACTTTTCACCCCCAACAAAACCATTTCCACCCCTCTATCCTTCACTATTTCCTCCAAAAATGGCACTATTATCTCTCCCCCTGACCATACCAAACTCCTAGGTGTTGAAATTGATAAAAATCTAAACTTCGACATTTCATGAACTGTCAAAAAAGTCCATAAAAAATGGGAACACTATATAGGCACAGGAGATCCCTCTCGAAACAAACATGGATTACCCTAGCCCAAACTCACCTCTTGTCTACCCTAATGTATGCTGCTCCAATTCTTACCCAGCTTAGAAAAATTGGCCTTGCCAGACTCAAATCATGTTATAATAAAATCACCAAGTTTGCAAACAACTTCACCTTTAAAACCCACTATTGCCAGGCTCTAAGGGAACAGCAAAAGCTGGAACTTCCCCAGCTACTAACCTATCATCAATTAGTCATTGCCTATAATGTAGTAACACATCCAGAATAAAACCCTGCACTAGGCCAACTTATCACCCACTATAATACAAATTGTCCTCTCCGATCTTCCGACAAACCACTCCTCTGTATCTCTAGGGCTAACAATCCTGCAGGAAAAGCACTGTTCTCCCACTCCATATCTACAACCTGGAATAATCTCCCTCCTTTTCTGCCACTACCTTTTCTCACTTTAAAAACTCACTTAGAACGCACTTAAAGAATAAATGGCTATGCCCATGTATTACATAAGTCCTCAAATCATTCCACTTATATACCTCACTTCCTAATATACCTACTGTAATATATATTACAGTCTAGGTCTTCTCCTAATGCTGATTGAATTTGTATACTTATTATGTTATTAACCATGTGTAACTATTTTTTTCTGTATATATAGGTCTTGTTATGTCTTCTGCTGTATACTGTATTTTAACATATTGTTTGAAAATTCTCTGTATACTGTATTTTAACATATTGTGTAAAATTTTACTTACTGTGCAGCTTTTCCCCAGGCCTCTGCTGAAAATGTACCTGTGTCCAATCGGAGCATCCTGGTTAATAAATGTAAAATAAATAAAAAATAAAAATAAATAGACAAAAGTTATTTTCCAGGTTTATCACAGTCAAGGTAATCTATATTACCTATTTGCATGTAGGCCTTTAAACTATTTCCCGTTATTTTCTAGTCAATTTTGAAGAGATGATTTTAATAAAACAAAAGGTAGTGAAGCATTACAAGACCAACCCTAAACAATAAAATAAAGTAACATTGCGAGCCAGGGTCCAAAGGATCCAACAAATAAAAAATGTTATTTTATTGAATGCTTTCGTCCTTACCCAAGCAGGTCTTCATCAGAATACAACTGACCAATCAAACCCTTATATAGACTCGTCATGGCACTTAATTAACAAATTAAAACTCAATTATTTAAAGGCATACCACACATATTTTATCACTAAGAAATATATATCGTAAAAAAATGCATGTTAAAAGGTAGTATAAATAAGAAATAAAAAAAGATAAAAAAAGTGAAAAATTATTGTAAACTTAATTACTAATGCTACTGTTTTGCAGATCTTATCAATAATACAGGTTAAATAGAAATATGATCATTAATGCCATCAAAACTTATGTCTTACAACCTAAGCTGCCACCTCAGTTCTTGGTTTTATAGGCATACCTTCATGTCACATCCCCCACCCCCACCCCGTATTAGGTTTAATTTGTTCCAGGATGGCAAACTTAAATTTATTGTAAAAATGACAAGACATGTAATGTTTAAATAAAGTGCTGTTTTCATTTTTTCTTAGTGATATCATATTTATGCTCATATATTAATTTACGAAGGTTCCACTCAGTTTTATCTACATAAAATGTAGGACACACTAAGCATTTAGCTAAATAAACCATGACTTTGGACAAACACATAGGAATGATCACTATTTTCCAAAGTTAAAGCTTTTTCCTCAAGAATATATGAGCACTGGCTATACACCCCACATCTTACAGTTCTACATTTAGTTCTTTCTTGCCTCACATTATAATTAAGACCACCTTCAAAAAGTTTTTTTTATATTGTGACTTGTTTTGTATATAAAAAGAGGTTCAGTACCCAGTAGGTTTATTATAGTGGGACTGGCCTTTAACATGTTCCAATCCTTCTTAACAATACTCTTAATTTCCTCAGATTGTGGCCTAAACTAAACCACTAATGCTCTTTCAAAATTTGCTCCTGGTAAAGGCTGTGTGTCAGGTGATAATCCTACCCCCATTAAAGGTCTATATTCAACCCCCCCATTCAGACTGAACATACAGTTAGATATCATTAACCAAGGGGTGGGGGGGAGTAACCTCTAGCAATAAATATGTTAGCTACTTTATCCAATTTTGGAACAAGATCTTTGGGATGTGATGTAATCTCAGAAACATGAATGCATGGCCCCTTTACTATGTTTTCTTTTGGGAAAGGGGATGATAACTCAAGACATGTAAATATGAATTACTCAAAGTGGACTTCCTATGCACTTTAGACTTAAACCTATTTTCAGTATGTATAATTAAAGTGTTCAACTAATTAATCTTGTCTTTATTAAAATTATAAGTGAGCTAAAAAAAAAAATCAGAGGTCTGGTTCAAATAGCCAATACATTTAGCTATACTATGCTTAAGGCCCTTCCAAAAAATAAAAATGTCATCCAAAAATCTTACATATAAACTTACATTCTGAAAGAACACAGAGTCAAAAAAATATCTCTTCTCACAGTCCAGAAAAAACACGTTGGCATAGATTGGGGATCAGGGAGCTAGAAGTGTCCATAGCAACCCCTCCTAGTTTCTTTAAACAATTCTCTTTTGAAATAAATATATTTATCTAACACCATCGACATCAAATTGATTTTGTCATTCAAGAAGGAGGTATGCTAGATGATACTGTGGTAAAAGTATTCTAACCCTTTTTCCTTAGGAATGACAATAAATAAGTCTACAACATCTATAGTAAAAAAAATTAAATCTTTGCTCCAGAAATCCTTTTCAGTCTTCCTAAAAAGTTCCAGGAATCTACAATTAGATGTGGGGCAGCATTATAAATAGGTTTCAACAATCGGTCATTGCAAATTGCTAAGGGATAAGTCTTGGGTCCCTGGGCAGCTACTATGGGTCTAAAGGGAGACTTAAGTATATTTTTGTGAATTTTGAGAATGCAAAACATAGTTGAAACAATCGGCTTCTCCACCTTCAAGACATGTATGTCTCTAAAATGATTCTTTAATCGAGCAAATATTCCTCTAGATAAGAATTAATTCTGTGATAAGCAATGTTAATCTCATTCTTGGATACAGTTGAATAAGTGTCAGTCATTAAGTATGTTAGACATAACAAATGAGTGCTCTAAAGAATCACAAAGAACGGTACCACCACCTTTATAGCTTCATAGGTTCATAGATGTGTACTAGGCTAATAGCCCTGGAGCCATTACAAACCTAGCCCAGAGGATTACCCTGACATTGTGCCACCTGACCTTAGTTCCCAAAGCCTCTGTTGAGTAGAGCCACTGGAGTGATCCCCGTGGTGAATTTTCTATTTCCCATCCACTCATTAAGGTTTTTCTTGAAGAGGGCCAATGAGGTGATCTGTTTGACATATATGGGAAGTCTATTTTATAGCAAGGGCAGTCTCTGGGTTATAAACCTGTCCCTCCAGCACGTTGTGGTAATGAGGTTGAGGTCACTGAAGTGTGTGGTGTGGAGGGATTGGGATTACTTTAGATGTAGCATTTCTAACAGAGCTGGATCAGACATGGCTTTGTATGTCAAGTAGAGTACTTTTGCAGACTTTCCAGTTGTTGCAGGTGTCTAGTGAGGTACATGCCAAATGGGGCATTGTACTCTATGATTGGCCTAATGAGGAAAGAGTAGAGGGAGACAATGACCTCTTTCTTCCTGGATGCAAGACCCTTAGTAATGAGATGTGTCACATAGAAGGACTTTCTGACCACAGTGGTAATGTGGTGGTCAAAAGAGAGGCTGCTGTCAACCTGTGTCCCTAAATCTCTTATAACACCTTCTGTGTTCAGTGGATTACCATCAATGTGGTAATTCATAGGAACCAGGTTTTTCCCAAAGGGGATGACGACACATTTTTTGGCATTGAGCTTAAAGCCATGGTTATGACACCAGTCGCTGGTCTCAGTGAGGCCTTTCTGTAGAATATCAACATCAATGTCAACAGTGTGGTCAAAGCACTTGATATGGAGGTGGGGGACCCTACTTCTAGGATTATGTTAGCTGGGAGAAATTGCTACACCTGGGGACTTGTTTATCTCAGTGTTTGCAATACCCTTAAAGGGTTTTATATAGGAAAGATGGAGAGGTCCCTCAAGAAGAGAAGATATGAACACCTATATGCAATTAACACTAAAAATACAAATAATTCTGTTTGTAAACATTCTCTTACTTGTACAGATTTTACTGGCTTTAGATTTGGCATTTTACAAGTTGTTCCTAAGAATCCTAGAGAGGGTAATTGGGGTAACCAGGTGGATAAAAGTGAATTGAAATGGCAGCTTCATTTAAATTCATGTCAACCACCTGGGTTGAATAAGCATTTGTCTGAAACCCATTTTGGTAGAGAGAGCTGCTAACTTGTAATGTTTTTTAAAATAGTTTTTGTATATGTTTTATCTTTAGTGTACTATTATTTATTGGGACACTGTATTTTTAAATATTTGGTGGTTAGTTGGAACCACTATTTAAACTGTAATGGCTATAAGCATTTTTAGATTTGATAAAGTCTGCATTGAATCAGACAAAAGCGCTTAATCCTACTTGCCTTATTGTGCTTTGTTGGACAGTACATCGTTCGTGTGGAATTTGTCACTAAAACTTTTTCATCAACTGGATTTCAATTTTTGCTGCTGGTTTGGTGTTTTTCAGTGTTTTTTTTTTTTTTTTTTGTTTGTTTTTTATATTTCTTTAGATGTAGCATTTCTAACAGAGCTGGATCAGACATGGCTTTGTATGTCAAGTAGAGATCACCTATAAGTAGGCAATATGAGACACAGAATAGTTGGAGTTTTTTGAGTCTGTCCATATAGGGCAAGTGTTTAAGGCCTAGGATCCTCTTTGTGAGGTACTTTTGCAGCCTCTCCAGTTGTTGCAGGTGTCTTGTGAGGTACATGCCAAATGAGGCATTGTACTCAAAGATTGGCCTAATGAGGGAAGAGTAGAGGGAGACAATTACCTCTTTCTTCCTGGATGCAAGACCCTTAGTAATGAGATGTGCCACATAGAAGGACTTTCTGACCACAGTGGCAATGTGATGGTCAAAAGAGAGGCTGCTGTCAATCTGTGTTCCCAAACCTCTTATAACACCTTCTATGTTCAGTGGACTACCATCAATGTTGTAATTCATGGGAACCAGTTTTTTCCCAAAGGGGATGATGACACATTTTTTGGCATTGAGCTTAAAGCCATGGTTATGACACCAGTCATTGGTCTCAGTGATGCCTTTATGTAGGATGTCAACATCACTTGGGAAGTTAGTAATAGCTCCCAACTTGCAATCTTCTGCGAACTTTGTTAGCCAGAGACCCTTTGTGTTGGCCTGGACTTCAGAGAAGTAGATACCAAACAGGAGAGGACCCAGGACCAAACTCTGTGGGACTCCACTTGTGACTGGTCACCAGTCTGACTTGGAGTCCCCTACTTTCACACTGTGGGTTCTATCTGTGAGCCAGTTTACAACCTACCTAGTGATATAGGGGTTGATGCCTAGCTTAGTGAGTTTTTCTATGATTCCTGAATGGGGAATGGTATCAAATGCCTTGACCAGATCAAGGTAGGCTGTATGAACCACCTTGCCTTCATCCACAGCTCTAGTGACTGGCTCAAAGAAGCTGACCTAGTTGAGCAAGCATGATCTTCCCTTCACAAAAACAAACTCTGTGTGATCCAGAGTTTAGAGATTCCCTATATTCTTGTTTACTAGGTCCATGATGATGTGCTCCATAGTTTTGCATATCAGACTCATCAGGCTAATGTGGCCATAGTTCCTAGGGTCTGTAGTCACTCCTCCTTTGTGGAGAGGGATGACTGTAGCAGTGAGCCATTCGGTAGGGACAAAGCCTGAGGTGAGGCTGTGATTGAACAGGGCACACAGGTGAATTGCCAGTTCACTCTGTAGCTCATGTAGAACACAGCCAGGGATATTGTCAGGTCCCATGGAAGATGTATTCTTGACCTTGGAGAGTGCTGTTTTAACCTGTGCAGCAGTAATACTGGGAGCCTGGCGATCTACTGGTATTGTGATTGGTCATTGGAGGGAGGGGTAAAGTTGGCACTGAATCTGTTGGCCAGTATATTGGCAATATCTGTTGGCTCAGTATAGGAGGTACCATTGTGCAGTAGCTCAGAGCAAATCTGGGTATTGCCATGGAGATTTTTTACATAACTAGAGAAGGTCTTGTGGTTGTCTTTACTATCTGCTGCAATTCTGTTTTCATAGCTATCCTTAGAGAATTTGATGAGGGATCTCAACTTTTTGTTGAGGCTGATAAGAGAGTTTTTCTAGTCTTGGGACTTCACCTTATTCTGCATCAGTTTTCTCCTTCTGTTGTAGAGTTTTTATGGCAGGGGACCACAAGATTGGCTTCCTTTTTTTGGAGGAGAGCATCTTGGTTCTTTTGGGTATGGCGAGATCCATGCATTTGTGTACGTGTTTGTACAGGGCATTGGTGTATGATTCGGCGGTCCGCCAACTATTCTCTATTTGCATGGATGCCATGATGTTAGCCACCTCTGTTTTAGGAGCCCAAAGTTAACTTTGGAGAAGTTTTTCATGGTGGTTACCTTTGCAGGGAGTGGGGGGTGGGAGGGATGTGGATTTCCAGGGTGATTAGTTTGTGATCGGATCTAACCAGGGAGGAGTTAACTACTGGTGTAGAGCAGTAGTTGCCCATGTTAGTAATGACCAGGTCAAGGATGTTGCTACCTTTAGTGGGAGTAAGAATGAGCTGGTCCAGGGCATTTTAATTAATGAATTCCAGGAAACGTTGGGCAAGCGTATTGCTACATGAGTAGTTTTCTCAGTTAATATAGGGGTAGTTGAAGTTGCCCAGTATGAGAGTGTTAGGTTGGACATTAATATTCTCCAATGTACTTAGGAACGTGAAGTCTGAGCACATTGTTGGGGACCTATAGCAGGCTATGACCTGAATCGCTGTCTTACCTAATGTTATCTGCACCTGAAGTATCTCTGATGCTTTATGTTGGGCTACCAGTCTGGAGATCTGTGCATCCTTTATGAATATGGAAACACCACCACCTTTGGAGCTTCGGTTCAAGTTCTGGGGCCGAAAGCTGTGGAATGAGCCATAGCCTGGTAGTGCAGGGTTGCTTTCTGCTGCCTTGAACCAGGTCTCTGTTAAAGCACAAATGTCGATATTCTCCATTTTAAGGAGTGCTTCAAGTGAGTGCATTTTCAGATTTAGACTTCTAGCATTGAGCAGCATGACCCTCAGATTGCATTTGTTTGTAGCTGTTACAGTGGTAATTTGGTCTTTGGAACACCGGCTAAAAAAGGGACTATAGAGGTGACAAGAGCCTTGCCCAGTATCTGGACCCCAGGGGTGACAGATGCAAGCCATCTCTGGCAAAGTATCAAGGTCTGTTAATCATGTCATCCCAGGCAGACAGATACTGGATCCCCTTAGAATGACACCAGAAACTTTGCCAATTGTTGAAATCAATCATTTTCTGCTTGTACTGTGGTATCATTCTTGGTGATTGTAGGATGCTGCTCAGGGCTAGGGTCATACCCACCTGGGCTACATAATCTGAGCATTCTTCCGTGTCTTTTTTCATGTAGTCCAGGGAGGTACGTCTCAGGTCATTCACACCCACATGTACAATGACAGAGTCATATTTGTTCCTGTTGTTGAGGGACATGAGTGCGTGCGTTATGTGGTCGATCCTGGCACCTGACAGGCAGCTGACTGTTACTTGCTCCTTATTCAACCTAGTGAGTGGGACATCAATGCACCTCACTATCGAGTCATCTATGACTAGTGTGTTGGGCATGCTGTTCTGCCTTAGGGGCTTTGGTTGAGTGGCACACTGTTTAGGAGAGTTATGTGTCTCGTGATTAGTGTTGTGTTGTGGTGGTCGAGTGCTTTTCGTCCTTGGAGGTCTCTGCTGTTTGGGTAGATTTTTATTGAGAGCCTCCACAAAGGTGGCTGTGTGGTTTGTGTTTTTATGTGAAGGCAGTGCTGGTGCGTGTTCTGGAGGGCTATGTGCTCCATGTGGTGTTGTGCAAGTGTTGACCTTCTCCTCTTGACCAGCTATTCCGGTCTTGGCTGGAGAGTGCATGGCTTCCAGTTTTGGATATATAAGTGCATCTCTTGCAAGTCTGAGTGTTGGGAGGTAAGAGGAGAAGGTTGTCAGTGTACATGAGGCAGTTGCTAGATTGCCTCAAGATGCCCAATTTCACCAGGTTAATAGGAGAAAGCATAGGGAACTGACCTTTAGTCATGCCTGGATGGGTGGGTATTAATAATAAGTACTGGAGCTGTTTCCTTTTAGAACATTTAGTGCTGGTAGTACTTTTGTGTGCTACAATAATTGCTACAAGAAGTCTGGTAAAGTGCTACACTGATAAGCTAGTAAAAGTGCAGGAGAGGAGACAACTAGCAGGTCTAAGGGAAAAATTGAAGAGCAGACTTTGGCACTGCTCAGAGTCAGAAGCTACAAACAGTCCTGGATACAGCAAATCTGTATCTGGACTAGACTAGTTACAGCAAAGGCGGGAAACAAGTGCAAATGCTGGCTTTTAAACCAGAAAGTTGAAAGAGTTGGGAAAACTGCTCAAACAGACAATAAACTACAATTTCTGGGCCAGAAACCACTCCTCTTGTGGTAGATAGGCTGCCTAGTTCTTACCACTCCCACCAACAAGCTAGAAGGCTACCCTCTGACAAATAAAGGCTTGGGGGGCTCAGAAGCTTACAAACAGTCCTGGATACACAAAATATGTATACAAGCACAAATGCAGGCTTTTATCAGGTTTCATTATCCAAATAGACTTATTCTAAAATGAATCAAATAAGATTCCTTTCTTTCTATTCAGATTTGGACAATATGAAAAATGTTTATTAATGGTCTGTAAATTATAAATGTCCTCAATAAATGATTTCTCGAACAAGTTGATAATAGGGTGTAATTATGGATTAAAATACTTTTCTTCTTCACTATATCCACTTATTACTAGTGCAAGGCTGCCTGTTATTTTTGTATCAAAAAAGACTACCAAATTGAGTGTCCTGGAAAAAAGTTTTACTTCATCTAAGGAGTCTACCACATCAAAGTTCCTTGTAGGTACAAACTTTAACCCTTTTTGAGATAGGGAAAAATGCTCCCTAGTGATGGCTTTGTCAATGTAATTGTATATATTCTATCCATTACAAAAAAAATACAACTCCATTTACCTCCAAGACTATCCCATCACATACTTCCACCCTTATTTCCAATATCTTGGATTGCCTTGTTGTGGACACTGTCCCGGGTACTGTTTGTACCAGTTCACTAAATGTTTTGACCTGTGGGGGAGAGAAAAATCCTGGGAAACTTCAATATCTACAGGATTATTATCTATCTTGATATCACCAGTATTCCCTCTACCTGTTTTGGAGACCACAATAAAATCATCTACCTTACTAATATCAGCAATGTTAAAATAAACAATATTTCTACTGTTTTTAAAAACATAATTCTTAATAGGATAAATGTCATTGTTTGCATACTGTTTAGTATCCCTAACTAGCTTCTTTTGCTTACGTTTAAAAACAGTGTCGCATTTCTTATCCCCTATCGAAAAATGTTCATGTAAAATCCTTTCCATTGATCAAAAATGAAATCTTGTTGAATATCTAAATTCAGTCTGTCCACTTGTTTAAGCAAGGTTTTAATATTAACTTCATTAAACTTAATTAACAAACTATGTGTAGTATGCCTTTAAATAATTGAGTTTTAATTAGTTAATTAAGTGCTGTGATGAATCTCTGTGTTTGATTGGTGGTTTGATACTCTGATGATGTTCTGCTTGTGTAAGGATAAAAGTGCTCAATAAAATGTATTTTTTATTTATTGTGGCTGATCCTTTAGACCTTGGCTTCCAGCATTACTGTTTTTTATTGTTAAGAGATGATTTCACCCATCCATTTTGCTCCAATACTGTTATGTAGCATAACATTCAAACATAATTAAGTATGACTCTATATCTTCTTCATTGCAGAGTTTCTTTAAGGGTAGTGCAGCTTTTGGACTAACTAATGCATTAGCAAAAAGTTTCACTTGTTTTCTGTAAGTTCACTAAAAGCTTATGTGAAGACATCCCCTCTTTCTACCAAAAATGCAGTCAAACTTTCTATTTAGTTTAGTTGTCAAAATGTTTAGCAGACCACAAACACGGTTCTGTATTTAACTACAACTTCAGTCTAACAGACATTGACTCACACTACTTCCTTCGGGGTTACTGCAGGGAATTCACTCATAGATTGGAAAGGAGCACATTTGTTCAGCTCAATGTCACAGAGCAGTAACAGGTTTAGTTGTACTGCAGTGAAAACAGTCTGTTTTAAATCCAGTGGAAAACAATCATTTCTGTTTTTGTTGTGGGTCTAGCATACTTGTTTCTCTCTGCTGTAAGTTGTTAACAAAAAATAAGGCACTCTCTTTTAGCATGAGTTAGGGATAGAGATGATACTAGTATGCCATTAAGACTTTGTAGGAATTCTTGCAGGGAATTTTGCGTACACAAACAACATTTAATTCTCTAACACTTTCTTTTTAGAAAGATGCATATAAAATGTCCCACTGTGCTTTCTTCTCATAAAGTACAATACTGATTCTTGTTTACACAAACTTGAAAATAAAAAAGTGTAAGTAGCAGTCCCACTGCTCACTAGCATCAGTCTTGGCTGTCCTTGTCATAAGGACACTGTGCTCTCTGCATGCTTCAGCTCAGTGTGTTAATACTTCATAAGAGTCACCCATGTCACTGAAGGCAGATGGCTAACAAAACACTAGACTGCATAATTTTTTCCAATTTTCTGTAGCTTGATTGTTAAAGCTCAGGGAACCTTAATGCACCCTATATTTTAATTTTATAGATAATCCACTTTAGTAGATGCAAACAAGTAGAAAGCAGTTGATTAATAGGATTCATTTGTTGAGTTGCAGAAAAAAAATGTCATGTGTCTTGGCATGGATTTTGCATTTGACACAAGGAAAAAAGTATCTCAACAAGGCATGTGTAAACCTACAGCAGATTTAACTGTCAGTGCAATGGACATACCTCATTTAACTCCTTGTCTTCTGTAGAAAAATGTACCTAATTCAAATTCAATAAAGTATGCTGCACATTAAGCTTAAAAGTCAATTGTAATCGCATTTCTTGGAAAGCATTAAATGCTAGCAGTTGCTTTTGCTATTGATTAAATGGTAGACTTTGTTTACCGGTATATTTATCATTCAATAGAATAATCTACACTTGCCAGCAGGCAAATTTATTCATCTGTGTACAGACTCTACATTTCTGTATGCATTGCAAAAATAGAAGAATCAACTAGAACATGGCTGGAAATGTTTAGTAATGCTTAATTATAGCTTAGTAATATTCTTGCCCCTGTGAGACACAAGAAAGACATTTATCGATTTGACATTCATTACTAAAGTAGATATGCTTCTTTCAAATTTTAAAAAGCTAAACTTCAGCTTCCATTTCAACAATGCAATAACCAGAGAAATCTACACCTTGAGATAAATGCATTGAGCAGAAGGCTTAGATATACACTATCTGTCATCATACTTATTTCGTTAAACATGGTGCTGATAATTTGAGAAACATGATTTATCAATTAATATTTCAGTTAATTTCCGCAGTTATCCTTGTAATGAAGAGAACAAAAAAAATGTTAATTTCCACATAATTTGTGCTTTATTGTTTTTTGCATGGATATGAGCTACAAATCATTTTTTACCTATAGTCCCAGATTTCATTGCCCAATTTCTCTTCCAAACTGAGTCTCAAAAGTCACTCAAGTCACTTAAACAGATTGTGTTCCTAGGTCAGCCCTGAAAAGAGTCACTTGTGTTTAAGATGCTTATCATGGTAATAAAGTAATAAAATGATAGTTAAAAATACAGTCTGTGCATTCTGTGAATGTTACCATTTGGTTATGATAGTGCTAAAAATGTTTGCTTCTCTGATTCTGCCATTGCTAGCTAGAGAGCTGACTCGTTGCTACTGCCTAACCTGTTAGCTGAATCAACTGGATATTAATGTATAGGAGAGTTTTCTGCTATAGGGCTTTCACCATTTTACTCAGGCTGGCATACTATGTGTTGGTGGTTCCTATTACTACAGCACATCAGTCTGTTCTCCTAAGAATCCATTTAGTCTAGATGGCCTGCCAGCAAATTCTGATTGCAGTGTGCTAGTTCTGCTTGCCTTATGTTTATTTCTGGGCAATATGCAAATCTATATTGCTGTGACATTCTGTTTGGTGTAGATCATCTTCCAACATTTCTTTGTGTGGGCAACTACTTTTCTCTTTTGTACTTTGCCTTGCTTCTATTTCAGGAAAAAATTCTCTGTTTTTTCAGTGATTGGTCCCTCACAATGTCCATGCAAACAGTTTATCTGAATATGCAATTTGGCCTTTCAGCAACTGTCTTGCCGCAATGGGGCCTTTATCCTTAACATCCATCAAGTGATTTGGTTTCCCCAAAAAAAAATGCTGACTACAAAATTATGACATAATAACAGTCCTTTTTTATTTAAAATGGCACTAGTACATACATTTCTCCAGAAAATATGAGATAGGATACATCTTCACTTTCGCAGAATAATTTCTGAAGGTTAAATATTTCAGCAGATTGCCTAGTTTGCTTAATTGACACCAGTTATCATTTACTTTCCATTACACTTAAGCAGTCTCCTAAATATTTTTTAAGTTCATAGGTTCATAGGTTCATAGGTTCATAGGTTGGTACTAGGCTATCGGCCCTAGGGCCTATACAAGCCTAGCCATAACAATTCCCAGGATATTTCTTACCACAATATTTACTTCCCTGGACCCAGTCTAGCAGGGCGACTGACATGATCCCTGGACTGAATTTCCTATCTCCCATCCAATCGTTAAGGTTCTTTTTGAAGGGGGCCAAGGAAGCGCTCTGCTTGACATGTGTGGGCAGTCTATTCCAGAGTATGGGGAGTCTCTGGATCAGGAACCTATCCCTCCAGCATGTTTTGTTCATTGTGTTTTATGATTCTAATTCTAAAACAATGAGACTCTTGATATATGATATGAGTAATGAGAGAGAGAGAAAGGCACACACACACATTAAATGTACTTAATATTAGGAACATAATATCATAAGAACAATAGCAGACAAGCAATGACAGGGACCATAAAATTCTTAGCAATAAATATCTTTAAGTAGACATTCTTAAAAATTAACACTACCTTTATCACACACTTAGTATTGTTCTCCTACGTAACTGAGCAGGGCCATACGTGATAACCTGGTATATATTCATGTCTACATATTAAAATCAACAATACAAACCCTAAAAGTAGCCACATTGGTATATTATATGTGGGGTAAGGCAATATTCATTAAGACAAAGTAATTTAGTGGAATTATTTTGATACTACTCATCAGAAGTGATGTCCCTAGGTACTGAAACATAGAGTACTGTCCGTTATAAATTCTTTATACAATATAAAACAGCAACTTAGATCTTATTGCTTAAATAACTGTTTTCTTGTCCTGCAGCTGAATTATATTAAACCCCACCATTATGTAGGTGGTCCAATTTGGTGAATCAATGCCTCAGAAATTAATAACTTCAAGGTTAGTAATATGCAAAGAAGGCATTACCTCATGAGGTTCCCGATGATAAAAAATAATGTCATGCTCTTGCTTCTTCAGCTATCATAAACACACACACACACACACACACACACACACA
>NC_056734.1:57256844-57444344 GCF_019279795.1 Protopterus annectens
GCCGTGGCTGATGACACCCATCATAAACGCACACACATCTGAACAGGAATGCTATAATGAGGCACACGCACAAACACGTAATGTAATAGAGTGTGTGTTTGGGCTGCTCAAGTCACGGTTCCGGTGTCTGGACACATCTGGTGGAGCCTTGCAGTACTCACCAACTACATGTACCCAAATTGTCATGGTATGTGCTATGCTACATAATATGATCTTGTGAAAACAGCTGCAGCAGGACCAGCATAGGGCCGGGCCAAACAGCCCCCACCAATGCCAAGGCAATCACAGGCAGAGCGTGACTCGGAGGAGGAACAACCTGAGCCTGCCCCAGTAGGCAGAAGGAGGCGTGCCCAGTATGCCCTGGCCTTGGCAAAGAGGCAACGCATAGCACATACACTGGCTCAGTAGGAACCCTGGGAATGATACCCCTCTCTGACTCACTCATATAATAACATGGATGCCTAAAATGACATAACCTGCTCTCAAACATGTACATCGAGTGTAATATGTGCATCCGACAGAGGCAGCCCTGCAGCACCACCTGAGGCATGAATGCCATGTGTTAAGTAATGTAACACCATGTAGTATATGCACATTTGAGGACCCTGACTAACATCGTACCCTCACCAAGCATGATGCCACAATATGATGATGGGATGATCAATTGCAATAATTGGCTGAAGTATTGCAGTTATTCAAAGGGGAACCAATTTGTGCCAGCCTGGGATGACATGCTGAGCATGACATGATGCTCCACCTGCTAGGGGTGGTGTGCAGCTATCAGTCCAGGCCTCATGGATACTGGCAAAGGCTGTCATTACCCACAGCGCTCCCTGAATAGGTAAGGCTCAAAACACAAACCCACCTCCATAGGTACCACAAGGGATAAGAACCTAGATGTAATGCTACCCAATGTCAGAAGTCTAAACAGCAAGATGCATGCAGTCGAAACTCACCCAGTATGGAGAATGTTGATATCTGTCCTGTAATAGAATACTGGGTCAAGGCTCACAACAGCACCCTAACACTACCAGGTTACACCTCATACTGTGCTGTACAGCCTCAAAACATGGAACAAGCTACAAAAGGAGGGTGACTAGCAATAATTGTCAAGGATAACCACACCCCCATGTTGGTACCACAACAAGAAGCAGCATGGACTAGCCATTGTCAAGTAACAGTGGCTAAAACTGCTTCCTAGTTTATAGCCTGCTACAGACTACCATCCTAACACCAGGAACTGCACCTGGCCTATGTTGGAATACATGAATATATCAAGCCCCTCAAACCACATTATATTGGTTGACTGAAAATACCCAGACATAGACTGGGAGCATTATACTAGCTCCAACACTGTAGGTGAAAAGCTCCTAGAATCCATAAAACAAAATGCCCAAGAACAACGTACCACTCCCACAAGAGGGGTAAGCATACTGGATGTGATAATCAGCAACATGGGTACTGGATGGCAAGATGAGAAGTGTATCCCTCACTGGTAAGACCAGACCATAGAGTAATCACACTGGATATACACATCCTGACCACAGTCCCTGGCCAGAAAACCACAGTGAAAAACATGTGTAAAGCATAAGTTGCACCCCTCCAAACTGATGTGGAATCCATTAAAGGCCCTGTGCAGGTGCAAAATATGGGCCACACCTCAGAACTTGTTATACAGGCATTCCATGAACACAGCCAGGAATGCTTGGATTATGCAATCACAAATAACAACAAGACACAATGCCATACATGCAGGCATCTGGCATGCTGGACTCCAGCCATTACCAAACCATGCAAGAGAATGAGGAAGCTACTACATGATAGAGCAAACATAAAAAAGGGAAGTAATCACTGATCAGTAGTATGGCAATAAAATATGTCCACACATACAATCCACTAAGGCCAGCTACAACAAGTTGAATCTGTGAATCCTGAGGCAATGTTACACCTGCCCCAAGTACACAGACAACCCTCAACTCCCCCCAAGAAATACAAATATATGTGAGAGATGCAACCATTTATCAAAACCGGAGGCTGAGCTCCCTCAACTCAGTACTGTCAAAACTAGTCAGGAGGAGAAGGTAACCACACACACCACAAACCCAGTCTCACATAGACCTATCACAACTGCAAACCGAACACATAAACACAGAAAAACATTCCCGGAGGCCCTAATTACAAACACACCACACCAACAGAGGCCTCTAAAGCAGACCCCCAAGCAACCACAACCTCCAAACATAGCACATGCAACACATAGTACACAAAGCTGGTGTGCCAAACAGTCACAGGCCAGAAGGAGAAACAACATGCCTGATACAGTTGTAATAGGTGACTCCATAGTCAGACACACTGCTGTCCCGCTCACCAGACTGAACAAGGGAAAGGGTACAGTAAGCTGCCTGTAGGCTGCTACAATACGCCACATAACACAAGTATGCAGGTCACCCCAAAGCAAGTAGAAATATGATGCAGTCATTGTCCATGCTGGCGTGAATGACCTGAGATGTACCTCCCTGGACTACATGAAAAGAGACATAGATGAGCTCTCTGAGTATGTACTCCAGGCCGGTATGACACTGACCATTTGCAGCATCCTACCCTCACCAAGAATGATGCCACAGCACAAACACAGAATGATCAGCTTTAACAAGTGGCACAATTACTGGTGTCATTCCAAGAGGATCTAATGTCTGTCTGCTTGGGATGTCATGCTTCACAAGCCATGCTGATGTTCCAGGGATGGCTTGCACCTGTTACCCCTGGGCATCTGGATATTGGATAAGGCTTTTTCCACCTCCATAGAGCCTTACGTAGGCAAGGCTGAAAAGACTAACCCACCACCCTAGAAAACATAAGTGGTAAGAAACATAAGGGTAATGCTGACCAATGCCAGACGTGTAAACCACAATATGCATGCTCCTGAGGCCCTCCCCAGTATGGAGAACATCGATGTCTGTGCAGTGACAGAAACCTGCTGCAAGCCTCCTGACAGCACACCAGCACTACCATGTTATACCTCATATCATGCGTTATGGCCCCAAAACCTGGACCAAAACATAAAAGGAGGGGGAGTATCCATATTCAGCACAGTCACCCATACGTCCAGGTAACTGACAATGCACGAAGCATCGGAGCCCACCCATGTGCACCTAACCGTAGGCAAAACTGCTGTACAGTCTGTAGCATGCTACAGACCACACTCTCACACACAGGAACCCCACCCATCTGTCCTGAAAACACTGGACAGTATGAATGTCCCACCAAATACCAAACAAGGTACACACAAATTACCACATAGGTGGTAAACCATTATGTATGGAAGGAGTAATCAGGGACCTAGGGACACAAGTGGACAGTAACCTGTTATGTGACACTCACATTGCCAATGTGGCTAGGAAGACTGTCTATATTGGACAACGTATCATGAAAGGATTCACATCTACATCAACAGAGGTCATTGTGCCCCTGTACTGTTCTCTTATCAGACCCATAATCTAGTACAATGCTTCATTTGGGATGAACCTTACCTGACACCTGCAGCAGTTAGAAAGACCTCAAAGGTACCTCACCAAGAGGATAAAGGGTCTCAAATATATGTCATATGCTGCCTGGCTGTAGACACCCCAGCTGAATGCAGTCACATACTGCCTACACAGAGGCATTGTATGTCTGTTGTGCAAGGCCATGTCCAACACAGGAGTAATGGACATGCTCCACCCCAGAAAACTCAAAGCCATCGGAGCTGTGAGAGTGAGAGATGTCAACCTCAACACATAATGAAATAGGATGTGCTAGAGGGACAGATACATAACCCAGAGGCACCCCACACCCTGGAACAGAATCCCACTCCATGTTAGGCAGAGCCCCTCACTGACACTCTTCAACAGGAATCTTGCCAAGTGGATGGATGATCATAGATGTACACTGGGGGTCTTCACTGTGTCACGTCCAGACAGAGGCACAGTGAAGTAAATCATAAATGGCCATAATATTCACATAGCAAGGGGCAGCGAAAGACACACACACTCTGGCTAGGCTTACAAATGCCCTAGGGTGGATAGCCTAGTATGAACCTATGAACCTATGAAGATACAAATTGTACAGGACACTAAGGATAATCCCAAGGCTTACTCAAGTGATGGTAGGAACCGTGTTGGGAATTCACAGATATGCTCTGAATCACACAAATATTACAAACAACATACCAAACACACACACATATTGCCAACATACAACCTGACAGGTGCAGTGCAACCCCCCCCACCCGCCCAGAATGCAAAATATCTATCCCAGCAGACTGCTGGCCCCCTGACATTGCAGATGCTGAGGTAACAGCCAGCATCTACAAAGCAAAACACACAGCAGCAATGGTATGAGATGGTGTCCTGGGCTGAGTCCAACATGGACTCCAAGAAGAATGGAATGCCAAATCACACTACTGCTCAATGTCAGACTTACCACAGGATATGCACCCAAAGAGCAGTGTACAACAACAGTGGTCCTTCTCAACAAAGGTGTTGCCTGAATGGATACTGCAAACTACCACCCCAGAATCCTGTGAAGCTTGGTCTGCACAGCTATGGAAAGGATCAGCATGTACCGCAGACATAAAGATATTGGGGACCTACTGACACAGGACCCTACCCAGTGTGGAAGTGCAGATCCTGCCCCTAAACATGTTTGACTCATTTGAAACAGTCATTAAGGTCATTGCTGAGGGCAATGTGGTCCACACAGTGTAGCTGGACCTTGTAAAGGCTTCCATACAATACCCTACGTGTTCATTATAGATATGCTCACCAGCTTAAATATGAACCCCTATGTCAGTAGAGGGGTTGCAAACCAGACCAAGGACAGAACTGACATGGTCAGACATGCTGCAGCCATGTCAGACTACAAACCAGATATAACTGGCATCCCACAAGGCTTGGTCCTGGGACCTCCCTCGTTGGGTATATATGTCCCATAGGTACAGGTCAACATGGAAGGACTGTGTCTGAACATGTATGCAGAGGACTACAAACTGCCCACCATATCTGACCCTCCAGCTGACACAAGCATCCCACAAAAGGACCACATAGAAACAGACAACTGGTGCCATAGTCATGTCAGCAAGCTAATTGCAGAAAAGTGTATACCACATAGGTGTTAACCCATTATGTACTTAACATGTAATGAGAGACCTGGGGGCACAAGGTGATAGATATCCTGCATTGGACAAACATGTGGCTGTAGTGTTTACAGAAACATACCATATACCCACCTAATCATGAAGGTTGTCAGATCTAGATAAGGAGAGGTCATTGTGGCTCTGCAGTCATCCTTCATCAGCGTTACAATTGACTGCAATAGCCCCTTTGGGATGTACCTCAGCAGACACCTCCATCAACTGTAAAGTCCCCAACAGTACCTCACCAGGAGTATCAAAGAGCTTGAACAGATGCCATGTGTTGCCTGATTAAACAAACTGCAGCTCCACACACTGCCATACTGCCCACCCAGAGGCAAGCTGTGCCTTATGTATAAAGCCATGTCTAAGCTGGAATCAATGAACATGCTACACCTTGTACAATCTGAATGGCAGTGAGCTATGCACATGAGAGACCTGAACCCCAGCACTGACATACATAGGACAAGCTGTACTGCATGATCCATAACACAGAAGCCACCCCCACTCATGAGTAAACTCCCAGTACAGGTTATCCATAGAGTCACTCATCGATTCTCCTCAAGAGGAATCGTGATGAGTGGATGGGAGATGGTAGGTTTACCCTGGGTATCACTGTTATGTCACAGGTAAACGGAGGCACAGTATACTAACGATGACATATGTCATGGCAAACTCCACTTACAATTTGTGTCGAAGGACAAACACACTCTCTGACTAGCATTAGAAATGGCCTAGGGCACATCGCTACTGTTTGCCAATGTACACCTATGTTGTGGAATACACTACCAATGTTGGACAAGCCTGGTATAAGTAGTTCATATCTGAACATAATGCAACATGGTCAGATGTGCACAACTGGCCCCTAACCAGGCTGTTGTGCTCACTATGGAAATGTAAAGCAGTGATAGGACTAAAGCCCAGGATACTGTCCACCACAGTGAAAGTACTGAACCAGTACACTATACGGTACTACAGTGTTAGGTCAGTATGACAGGATGTTGACAACTCTATGCAAAGTACCCCATGCAAACCCTGCAGGCACAGTATAATCCCTGTTGTGTTCACACACAAAGCAGTTGGACAGTAACTACACAACATGACACACAACACACAACCATAAACGGGAGATATTGTTGAAGTTCACACTCATCCACAAATGTGGTGGGCTGCAGAGTTCAACATATGGAAAGCTCACACTGGGCATGCTCGCACACTTTGATAAATGAGACATATGTCAGACAACATGCCATGGGAAGGCTGAACTGGGCATGCTCACACACTTAGGGCAAATCTCAGTTTAGCAGTTGGCCACACATATCTGGTATTTGTACATGTTATTCCAGGAACCAACCACATTACAGCAATCTGCCCAGTGCACACAGTTAAATGACTACAGAGACATACGTAATATAGTGGATCCCTCCCATATGCAAACATCTTCCACAGATACACAAGTTGTTCATACAAACAGGGAATGCTATGGCAATAAAGACCTGCAAACAGTCTATCAGCAACAAATAATGTGCATCTGACAATTAAACGTATGGGTGTAGAGGTCAACACTAGGCTGTTTGCCCTAGGGAATGACAGCTTAGTCAGAGTGTGCTTGGCGTCTGCCTCACCAGTACAGTAGGCTACTGTGCCACTGTAAAGTAGGTCACATAAGGCACCGTGTGAGGCTAGTGTGCTGTGCCTCTGTCAAGCAGGGACACAGTGGAGATACCAGGGTTTGAATTTGCTAAGCCACATCCATGTTGTTGGTGTGTGCTGGAAGAGGGTTGCTGAGGACCTCTAACAGTAAGTGGGCGTCAATAACAGACTGAGGGGAGCCTTATCTGCATTGTCTGGAAAATTTCACTGTCAACACTGTGTTGTGATGATTATGAGGGATTGAAGTGTTGTGCCGGTACTGTTCAGAGATTTCCTCCCTCTATGGGCTACTGCTCTGCAATGTATTAGCTCACTCTGTCTGTTGGACAGCTCAAATATGGCTATTGTACACCTGACAGGTGTCCTGTTGTGGAGCAGTCATGGGTATATTTGGGATAGCATGATCAATGCAAACCTTCCACATGCTCATAGAATGCAATTGTCAAGGATTATGCAGAGTGGCTTGTATACTCCCCCAGCATGGGTCCTTTGAAGTCTTCCACCCCAGTCTTCACAAGTGTAAAGTCTGCTTATGATAAATACAGTTTGTTTGCAGTGACTACCTTGCCTGGGGGTGGGGATGGGATATGGATGTCCAAGGAAAGGTGGGTATGGTCAGATATCAACAATGGTGGTCTACCTCTGGTGTGGAACAGTGAGTACCCATGTTGCAGATTGTCAGGTGCAATATGTATTCCCCCTTGTGGCTGTGGTGAGTGGTTCTGCCATAGCACATGGACTCACAAATTGTAGTGGCTGTAGGGTAATGTTGTAGAGGCCTGAGTAGTTCCCACACACAATATGCCTGTACCTGACATTAACACCTGGAATGGTGTATGTGAACACCTGCATATCCTGGCACTGTTCCCAGCTAAGCAAAGTGTGTGTCCTGGATGTGGGAGGGGTGGTCTGGACTGGTTGTGTTGTGTGTTACAGGTCCTGTGGTCACGAAACATGGTATAGAACATAACCTGCCAGTGCGATGTGCATATCTGACCCTGAAGTAGGTGGCTGCAAATGCATATTTATGCTATCCCCCACCTGACAGGTTACTAGATGTACATACCTCTGTAGAAATAATGATGTCAGCACCCTATAAATACTGCAGGTGCAGAACAGATGCCCAGTAATTAGGATAGTGCGCTCTGCTAATGCTTTTCCCTCAAGTGTCATAATATAGTTAGGTAGGGGTTTGAATCCTGCAAATGCTCAGTGTGTGTGGGTGAGCGGGGTTGTTGTGTGTGCAAGTCTGTGTGAGAGAATTGTCCTTTTGGCAACTGGGAAAACACACTACAGGATGCACATTCCCCTTTCTAAACACTGATGATGTCAGCACCCTATAAGTACAGCAGGAGAAGAGAAACCTCCCAGTAATGTGAATAGCACGCTCTGCGAATGCGTCCGTCTCAAGTGTTAGAGCATAGTTAGGTAAGGGGTTTGAATCCTGGAAATGCCCAGTGTGTGTGGAGAGGGATGAGTGTGTGTGCAAGTCTGTATGTAAGAAAAGTCCCTTTTGGCAACTAGGAGAACACACTACAGGATGCACATTCCCCTTTTTAAACACTGATGATGTCAGCACCCTATAAGTACAGCAGGAGAAGGGAAATCTTCCAGTAATGCGAATAGCACACTCTGCTGATGTATCTGTCTCTTGTGTCATAACATAGTTAGGTAGGGGTTTGAATCCTGCAAATGCCCCGTGTGTGTGGATGGAGGTTAGTGTGTGTGCAAGTCTGTATGAAAGAAATGTCCCTTTTGGCAACTAGGAGAACACACTACAGGATGCACATTCCCCTTTCTAAACACTGATGATGTCAGCACCCTATAAGTACAACAGGAGAAGAAAAACCTCCCAGTAATGCGAATAGCGTGCTTTGCTAATGCGTCCATCTCAAGTGTCATAACCTAATTAAATAGGAGTTTGAATCCTGCAAATGCCCGGTGTGTGTGGAGGGGGGGTTTGTGTGTGTACAATTCTGTATGAAAGAAATGTCCCTCCTAGCAACTAGGAGAACACACTACATGATGCACATTACCCTTTCCAAACACTGATGTTGTCAGCACCCTATATGTACAGCCGGAGAAGGGAAACCTCCCAGTAATTCAAATAGCGTGCTCTGCTAATGCATCTCTCTGAAATGTCATAATATAGTTAGGTAGGGGTTTGAATCCTGCAAATGGCAAGTGTATGTGTTTGGATGAGGGGAGTTTGTGTGTGTGTAATTCTGTATGAAAGGTATGTGCTTTTTGGCAATTAGGAGAACACACTACATGATGCACATTACCCTTTCCAAACACTAATGATGTCAGCACCCTATAAGTATAGCCAGAGAAAAAGAACCTCCCAGTAAATCGAATAGCGCGCTCAGCTAATGCGTTTCTCTCAAGTGTCAAAACATAGTTAGGTAGGAGTATGAATCCTGCAAGTGTGTGTGTGTGTGTGTGTGGGGAGGGGGGTAGTAGGGTGTGTGTCATTGCAAGTGTGAAAAAACAGTCCCTTTTGGAAACTACTACAATACACCAGATGCTGCATATTCCCCCAGTAAACACAGGTGCTGTCACCACACTATAAGTACAGCCAAACAGGGCAAATTGCCCAGTAATGCAAATAGTGCACTCCACTACTGGGTGGGTAGTAGGGTGTGTATCATTGCAAGTGTAAAAAAACAGTCCCTTTTGGAAACTACTACAATACACCAGATGCTGCATATTCCCCCAGTAAACACAGGTGCTGTCACCACACTATAAGTACAGCCAAACAGGGCAAATCGCCCAGTAATGCAAATAGTGCACTCCACTACTGGGTGGGTAGTAGGGTGTGTGTCATTGCAAGTGTGAAAAAACAGTCCCTTTTGGAAACTACTACAATACACCAGATGCTGCATATTCCCCCAGTAAACAAAGGTGCTGTCACCACACTATAAGTACAGCCAAACAGGGCAAATCGCCCAGTAATGCAAATAGTGCACTTCACTACTGGGTGGGTAGTAGGGTGTGTGTCATTGCAAGTGTGAAAAAACAGTCCCTTTTGGAAACTACTACAATACACCAGATGCTGCATATTCCCCCAGTAAACACAGGTGCTGTCACCACACTATAAGTACAGCCAAACAGGGCAAATCGCCCAGAAATGCAAATAGTGCACTCCACTACTGGGTGGGTAGTAGGGTGTGTGTCATTGCAAGTGTGAAAAAACAGTCCCTTTTGGAAACTACTAAAATACACCAGATGCTGCATATTCCCCCAGTAAACACAGGTGCTGTCACCACACTATAAGTACAGACAAACAGGGCAAATCGCTCAGTAATGCAAATAGTGCACTCCACTACTGGGTGGGTAGTAGGGTGTGTGTCATTGCAAGTGTGAAAAAACAGTCCCTTTTGGAAACTACTACAATACACCAGATGCTGCATATTCCCCCAGTAAACACAGGTGCTGTCACCACACTGTAAGTACAGCCAAACAGGGCAAATCGCCCAGTAATGCAAATAGTGCACTCCACTACTGGGTGGGTAGTAGGGTGTGTGTCATTGCAAGTGTGAAAAAACAGTCCCTTTTGGAAACTACTATAATACACCAGATGCTGCATATTCCCCCAGTAAACACAGGTGCTGTCACCACACTATAAGTACAGCCAAACAGGGCAAATCGCCCAGTAATGCAAATAGTGAACTCCACTACTGGGTGGGTAGTAGGGTGTGTGTCATTGCAAGTGTGAAAAAACAGTCCCTTTTGGAAACTACTACAATACACCAGATGCTGCATATTCCCCCAGTAAACACAGGTGCTGTCACCACACTATAAGTACAGCCAAACAGGGCAAATCGCCCAGTAATGCAAATAGTGCACTCCACTACTGGGTGGGTAGTAGGGTATGTGTCATTGCAAGTGTGAAAAAACAGTCCCTTTTGGAAACTACTAAAATACACCAGATGCTGCATATTCCCCCAGTAAACACAGGTGCTGTCACCACACTATAAGTACAGCCAAACAGGGCAAATCACCCAGTAATGCAAATAGTGCACTCCACTACTGGGTGGGTAGTAGGGTGTGTGTCATTGCAAGTGTGAAAAAACAGTCCCTTTTGGAAACTACTACAATACACCAGATGCTGCATATTCCCCCAGTAAACACAGGTGCTGTCACCACACTATAAGTACAGCCAAACAGGGCAAATCGCCCAGTAATGCAAATAGTGCACTCCACTACTGGGTGGGTAGTAGGGTGTGTGTCATTGCAAGTGTGAAAAAACAGTCCCTTTTGGAAACTACTACAATACACCAGATGCTGCATATTCCCCCAGTAAACACGGGTGCTGTCACCACACTATAAGTACAGCCAAACAGGGCAAATCGCCCAGTAATGCAAATAGTGCACTCCACTACTGGGTGGGTAGTAGGGTGTGTGTCATTGCAAGTGTGAAAAAACAGTCCCTTTTGGAAACTACTACAATACACCAGATGCTGCATATTCCCCCAGTAAACACAAGTGCTGTCACCACACTATAAGTACAGCCAAACAGGGCAAATCGCCCAGTAATGCAAATAGTGCACTCCACTACTGGGTGGGTAGTAGGGTGTGTGTCATTGAAAGTGTGAAAAAACAGTCCCTTTTGGAAACTACTACAATACACCAGATGCTGCATATTCCCCCAGTAAACACAGGTGCTGTCACCACACTATAAGTACAGCCAAACAGGGCAAATCGCCCAGTAATGCAAATAGTGCACTCCACTACTGGGTCTCTTACTACGTCCCTTTTGGCAACTACTACAATACACCAGATGCTGCATATTCCCCCAGTAAACACAGGTGCTGTCACCACACTATAAGTACAGCCAAACAGGGCAAATCGCCCAGTAATGCAAATAGTGCACTCCACTACTGTGTCTCTTACTACGTCCCTTTTGGCAACTACTACAATACACCAGTGGCTGCATATTCCCCCAGTAAACACAGGTGCTGTCACCACACTATAAGTACAGCCAAACAGGGCAAATCGCCCAGTAATGCAAATAGTGCACTCCACTACTGGGTCTCTTACTACTGTTACAGCACAGTTAGGTATGTTTTGGAAGCCCACAACTGCCACGTCTGTTTGTGTCACACAAAATGCCCATGTATGGGTTGTTGTTCATAACAATGCATGACATTGCTTAAACCAGCAATGGCAATGCACACATGATGTATGTGTGTGCCACCTACACATATATACCTGTGACCTTCAATAGTTCCCATGTCTGACATGTGCCTCTAGTGAATAAATGGTATTTGCACTGCATAACATTATGACTGTGTCTTACTGTGCAGGGGCTGCATGCGGTATGTGTATATACAGTGTGAGTTGTATATGGTATCACCCTAACAGCGGGGGATACACATCTGATCTGGGCCATATAGTCTACATGTAGTCAATGAACAGGTGCTGCATGTTCCCACCTGTTTTGGGAGTGGTAACATGTTGTTCCACTGCAATTCAGTGACTACATGCTAGGAACCTTTCAGCTAGTGTGTTGTAGCTACAGTAATGCTCACACACAATGTTCAGCTGGATGCAGTCCAGTCATATAAAGACATATGTAGAGACCGTCATATTCCCAGTGTTGTTAGGGAGGACAGGTGGGTTTCCTGTGTATGGGAGGGTTGTGTGTGCCAGGCTATGAACCAGAAGGCAGTCCAACGCACATGGATAGGCCCTGATGCTTTGTGCTGTGCCAACAACCTGGAGGTGTGTGTATCTGTGGTGCCTTGAGATACCTCCCCCCTGTTCATGTGTGGTACATGTGTAGGGGACGACAGGCATGGTATGAGGTATAACCTGGCAGTGATGGGTTGCACCTGTGAGCCGTGAATCAGGAATCTGTTACTGCACAGATATTGCAGTTTACCGTGCTGAGGACAGTGTCCAGTGCATGCATCTTGCGGTGTACACTGCTGGTGTTGTGTAGCATTACTGTTAGTGTCCTATCCCGTGTGATACTCGTAGTTACCATTGCATGTGTTGTAACACCTTTCTGCCTACTGTTTGTACATTTCACATGGACTCTATGTGGCATCCCTGTAACTCAGTCATGGTTGCTATGTCTAGGCTCTTAACTATTAAAATATGGCGGTGTCAGACCTCTCATGTGTACAAATATTTGCAGGTTGTCCATGTTTCTGCCTCATATTTTGGTCAATATCTCATGCACAGCTCTTTCTGGCAAATCACTCTGGGATCAAGTCAGAATATAGTGACAAACGTTTAAGTTTCAGACTTCATACCCTTCAAAACATCCAACAAAATGCAGAACCTATTACTCTCTGAACTGTCTAAGTTTGTTGTAACATTATTTGTAATGTGTCCCTGGTTTTGGCCCTTTGCTCCACATATTTTATTACTTGGTCCGGATGTGTTCCTGTAAGAGGTTGTGGGGTATGGGCAGTGATTATCCTGCTGTGAGTATGTGTGTGGCTTGCAAGGTGCTACAGTGACATTATTACCTACTAGCTACCAACTAGCATGGCTGTTTCTGTTCACACACTACTATTATAGAAATCCACTTGATTTGACAGTAAATATACATGACATGCTTTGTGTACTACACATCCTATATTCCCTTTACATTCATTCCTACTATTACATGATATATTTATTGTAGCACAATGTTCTTATATAACAGTCATGGCTTAGTGGTAAGTCATGCAGACTACTGTTTGCAAGGTCCTGGGTTAGGGACTGACAGTGGGATTTTATTTTGCTTTTGAGCAGACTACAGGACTTGTCATTCAGAGTGACTAAGACACTTTTAAGCAGTTGTAACCGGGTTAGCGCTGGTTTGCGTGGAGCTCACGCATGCGCACTGGCAATCAGCTCCGCGCACACCCGCTTACAACTGCTTAAAAGTGCTTACTCTTGCGCACACCCGTGCTATTTTCTTTGAAAGAAATGAAAATGATGAGACAGGAAAGTGGTGAAAAAGGGGTCACAAAGAGGGTAAGACAGTAGGGAAACAAGCTTGGGTTTTGCAGGAGGGATGAAGGTAAGGCCCATAGCTGCCAATTTCTTCATCAGCAACAGCTGTGCATATGTTTGTAATTTGGTGTGACATTTGAAACCTTCCACCCCTGAGAGAGGTGTAAGGACAACAATAATACTTGTTGTACAGCCAATTGTAATTGACAGTTTCCATTTCCAGCGGACATGTGTGCAAAATGGGCAGCTATGAATGGGGCATAATTTTTTTGTGGGTACAGAGTGCCCTTTTTTTTTTCAGGTGAGAGTGGTATGTCAGGTAAAGGAAGTCGGTATAGCTGGGGAGGTAGGTTGGGTAGGTCAACAGACAAGACAAACAAGACACATACAGGGGCGGTGTATGACATGTGTGGGGGGGGTTACACAATTGACGGGGACGGATGTTTGGTTATCCAGAGCCCATGAGCCCACAGATGACAACAGTGGAACTGATATCCTCACCCATGGGCAGTTGCCACTGTACCTTCACTGCCCAGGACAGGGCTGTGCTGGCGGCTGTGTAGGCCGGGCAACAAGCATGCCCGTTAGTTGTGCCACCTGTGCCGCAAGCTGGCATAGGGGCCCAAGAACAGATTCCTGGATCTCCCTACGCACCACAGTCTGGACTCTACAGAGGGTGAGTGGTGGTTCTCCTCCGGCCACACTTGCAGAGGGGGGACGAGCCCCATCCCCTGCAGCGCTTCCACCCGCAGATGGCACAGGGCCACCGGAGGAGGGTCTGGACTGGGCACTACTGCCAGGTGCACTCGCCAGCTGAGGTGGGAGAGGTGGGTCCGCTGGAACACGTCTTCCCTGTCGTCTTATGTTTTGCATTATGTCATGACAGTTTGGGTTAGTAACATACAATACCATTCGCAATTAGTTGTAACAGCATGCATTAGTATTCCCATTAACCAAACACCCAGATATTCACACCATTTACCAGCGAGCATAACACATGCATAATTTGAACAGCAATACACAGTCCAACAACATGCAGAATTGATTGATGGCAACAGGCCATCAGGTTTGGATGTATGAACAGGGCAGATGCATCAACATACATGCAAATATGTATGACCCAACAGGACAAATGTCCAGGGGTGTTAATTGTGATTGCACATACCAATTTCACGTGGAATGGATTATATGTGGTTATAGGGTAGGGTGAAGAAAATATAATTAACACCTTCAAATACCAATACATATGCTGTACATTTCTAATAGCTGCAGATATATACACACTACAGTTCTACCTACAGTTTCCTATGTGATAACTACTTCAAGTTGGTGATAGTAATGTTACTGCTACATCAATATACATTTTCATTTTTATTCATACACATTCATATCTGGCTTTGTTCAGCTACATCATCCTGCCACATTTGCTTTATATAGCTATAGACAACTGTGGATGTTTGGTATTTCAGGCAATCATACTATCTGCATATTGCAGACTGAGAGCAACATATCCAGATTTTGGGTTACACATTCCAGCTGCAGGAACATTTTGAACACATTTCACAGTTTGGTTCTGCTTGTCACATTCATTTCATTCTGTACTAACTGCAGTATACTTTATTCAGGAGTTATTACTACTTTATTGGTGGATTCATAACTCTTTCTCACACTCTCTCACTTGTTTTAATTTTACAATTCAGGATGGTACTTACTTCTAGGCTTTATTGACATGTTTTACCTGTAGTTATTACAATCCTTTCCAACAGTCTCACTTCTGTCATGTTTCAGTATTTCAACAGGGATATATTTCACACATGATTTGCTCATCTTCTGCAGCTGTACTTTTCAGCCTTCTGCAGGTTGTGTGCTATTATATTACAGGTGGGGCATCTTTATTTCAGACTTAATTTCAGACATTTTCATTTTTCTGTTTGGATTACAGACTGCAACACACTTTTGTAATCAAGCAATACTTGCAAACACTCTTACACTGTTACTTGCGCATTTTATTACTTAGTGACTACACTGCACTCTTTTGCTAACTGTCATACTTTTATATTTATTTACAGTTACAAGGAGAGGATTACTGACCTGGCTGGTGGCGCAACTGCACCAGCCTATCGCCATAGGCTCTGCGGTTCGCAGAACGGACACCTGCAGCTGTAATATAAATAAAGTAATATTGGAATACACATCTCCATAATATCAGCTAGGTTAATTTCTTACATACATAATTAGATGTAACTTACTCAGTAGTGGGGCGTTGGGCATTTGCCGGGCCTCCTGGATCCAAAGGTTCAGTTGGTCCTGCTTACGTCTCTTCAGGTCTGCATGGTGGTGATGGACCTGCTCACCAGTCCTTGGAATCCCTGTGGCACTGGTGAGATAATGAGCCAATCAGTCCCAAGCCTCAGCCCTATATGCTCCCCACAGGACCTGGCCCTGCATGAGTTGGGCCTCATGATTGTGGACAAGGAGCCAGACCATATATCTGGACTCCTCAATGCCCCACCTCTGTGCTCGGAAGCAACTACTGTCACCTACTCCTGACATTCTTGCTGCAAGCTAGTTCTACAATCGGTTATGCTGTGTATTCCCGCCTATGGGGCTTGTATATGCTGTTTTTCCCGCACTTATCTGTGATTGGCCATTTTGGAATTGTATCAGCTTCACAAAACCTGCTTTGTCATGCTCCTCTTTCTATTCATTCCTATATATTTGCTATTACTGCATTTCTTAGTACAGCTGTCATGGTTTAGTGGTTCAGTACCTTGACTATGGTGCATGGTATCCTGGGTTCAAACCTGGCCACTGCATTTTATATTTTATGACTGTCTAGACAGGCTAGGGGGTGTGTCTGTGTAAAGGCAGTTTTGTTACAGCTTGCTCAACGTTGCCCGTCGGTAAGCTTGTTGGCGTGGTGCGCAGCTCCTCGCAAATGGGTTACGCTGGTTTACGCTTCATTTGGCTGTCAGCACACATATTATGCTCAGCTCAGCTAGGGGCACACAGTTTCAGCGTGTTAAACCACTGCTTACCTACGGGCACTCATTCTGCACCTGTTAAACCACTGCCCACCTTCGGGCACTCATTTTACACCTGTTATACCACTGCTCATCTACAGGCAGATGCACTCACCTTGTTAAACTGTAGCTCAGCTATAGGCACATCTGGCATTGTTTATTATTTTGTTATCTCACATTTCTTCAAAATAAATGGCCTATTTCATTATATTTTACATAAAATATAATTTTATATGTGTACATATATGTCAGGGACTTGTTTCATGCTTATTTCACTAAAAATAAAAATTGATGTTGTGGGGGCTCGAACCATGACTGCCTGCTTTTCAGTCGACATCTCTACCGCTACACTGTTGCTTTTTGGCTTAGTTTGCATAGTTAGTTCTTATATGCTTTTCCACTTACTGCTAACTGTGGCTGAGCTATGGGCACGCCTGCGCAAACGAGCGCACTCACGGGCAAACATCTTTACAATTTAAAAAAATATAACATGTTCATTTATATAATTTTATGTTCATAGTCTGTGGGGGCATGTGTTGTGTTGTGTTTATTCACATTTCCATGTACTCTGTCATGGGGGTTTACTTTGGGCACTTTTACTCTTCTGGGGGCGTGTCCACTTGCAGGGCTCGGCCTACGGACACGCCCCCTACTGTCTTCCATGGACCGTGTAAGCTTTAGGTGTGATTCAGCATGCCCTCATGCATATGCATGACATGCTGACGTCACACCGTTTAACTGCAACCTCCATGTAAGCCTTGTAACTCTTACACGGAGGCTTCGTGGATCCTGCCCAATGTCTAAATCACTTACCTGTATGGCCTAAAAACACATACAGAGTGGCATAATAAACACTATATGCAGATTAAGAGAATAAACTATAATATTTACATGTTTGATGATACACTACTCAGTTTTATACATTTTCGATGTTGTGAAATTTCATGTTATAAAGTTTAGATTTTGTGAATGTTTGATCTTATAGTCTAGCTGTTTTGAAATTAGATGTTATGAGTCATCGACATTTTGAAGTGAAACCATATTATTTATATATATATATATATATATATATATATATATATATATATATATTTATGGATCTACTTCAGAAGATCGACACCACAGAAAGTCGAGCATCATATGGTCAAGACCATATAACCGACATTCAAATTTGAAGAACAGAAAACAACAAAAATCTATGTTTTTTTTGGGGGGGGGTAAGCCCCCACCACTCCCTACCACCCTCTCCATATCACACATACCAATTATGAGATTGAACTACAGTGGGGAATAAAATTCCTGCGATCAGATTTTTAAAATGTTTAAAATGTAGAAAAAAGTCATATGGTTGAGACCATATGATTGACATTTTAAAAACTTAAAGTGTTTGTTCTGAGATTGTAGTATGGTGGGAATCAGGAAATATACCCCTTCCCCCACTGCAGTATGATCGAAAGATCAAACGTCCGAATCCATAACCACTGAATACACTTTAACAAAAGTGCTTTAATCGAAAAAGGGCTTTCGTTAAAGCGTGTTAATAAAAAAAAAACACTACATTAACATTTCTGTAGGGGGCCTTCACCCCCCCCACACCCACCCACCTTAATATTCTCCCACCAAGACGCACCACAGTGGGAAAAAGGGAATTTTCCCTTATCCGCACTGTAGTATGGCCTCAGCAACAGGCATACTTATGCAAAAGTGCTTCTTTGGTGAAAAGCACTTTCACGTAAGTATGCTCGCCCTTAATGGATTCGGACATTTGATCTTTTGATCAAATGTCCTACATCCATATATATATATATATATATATATATATATATATATATATATATATATATATCCAAATGAACAGTAGCACCACCACATTAAAACTTTTAATAAAACATCCAAAACTTCAGTTTTAAATCTCATAAAAAATGATAAAGAAAGATGAGTGCTTTCGGGTAAAATCTAATACCCTTCCTCAGATCTAACATATCCTCATTTCATAAATGAATTTATATAGAAAAGCAGACAATCGGCAGCAATCTTTGAGATGATGTCCCTTTAAAACTGGTTTCAATGGAATACTAATGTTCAAACCTGTGGGGGTGTGGGCCTGTAAGTCACCAATTTACTTATTTACATTTGTTTACCAGGAAATTCCAACTGGACACAGGTCCTTTTTCAGTGGAGGCCCGGGGACCAATCCAACACATTTATGCCTTTTTGGTGTACAAAACGATATTACCACCCCTTATGTTCTCTTGCAAGACTTGTAGGACCATGAAGTAAATATGATGGGATTCATGAGCCATAATATGCCTAGTGAGAGGATTTTTTTTAAGTCCTTTAATTTAATGTCACTAATATGCTTGGAGATTTTCTCTTTTAGTTGTTGGTTAGTTTTTCCAACATAAAAACTGTCAAATTGCTATAAACTTTTGACTGGCATACAGGGCATTGTCAGACCCCACTCTGATGGACCTCCTGCATATTCACAAAACAAAAAGTACCAGATTTACCGATTCTAAAGACTTAATCCTTGCCTTTCATATAGATAAGACCCGGTGGAGAGATAGGCATGTATCCCAGAAACTACCCCATCTATGGAACAGGCTCCCCATCCAAGTGAAGCAGAGTTCCTCCCTAACCCAATTCAATTGTAGCTTGGACAATTGGATGAGGAACAGGAAATTCATCCCTGGCTTGGCATCTGTGTCTCTAATAGACACACGTAACCTGTAAATGTTTCATCTCTCAGGCCTATGCTTAAACTTATCAAGTGTATGAGAACTTGTCAGAGGTTTGGGATGCATAGCTAGGCTTAAAGAAGCCCTTATTGTCTTTATCCTAGTAAACATTTATGACCCTGTGAACAAATTTGAAATATGCGACTATGATCATTATTATTGTTGTTAATTTTTGACCAGACATCTGGAATGATGTAGTCAACCATGTAGCTATGATTAGTGGATTTGGGGATGATGTAGATAAAAATGACTCACCCTGCTGAGCTGATAATGGAAGATGTCCTGTGGCCATTTTTTTCATAACCAGACAAGTAATATGTACACAGTTGATTTAGTGACCATAATTGTTGAGTACAAATATCGTTAGATTATAATGACAGCGGTTTGACTGACCTCTTATTCTTGAAATGATAAATATTGTCAATTAACCTGCCTAGGTCCCAGTGTAAATATTGTCATTATTGGTTTGCACTCTAAAATGTTGCTGAATTAAACAAGAAATATCATTTGAAACAATCAGGAAGATAAGTCAAAGAACACATGCATTTATTCATGGTGCTAAAAATGTGTGCATGAGGGCTCATGGTCTGAATACAGCCAGGTCCCCTGGCCAGATATATGTTCATTGAATGTGCATTCCAATGTATTTTTCAATAAATGTGCATTTAAAAGTATTTTTCAATGAATGCATGTTTCAGGGGAAGAGAAGTTTACTGTTACTCATACTAAGTCAGTTTTCAATGAGTGACTGTTTAATTAATTAAATGGCCATCAATATTTGTGTAAAAAATTTGAAAATAAAAGTTTAAAATTAAATCCAAATCTCTGTAATCATTGAAAAACAGTGTGCACACTGACATGTTTGAACAATATTTATGGTAAGTGGGAAGAGAGGGACAAGTAATGGGGCACTGGAATGGCTGGGAAGGAAGTGAAGAGGATAGTCCATTAACCTGCCTAGGTCCACATATAACCAAGATCCAGCCCTGGGTACTGGGTATCTATCACAGTGTTCTCCTGACAAGCATTGCAGTGTGTTACGCTGGTTGGAAGTCTCCACTGTCAATATGGTGACTAGCCAATGAAAATAACAGGTGTCAATGAGTAACACTGAATGGCATCATAGTTTAAAAGTGGGTGTGCTTGTGTAGCATGATGATGTAGAGCCAAGATGGTTAGTTGTGTCATGGGGAGACAGGGCTTCAAAGCACGGGTACAGCCATTGTGTTTTGAATTCCTCCATCTTCAGCAGATGCACGTACTTCATTGGCCTGTGAACTAGCCCAGTCATGTTTAACCCTGCCACATCTTGCAGATCTTGTACTGTATGACATCATTTTAAGGAAGCAGCCAAACAAAGGTTATGTTGGCCAGGAGAGGCATTTTGAAGTGCATCCACTGATAATGACACAGATTTGCATCATTATCACAATGCAAATTATGACTTCAACTCTATGATACAAACCTTTGTCTTCTGTTTATTTACCTTTTCAGACTTCTATAGTTCTGATTATATGCTTTGAAGTCAGTCCTGTGAAATAACTGAAGGTCAATACAGGAGGTATACCCATGCCTAAATGTAGGATTGGCATCCAATTTTGTATGCTCCTTAAGTGAGAAAACATGATGCTTGGATGCACCCACTTTACCTATGGCATTCTCAGAGACACCCCTCATACAGTCTGTTGAATGTCAAAATTCAGCTCTGTACAACATTTAAAAAAATAAACTGCATATCTGACGTCTTATTCTAGCTGTTCAACATAGTGAGATCCCAATGCCCTCTGTCCGGAGCACACCCAGGCACAATATCTGGTTCTGTGATTCCAAAAGACCATATTACTAAATCCATCTGAATGACACTATGTAAACAATCTAATTAAACACAGCATTGTGGACTAGCAGATACACACACATGCGCACAGTATAGATAGATAGATAGACAGACAGATAGATAGATAGATAGATAGATAGATAGATAGATAGATAGATATAGATAAATAGATATAGATATAGTATAGCTATAGCTATAGCTATAGCTATAGATATAAATGGTTGTAAGTCAAAAAGTTGAGTTACATTTGGTAGAAAGGTTTTTATGGGTGTAAAAAGAACACAATGCTCAAATGCATAAATGCACATTAGAATGAAATACATAGGGCTGAATTTAGTTTTACACAGTGCAAGATAAGCAGGAGTGTGCATGAAAATTAATGTTTAAATGGAAAAGTGATGATTGTCAAGATGTGCAGCACTGCGTTATAGCAGTGGTCAATATGCACGTGTTCATACGTCAGGGTTAGAGAAAGGTTTAGTTAAGGCGATAAAGTTCTTGTTGTGCATGTTTGCAGTTGTTTGTATTCTGTGCCCTTTTGTTTAGTGTAGTGCTACTTTAAGAGAAAGAGCTTTTAGTAAAGTAATGCATAGGATAAGGTTTGAAGCAGGGGAGGGTTAGGTTTATGGTTAGGGTTAGCATACATGAATAAGTTGGTACAAGGGGGAGGGTGAAGATTTTGTGATTCTCACTTTTTTGTTCTATCAGTTGTGATTATCTCTTGTTTTTTCTATTTTTCATAACACACATATAGATATATGTATATAGATATAGATATATATGGTTGCAGTGAAAAACAACAAAACTTCATATGAGTGAATGTTTTTTCAGTTTGTGAATAACAGCGAAGGCTCATGTGAGCAAATGTTTTCAGTGAAGTTTTAACTGGTATCTTTTTGTATGGGATTGTAGTCTGCATGGTAAAGGAATTTTATCTTATCCTGCTGTTGTGCGATATCAGAGTTTATACATATAATTAGTAGGTGGGAGCCCAGTACAAAAAAAATAGTTTTAATTTTTATTGTTTTCAACCTAAAGTGGTCATTTTCTTGTAGTTTAATGCTTGATGAGGCAGATACACACACACACACACACACACACACACACACACACACACACACACACACACACACACACACACACGCACACACACACACACTCGCGCACACACATGAACACACACACACACACACACACACACACATAAATGCTTACACTCAGTAGATAGTAATGCAAAGTCATGATTCTATTTTAAGACATCTTAATCTGACATCTACTAAGTTTACATAAAAGAGACAATGACTTCAAATAGTCACTTTCTTGGTCATCTTTGCAAACTGAATATAACTGAGACACGCATAATGCTAGCTAAATCACCATGTTTCATAAAATATATGTCATGCTATGCCTGAGCCATTTTAACATTCATAATTTTTGTCAGAGACTGTCAGTGTTTTCTTTCTGACTGATGGTATAATACCTAACATATAAAAGAGTACCAACATCAAACCTGAGGACATGTTCTAGCATTAATAAGAGAATTGTGCCTAGTACAAAAATGGGTTTGGTATAAAAAAATAGAACTGGATCTCTGCTGTCACAGAAAATGCTTGAAGTATTAATAACAGAGATGTTGATTTGCAGCATCGATGAGTGACAGTAGATTTCATTACAATGAATAATATTTTGACACATTTTGTTAACTGAAAATTATTTTTTTTTCTTTTGTTCCATTTCATAATAGCTTAGGGTTATGTAGCAGCAGGTCAAGTCCATTCAAAAGATTAAGAATTTTTCTCTAAGCCACTTGTATCAAACCTGTTTATTTTTTCTGTGATGCCTTACGGAAAACAATGGCATCTTCAGATAACAACACTGCTTATCAATACCTGAAGTTAAATACAATCAAGTGATAGTATTCCACTCATTACATGATGGAAAGCCTCACTGAACACTATAAATCTCATTTTGATAGCCTGGTTCTATATGTCACATGCACCAGAAACTATCACTGAAATGATCTGCTCAGATAGCTTGTGGAAGTACAGTGGCATGCTCTGTATTAATTTTAGCTAGAAACAGTTAGTGTGTATATTTTCTATAGCTTGATTTCATTATTTTGCTGTTATGTTCATAATACATGTATTTATTTAAATCCTTGTCTTTCAATATTCAGCTATTTCTTATAATGCAGCATAAAACATAGAGTATCCACTTGATGGCTAACATGCATTGTTGCAGATTGACTGAAAGGTGACTCCGAGACTTACTTTGTCATGTTTCACAGAGTCTTAATGTCACTTAAAGAGAATATATTACAATGGCAGATGGACTGAGAAATACCTAACCAGCCTGTTTTTTTTTTTTTTTAATGAAGAGGTTCAAGGTACAAAGCACGTCAAGTATCATTGCTCAACCCACCCAAATCTTTGAATTTTAAGTGCATTGTAAATGATAGACATGGACTACAACTGAACAGTCCTGTTTGATATATGCCAGGGACATGTACTGACCATGGCATGAACTGATCAGCTGTTTGTCATGTATCTTTGGAAGGCTGCAACAAAGATGTTGATGTACCTGTAGCTTAAAACGACATGACACATAGCTGGCTGCCTAATTGATGAAAAACGCCACCTTTCAGCTGGAAAGGAATCACGTGTTAGCTAAATAAAGCAATGACAAGGGAGAGGAACAATGTGATGACAGTAAAATATCTCTGCTACCATATCTTAAAGATAAGGGCTGGCAAAAATGATTAGTAAATATTATTTTCTGTTTGTACTATCATAGCAAGCTTGTTGTGCTAACAGCTATAATTTAAATTTTCTATAAATGAGTGATATGATTAGGCACAGGTACTTGATAGAAAAAGTCCATCTCTATCATTCTGGCTTGTGACAGACAACTGTAAAAAGAAAAAAGAATGCTAATTTTTCTGGTAGAAGGGTGACACCCTAAGCAAATATCAAAGAGCTACAGTTAGTTGTTGTTGTGTCTTTTGGCTTTTCCCGGTTAGGGGTCGCCACAGTGGAACTCCGGTCCACTAATGATTGGCAGTAGATTTTTACATGCCGAATTGCCAGCCCTGACACACAACCTTCAACGAAGGTACGCCCATTCACACATGTCTCCAGACAGAAGATGGTTTAACTGAGAATCAAACGGGACAACGCCTTACTGTGAGGTGAGAGCGCTACCGCAGCACCACCACCGCAGTTGAAGAGCTACAGTTAGTGAGTCTCAAAATTAAAGAAAAAATCCAGCTCTGATGATTCCACCTTTAAAGTCATTTAGGCATTGAATGCAAAAATCATAAAGCATAAAATTTCCAGGCAAATGAGTCTTTAAAGAAATGCTTTCCCATTTTAAGCAAACTATTAAATTTTGTATGAACCATTAACAGTGAGCAATTGCCATTACACTCAATTTTTTTTGTTTTCCTTTTTTTTATTTCTCCAAACATAGTGACAGGAATATAAGCCAATCCTTAATCAGCGTGCAATTAAATTCATGAAATTAATATTGCTTCAGTCTTTGATGTTTATCGCGACTGGTCTTCTCGATAATGACAGTGGACCTAGAAATGCTTCCTTCTCAAGTTCATAGGGGGTTACATGCATTTATAGTGTATTAGAGTACACTTGAGAATTCTTTTTTTTTATTAGTACTGTTGGAACTGTATGGGACTCTTTATCCCACACATTGTTGTTTCCAATTTCAAATCTTGGCATTTTATGACTTTCATGTCTCTCAGTACATCCGACACTGTACTAACTGAGTGTAGCTGTTTCAGTGACAGGATATGTCTTCCTTAAAGACTTATGTTGTATCTGTGGAAATGTTAAGCTTTATGATTTTTGCATCCAGTGTCTGAATAGCTTTGAAGCTAGAGCCATCAAAGTTGGGTTGTTTCCTTAATTTTGTGAATTACTTGTTATAGGTCTTTTGTTCATTTTACTTGTAATATTATAAAGAAAATGAACGACTGAAAATAAATATGATAATGATAATAAAAAAAAATAAAATAAAAAGCAAGGACACACACAATGCATTATATATGCATAGCATACGTTGTGTGGATTTTAAGAAATTTATTTTTTTCATTATTGACAGGGTGACATAACTTGACAGGGGTGGGGATGAAAGGTTGAAGGTGGAATTATTAGAATACAAATGGCAAATAATTCTTGATGCAACAACCCCACTGGGTTTGAATGAATACATTTCCTTAAAACCAGTTTTAAAAGATAGGGCTAATAGGATACAGTGTAAATAGTGGTTGACATATTTATTTTCAAATCCCAATATGCATTATTTTTATTTATTTATTTTTTCAATGTTTGTTTGAAGAATGTTCAAACATAAATGTATATATTGTGGATAGGATATATATATTTTTTACAATATCAGATTTGGGTAACATTGTGTTATTGTGAGTGGACAAATTCTATGTTCAAAATTTACCTGATAATTATTTATTTATTTATTTAAATCAATGTACATTTTCTATTGGTTGTTCAGGTGATTGATTGACTATTTAGCGTATGGTATGGTTGTTGTTCACTTACTCTGATGATGCCATGTATAATGGTGAAAGTGCTTAGCAAGTGAATTTGTACGTATTTTAATTAAACTCTTTGTCTTGCACTTTGAACGTGGTTCATTTTTGTTATTTACGAGTTCTGTACCCTGTGGGTATTTTCTTTGTGGATTACTTGTAATATTATACCTGTTTTCCTTGCATCTGTTTTTTTCTTCAGCTATTTGTGTTGGGTGATTCCATGTGATCTGAGCTTCACCACTGCCAGTAATGCTTTGTGGTTGATGTTTTCAATGTTTCTCAGCTACTTATATATTGCAATGTTTGCACAATTCCCATTGCAACAGTCATGTCACATTATTGCATTTCTCAGTATACCAACACTCAGCTAAAAGTATATCACAACTAGCAAAGAGATGTGCAAGTGTTTCCAATTCTGTTTTACAGAATCTGCATTTGTGTGTTTCACCCACTTTTTCCATAGACTTTATAAACCAAGATACACTTAAGTCTACTATCTTGGGTGTCATCAATAATCTTTCATATTTTGGATTAAACACTCCTTTCCTTAACCATTCCTGTGCCAAATCTTGGTCAAATGATTTATTGCCATCCCTTCAGATATTTGTACACTCTCTACTGTTCTACTGTCATTTGTATCTTAGTCCTCCTGTATCAGGTTGATATTTTCTTGGTGCTGCAGCTCTCCTGCAATAAATGTTGCTTTTGCACATTTATCAAGATAATATGCCAGTCTAATATAATCTGAGAAAGTTTTAGCCATGTGTAATTGTGCTTTCAGATCCTCATCTGATAAACAATACAATTTTAAAACATTTGCAAAAAGCATATGAGATGCCTTTGAAAAAGTTTGGCTTCCGGAACGTGTAACCATAGCCTAGTCTATTAAGTAAACAAACAAATGGCTTAATGACAAAACAGCACTGTTGGCAAAGAAACACAAGAGAGTATCCCTCTTTGAATTACTATCCTTGGGAATATAATTAGTCATTTATCTTGGCTTAGATGCAAAGTGGTTTGGCATTGTTTTATAGTCACTGTAAAGCAATTGGTCATTGTAGGGTGTATCTTATACATATAAGTATTCCAGAATGCATGTATATGGGATGCTGTTGAATGCTTTTTTTTTCTAATCTGTCCAAAACATACATACATTTTTCCTTTTTCTACAGTTCTCTGTTGTTGCTTTATTTACCAGTAGATGATATTTTTCTCCATTTGGATTTCTTTAATTAACTTTTTATTCTATTGCTATGATTGGCTTTTTTTTTTCTAGATGGAATAAACTCTACATCAGTTCCAGTGTATCAATTGTATATTATCCAAAGCTAAGTTATCAGTCTGTAGCTCTTTTGATAGTTTGCAGGTTTACTTTTAAGAAGGAGTATGGCTTCTCCAGGGGCCGGATTCCAAAAGAAAATTGTGGACAACTCAACACATAGAAGGAAGATGTCAGAGTATCAGAGGTGGACACAGTTCCATAATATACTCTAAAACAAGACCAAGTAATGATCTAGTCAGTGTAGGATAACTAAGGATTCTGCATATGCCCACCAAATTCCAAAACTCAATGGGTGCCCCAGAACAACATACATGTGACAAAATACCTTGACAACGACTTCTGGAAAGCACTTGCAGGAGGCCATGTGTGTTTTATCTTGATGCCACTGTACTCCACATATTGTTAGGGAATCCTGCAGACTCCACAAATCTTTCTTAAAAAATGCAACCGGCATTTAATGCACTACAGCAGGCTGGAGTTCCACAAGTTATACTAAATGACAATCGGCAAATGTATTCCAGAAGGCAGCATGGAATGAGCTGAGCCAAGATACTCCCTACTTAATCTCGTGGATGGGACTGTTTAAGTGCAGCCTATTTTAAATATGCAAAAGCTTTATAGGAGGAAGATCTACATTTGAATATGGACTTGTAATATAATGTTACTTGCCATCAAGTTATAACTGTTTTAGTTATGACTACATGTTATGTCAAAATTAGGGTGGATATTTTTCTACTGTTTCTTTATGTTTTATATAATTGGAATGTATTGTATCCCTTGAAAATATTGTGTTAATATACATTCAAGAGTTTGGCTTGGGGATACCTCTATATATTTTTTTGACACTGTACAGTTTAGATACTGTTTGTGAAGGTATCTGATTTTCTTTTCCCTTAAGGGGTGAATGTCATGGTTTGCTTTCTCTCCGTAATTTTTAAAAAATAAGATTTTTTTTCCCTCTTCAACTTTTTTGCGTCTATCTTGGGGCAAACAGTTGTGTTTATTTTCTAAATTTGGCTGCCTTAGTTTAGTTTTGCTATATGTTGGCAACCATAATTTGGGAATTGGGCTGTTACATTACCAACATGGGGAAACTGTATATGTTCAAAGTATTTGCTGTATATGTATATATTCTCAGTTCTTGAATATAGGTGTTTCATTTGATATTTTCTTGTGCCTTTTCGACAAGAGTGGGATTATTTCTGCTGTTTCTTTCTAAGGTATTAAAATGGATCTTATTCATATTTTGGAAGGTTTATCAGCCAATAAAGATGATTTACATGTATTTGAACAATGTGTACAGGAATTTGGCAATTTGTCTATGGGGGGTGCAATTGACCTCTTGCAAGGATATGTTTCAAAGAATATCTGGGGATACGAAGGAGTTAAGGACCCATATATGGCATTTGAGGTTATGTAAGGCTTATTTAAGTAAGAATATTATACCAAGAGGAATATGTATTAAAATTCAGCCATTTTTCAAAGGTATAGATGATGCATTACTTGAACAATGGCATGAAGCTCAACAGTCACCTCTGTTAAAATTTTAGCTGAGTTTTATGAACACAGAATTTCTGCTTTGATCAAAACTATTGCTGAACTTTGTCACATGGCTATCCAGTAGTTTGATGTTGGTTGAAAAAGATCTGAAACACAGAATAATTAAGACATTTCAACATGATTCTATCGATTACTCTTTGGGTAAACCTTTTGAATTTATGAAATCTGTTCAGTTTGTTGATAAACAGTTCCCTTCTTTGGTAACTTTAAACATAAAAGGAAAACATCTGTTCTGAAGAAATCTAAGACTTCTTCAGATACATCAGCAGATGAGTTTTCCTCAACTATGGATAATGAGGGAATCACACCATCCAATTCTCCTCCAAGTAAGAAAGGGAATGTAGATGTCCCTTTGTGGGTGAAAACACAATTGCCAAAGACACAAGTTTGGAAACTGTATTAAACTTAATGATACACAAATAGGGACTGCTTCTAATGTACATAATATTTTATCACTGGTGTTAAATACAGCAGAATGTGAACTACTAAATAAAGGTACTGGATTTATTCCATGTTAGTGTCAGAACATATTTTTGCACAAGATGTCATCTCTTTTTGTAGGCTTTGAATTTAAAATTCTATTTTGATCAAACATCAAATACTCATTCAGGTTCTAATGGCTTCAGGTTCAGAACATCTTCCTTCATGCCTCCTATGAATAAAAATGTTGCTATGTTTCAAAATTTGGTTTTAAAGGATTTACATTTTTCATATAATTCATATCAATGGGGTAGGAAAGGATAATTTGTCCAATACACAACGCCAAGCTCTAAGCAGGTTAAGTTGCAATAAGCGTATAGTTATTAACCAGGCTGATAAATGTGGGGCAGTGGTTGTATGGAATTGGGAAATGTATTATAATGAAGCCATTAGACAATTATTGGATCATCAGTTTTGTCAGTTGTTGTTTCTGGATCCTACATCTATTTTTAAAAAAGAGATTGATGAATTCTTACTTTTTGCATTTGAAGAGGGTATTATTTTGAAGGAAGTAAGGTATCATCTGACCGTGGTAAACCCCAGAAGACAGATTTTTTTATATGTTATCAAAGATTCACAAAAACCTTGAAAAGCCTCCAGGGAGACCAATAGGTTCGGGAAGGATGTCCTTAACTGAACCCTTTTCTGTTTTTTTCGCCAGATACTTGAAACCCCTTTTGGTATATATGCGTTCGTCCATTCAGGATACCACTGAGTTTTTAAACATTATTGATGAGATGCAGATCAAAGTGGGATGGTTGCTGTGCACATTGGATGTATCAGCATTATATACCAACATCCCTCATTGGGCTGGCATTTTGGCCTTGGAATATTGGTTAAGACGAGCATCCTTATATAGCCCAGGATTTAATACATTTTTATTATGCCTTACAGAGCATGTACTTACTAAAAATGTTTTTTATTTTGATAATCAATGTTACATGCAATTAAAAGGGACTGTGATGGGGGCTTTGTTTGTCCCCATCTATGCAAATCTCTTTATGGGCTATATAGAGGAACAATTGATTTATGATGAGTGCCATAACATTTGTCTTAGTTCCATGAATATTTGGCATTGTTACTTGGATGACTGCTGGTTCGTATGGCATTCTGATGTGGGTTATTTACAAGAATTTGTTGAATATTTGAATAAAAATAAGTGGGGTATTAATTTCACTGTGAGTTATCATGCTAAGGTCATTACATTTTTGGATGTTAAAGTTACTGTAATGAATGATAGTACCCTACAAAGCTCAATATGTAGAAAATACCCTTAATTTAACACATTGTTACATGCCACCAGCTGTCATCCAAGACATATGATTGACAATATTCCTAAGTCCCAATTTCTGAAACTTAAACAAATATATTCATCTGCTGATGAATTTGGGGTTCAGGCTCAGGATATGTTGTGTAGAGTTACCAACAGGGGCTATCCTAGATGAAAAGTTCAACAGGCGTTATCTTCAACTGATAAGGTTTGTAGATCAGATTTATTGAAATATCAGGTCAAGGACAATACCGATTGTAACCTCCATTATGCTCATTATGAACGATGGTGCCAATACAACTTTTTGCAGAGTGTTATACACAAGGACTGGGATGTGTTGAATATGGATGATAGGCTACAGGGATTAATACCTTGTAAATGTAGGGTTGCATATAGGAAAGGGAAAACTATGGTGGGGTGGTTTAACCGGGTTCCTATCAGCAAACCGAAGACATGTTTTCGAATGTGTCTGGGTCGAACTGACAAAACCGAAACTGCAAAATATTGAAGGGGCATGTAAGCGAATTCTTTCCCTGTGAACAGCAGCTTCGGTACCTTGCCGTTTTCAGCACTGTAGTGTCTCGGAGTTGGTATATATAAGTAGGGGTGTGTGGGGGACGTCGGTGGTGTGTGAGGGTGAAGCATCCCACTTAATCTCATGTTTTAATGTGCCTTTTTTTTTTTTTTTTTTTTTGGAACAGTGATTTTTTTCTCTTGAAAAAAAATCGCTGTTCTGACAGTTCGGTTTTGTAAGCTTTCGCTTACATGGGGTCGATTAATCACCATTCGCTTACCTAAGCGTTCGGTGATCTAATATAGACCCGTTTAACCATTATAAAAAAGTTTTTAGTATTGGCAAAACCAACTCACAATCTACATTGGATGGGAATAAACTAGTGGGATGTTATCCATGCTGACATTGCAGTTTTTGCAAGTTTGTTCCCAAAGAAAAATCCTTTACTTCTTCAAATTGTTCCAAAGTATTTGACATTTTGATATATGGTAATTGTAGTATGGACTTGGTTGTATAGTTAGTTAGATGTCCTTGTTCTGCTTTTTATGTAGGCCAAACATCAAGTCCCTTTAAACTGAGACTTTCTGAACATTTGAGTGATATCAGATGTGCCAAGGGCACTAATGCTTTGTACAAACACAATTTAAAACACACTATGACCAGGTTTTCATTTATTACAATTGATAAAGTTGGGGGAACAAATATGCAGAAGGAGGGATTGCACTCTATGTTAAATTATAAGGAACGTATGTGGATTATTAGGTTAGGGGCTTTATTTCCCCCAGGAATTAATGAGCAGTTGTAATGGCCAATAGGATTGAAGTATGGGTGTATACATATGTATGTATATAGATGTTTATATATTGCTTTATAGCACTGATGAAGGCTGAGTGCCAAAACCGATATGCTTCTAATTTCACCCTTTGGGTGTTTGAAATGTATTCATTTTGATTTAACTCTGGGTTAAATTAAATCTGTTTTGTTTGAGAGCTGTTTTTCAGTGCTGGCCTTTTTGAATTCTATGGACCTTGGTATTTTGGGCCATGCACTGTTCTGCACGTGCATGAGGATTGGAGTTGCCAGGATACAGTTAACTCAGCTCTCTGACCAGGAAATAACAGATAGACACAAATTAGTCAGAGACCTGATACAGGCTGTGTGCAGAACATGTGCACCCCACACATATGTTGGTAGTCTGTGGTGTAACCCCATGTCAATTAAAAAAATATTTCTTAATCTTGAATTATCTTCTGTTTCTTCCCTCTCCATTTAAAAAAATTGATTTTTATTCAGCTGCTTTTACTGTAATTGTGTTCTTCCTACTTTATTACCTTATTTTGCCTTGCTGCTTGCTCTTAAGTGTTGACATGCTTTTATTCTGCTGTATTTATTACTGCTTGTTAGTAGTCTGACTAAATTTGTTTGTTATTCTAACCCTCTTAGTTTTGGTTTTAGCACTTGGGCTTTAGGCCAATTATTTTACATTTAAGAAGGTTTTTTTCTGGTCTACACTCTTGTGGACAAACCCTTATCAAAACCCTCTCTCCATAAGTCCAGTCAAGTTTCAGAACACTATATCTGGACAATTCCCATCAGTTACTCCTGCCAGCCTGGTCGACATGGGCATACTGAGACAGTGTAGCATCTATCTCATGTTCACCGACAACTCTCTTCTCCTAGTACATAACTCTTCTACTTGTGAGAAATGCATCTATATCAGTAACCTGGTATCCATGCTCCCTTGTACCACAGTCAGTACTCCAGACAAAGAGGATATTGCCAGCACAAACACCACACCACCCACATCACATTGCGAAGCAAAACACACACCTACCTATGCAGAGGTCTTAAATAAAAACTTACCTAAACAGCAGAGACCTCCAAAACACACATACAAACATTCCACACACAACATCAAACACATCACAGACAGCAGACAGCACACCAATGTCTCACAAGCACAGCCCATAAGGCATAACTATAAACTTACACAGCCCATAAGTCACAAAAATAAACCAAACATACTAGTCATTGGCAACTCAGTTGTGAGACACACTGATGATCCCCTCACCAGGCTCAACGAGGACAAGATAACTATCAGTTGTCTGTCAGGTGCCAGAATCTACTGCATCACACATGCACATAAGTCTCTGCACAACAGGTGCAAGTATGACTCTGTCATTGTTCATTGTGGTGTGAATGACTTGAGATGTACCTCTGGACTATATGAAGAGAGACATGATTTATCCCTCAGAGTATGTGTCCCAGGCAGGTATGACCCTAGCCCTAAGTGGCATCCTACCTTCACCATGAATACCAACAGAAAATAATTGACTTCAACAATTGGCCTAGTTTCTGGTGTCATACCTAGGGGATCTAGTATCTGTCTGCCTGGGATGACATGATTGACAGGCCTCGATGCTTTGCCAGAGATAGCCTCCACTTGTCACCCCTGGGATTCAGGATTCTGGCCAAGGCTCTTGCCCCCCCACCCCCTGTTCCTTTTTAGGCCATGTCCTAAAGACAAATCTTCCAACATAAAAGATCTGTCAAAAAGCAAATTGAAGGTTATGCTGCTTAATGCTAGAAGTCTTAACCTGAAAATGCACTCACTGGAGGCTCATCTCACACAGCAAGATGCCGACATCTTTGCAGCTATGGAAACTGTGTTCAAGACTGCGTAGAGTACCCCTACCTTACCAGGCTGTACCAAATTCCACACATTCTGACCCCAACATGAAGTCAGGTAGACCAAGGGTGGTGTAGTTTCTATTTTCATTAAAGACAAGCACACCTCCAGACTGGTTTGCCAGCATGATGCACTGGAAGTACTCCAGGTGCAACTGACAATTGGCAAGACACCTATCCAAGTTATAGTCAACTATAGACCCCCCCTCCATGACTCAGGACACCCACTCCTCCTACCTGGACCTACTTGACTCCATCAAGGTACCCCCTAACACCCTGATCCATGGTGACTTCAACTACCCCACCATAAACTGAAGAAAACATAGCTGTATTGCTGAAGGCTCTGAGCATAAATGTAGAAATGTAGTAGGAAAAAATCCTTGGTTCCACCACAGCTGTAAAAATGTTAAAAACAGACTTTAATCTTCAGTAAAAACAACAAAAACAGGAGCACAGTAAAATTCCTGGATAAGTGCTTTTGGCTTACTAGCCTTCATCAGATCTATCCATTCATCAGATTATCCAGGAATTTTACTGTGCTCCTGTTTTTGCTGTTTTTACTGAAGATTAAAGTCTGTTTTTAACATTTTTACAGCTGTGGTGGAACCGAGGATTTTTTCCTACCCCACTTTAAACTGGTTGAACTATTCCAGCTCTAATGCATTCACCCAACAATTCCTTGACTTTATCAATTCTAATGAACTAGACCAGCTTGTCTCATCCCCCAGAAGGGGAGATAACATTCTAGACTTGGTTCTTACTAACATAGGTGACCACGGCACCACCCCAATAAGAGGTTCTTCCCTGGAGAGATCAGACCATTGCTCTGTCTCATTAGACGTGTCTATCCCATCCAACCCCACACCAACCTCCCACCCAGTCTTAGCCAGGCTAAAAAACAACTCAGGAGCTGACTACAACCTTCTAAGGGAGGGTATCAGTAGCTTCACACCACCGCCATCCTCAGAGGATGCAGACAAATATGCTGAACAGTATGTCAATGCAGTATACAAGCAGCTATACAACTGCATGGACTCAGCCATACGCAGCAAAACTAAAATCTGCTCCTCAAGGAAACACAAACCTATCTGGTGAACATCCTCTATCAACAGGCTTTACAACAAAAGGAAGAAACTATTGTCCAAGGGTAAAAAGGCACTAATTCCCAATTGGAAAACTTCCTCCTTAGCCTCAACAAGCAAATTAGATTACTAGTGAAAACTCCAAAGCCAATTATGAATTGAAACTAGCCTCCAAAACAAAGGCTAACCACAAAGCCTTTTCCAGTTATGTCTGCAACCTCCATGGCAAACCCCAGGTTTGCTCCGAATTAGTTCATAACTGTACCACTTACACTGATCCTGTTGATTTAACCAACCTGCTAGCAGATAAGTTCAGGGCGAACTTCACCCCCACAAAGGCCCATTTGACATCCCTGATACTTGTCCTGCACCTCACATCTCCATAGATCAAGTGGTAAAGGCCATATTCAAGAAAAGGAACACAGCTTCCATTGGACCTGATAGTATCCCAGGCTGTATTATGCACCATCGCCAGCAAGAACTAGCCTCAGCATTGAGCACCCTATTCAACCATAGCCTAAGTACAGACTTCATTCCAGATGAGTGGAAAACTGCCATTGTCATCCCTTTGCACAAAGGTCGTGCCACTACTGCTTCTGGAAACTATCGCCCCATTAGCTTGACAAGTCTGATCTGTAAGGCCATAGAGCATATTACTATGGACATCATAAACAAGGATATAGACAATCTCCAAGCACTTGACCCCACCCAGTTCAGATTTGTCAAGGGCAGGTCTTGCCTGTTGAACCTGGTCAACGTTTTTGTGACTGTCACCAAGGTGCTGGATTAGGGAAAGTCAGTACATTCAGCTTACCTTGACTTGGCCAAAGCCTTTGACACAATCGTCCACTCAGGTATCATCAAAAAGCTAACACAACTTGACGTAAATCCCTATCTCATCAGGTGGGTGACCAATTGGCTCATGGAAAGGAACCACTGGGTCAAAATAGGTGCCTCCACCTCCAACAGCAGACCAGTCACTAGTGGTGTTCCCCAGGTATCTGTCCTGGGACCCCTACTGTTTGACATCTACTTCTCAGAGGTCCAGACAAAGACAAAAGGCCTGTGGCTGACCAAGTCTGTGGGCAACTGTAAGTTGAGTGCTGTCACTGACTCCTCAAATGATGTTAACATACTACAAAAAGGGTCTTACAGCAACAAATGACTGGTGCCAAAGTCATGGTCCTAAGTTAAATGCAAAAAAATGTATTATCATACCATTCAGCAAAAACACAGCCCTTACTGATTACCACATTAACAGCAACCCCCTGAACACACAACCTGTGCTGAGAGACCTGGGTACACAAGTTGACAACAATCTCACATTCAACCATCATTTAGTGGCAGTGGTCAGAAAAAGCCTTTTACTTGGTTTATCTCATAAGTAAAGAGATTGCATCTAGAAAAAAAAGAGGTTATTACCTTTGTGTACTCCTCCCTAATTAGCATAATAATTGAATGCAATGCCCCACTTGGCATGTACCTCTCCAAACACCTGCACCAACTGGAAAAGCCGGAAAAATACCTCATAAAGAGAATCCATGGCCTGCAACGCCTGTCCTGTGTGGACAGGCTCAAATCACTATCACTCTACTCAGTATCATACAGATTGCTCAGAGGTGATCTGTGTTTCTCCTACAAGGCAATCTCAGACCCTGCCCTACTAGAGATGATGCATATCCATTTGTCTAACTCCCTGCGCATTACTTGATCAAAAAGGCCTAAATCTAATATGTGACATTAACAAAACCTGCTGGAGAGGCAGTTTTGTCACCCAGAGGCTGCCCCATCTCTGGGATAAACTCCCCATACATGTCAAACAAAGTACGTCACTGACCTTCAAGCACAACTTTGAGGAGTTGATGGGAAACCACAAATCTGGCCCAGGGGTTCCACCTATGTCCCTCATTGGCAGGGGTGACAGGTGCTGATTGAGGTTTCTTTTTTGGGGATAAACTCTTGGTTAGGCTTGTAAGAGCCCCAGGGCCATTAACCTATTAATCTACTATGATCCTATAAGTAGGCCTAAATGTAGGTATACTGGCTTCTGGGGCATTTCAGTGAGATATGGGAGATGTTGTAGCAGTGTCCCAGAATTTTCCTTGCAGCATTGTGCACCAATATGGATAAATATTTCCACTTCCTAACAACACATGAAGCACAGAACAACCATGCAACAGTTCTATGCCATAGCCAACATCCCCGTGTCCTTGGTGCAATAGACTACACCTACTTACGAATTAAAACCCCAGCTGTACCTGATTCTGAAAGGTTCATCAATAGAAAGGGAGTGTCTATCACTCAGTTATTAAGTGGTATGCTCGGCAGACAGCCACATTACCGATGTGCTGCAATATGAAGGGAAAGTGGTCTGAGGCCATCTTTCCAACATGGTGAAATTCCTGAAGGACTACTACTTGGTAAGTCCAGGACCACAGCTATGATGTAAGAAAAATCTAGGCCTGTCAACATTAAGTATGGAGATTAAATATGTGTTATCTCCTCCCTACAAATAGGTGATTGTTATTATCCATTGAAGCCTTGGCTAATGATGCCATACAAAGCCCAATCAAGTCCTGCCGAGGATGCATGCAACAGGTCCCACACCATGACATGAAACACCACTGAACATATGACTGGCATGCTGAAAGCAAGATTCAGACGTCTGAACATATCCGGTGTTGTACTACAATATACACCAGGAAAGGCATCACAGATAGTTACCACATATGCCGTGCTACACTACATGATAACAGCAAATGATGGTGGCTTACCAGCTGCAGATGGGGTGACCTACACAAAGAACCCAGATGTCTGATGATGACATATCAGAGCTATCACAGGATGATCAGGAGGGATGATAAGAAATAGGTGTGGGCAATTGAGTCTACAACCATATGTCCTAGCTTAGGCAATGTGGCAGCATCTGTGACATACCTCTAAGTCATGACAAGCCACACATACAAATGTACACAGACTATGCAGTGATGGTTGCATGTTGCCCCACAACAGCAGCACAGAGTATGACTAATGGAAAGAAACCATTAGTTGTCCACATTGAATATCATGCATAACAGAAGCACAAGGTATACCAGTAAGAACATCTACACAACACAAGAAACACATCAAAATGTATACAGAGGAAACATCAGTACAAGAAGTCTTTCTGCAAGGTACATCACTAAAGATGACCACACAGGCAAACATGTGGGACACAGGAGGTGTGTACAACAGAAGGTGACATTGGACAGGTAGAATTTAATCATACAGATAACTTGCATGGAAAGGTAGGTATGAAATAGCCAATACCACAAGAAATCTAGACCCATGCAGTGTATGGGAATGTGTCTGCACAAACATAACCAAAATGGTGGGGCCTTACACTATCACTAATGCATCACACATAGCACTACAGTGTGAAACAGTATGTTACAACACAGTAAATATCATAAAAACAGCATGAATAATTGCAAACCTCCCATGGACAGGCCAGAAAACCCCACAAATGAGCCTCACATCCAATGCTTGATATGGAATGTCACACAGAAGGCAACAGGTAAGAAAGTGTTCAAACATGCAGAGCATCAATGACAATGACTACACAACAGACATGGAACCTGCATCAATGTTGGGGATACAGCAACATAGGTAAATGTATGTGTGCAGAATCAGTGAGATATGGGAAAGCACTCAGGAAATACATGTCAGCATGGAGACTGAAAATGGAAACAAGTCCACAGAAGTGCAGTGAGTGCTGAGTGTCAGGCATGTGCAGTGCTATCTTAAAATACAATAAGTAACACAGGTATGAATACAGAGACATACTTGTGCTTGTAGGAATGTCATACAACAAAGAAACTGAAGATAACATAATGGGCTGGATTCATTAACAGCTACAAAAGTATAGCTATTGTGCTGGTGACATACTCGGCCCCCAACATGTTTGCATGCTATTTGATATTCATTAAGTTACTCTGTATGATCTGTAGATCTGTCAAACAAAGTGAAATGACATGATGCGCTAATGAAAGCATAAGGAGCTGAAGTACATGCTAATTAATACAAAAATAATGCAATCCATGACAAAAAAACAAACCCTGCTTATACCATCATTACATAAATCATTTTGAAAACACATATGTTTACAATACTGATTTTTTTAGGGAGAGAGTAATCATCTATAAAAGATATATAAAAGATTTGATCTTTGTATGTAAGGGCAACATTGGGGAATTCCATGAATGCATGGCCATTTTGGAAAGGAATCAGTTTGGACTTGAATTAATTTTTCAGACACATAGGGAGATTATGCAATACTTGGATTTGGAATTCTTTGTAGGGGAGGATGGTAGAATGCAGTATAGACCATTAGTGAAGGAAAGAGCAGTAAATAACTTTCTAACAGCATCTAGCATGCATGCTCCCCACCTTTTGGAATCTCTACCTTACGGAGAATACTTGAGTACAGCTGCCGTTACATATGACAAATCTAAGTTGGATGAAGAGTTCAGTAAGGTGATGTCAAAATTAGCCAGCATGAAATAATACTCTGAGGATGTTTTGAATAAAGCAGAAAATATTGTTAGAGACAAACTGGCAGGAATTGGCAAACACATAGGGGCAGGGGTGATATGGGAAGTGACTTTATGGGATATAGTAGAACACGTATGAGCATAGTCACCCTTTTCTGATGTACTCAAAAAGTTAGTGGAAATATTTTAGCCTATCATTAGTAATGATGATAGTTTGGATGGATTATTCCCCAACAGGGTCACCTTTTCATATAGAAGGTTCTTAAATCTGAAAGAACTTCTCAACCAAAGAGTGGTACAAAACGTTGTTACCTGCAAGGACAGTTTCCCATGTGGTAAATTCAAATTTTGTAGTAAGATCAAAAACCTGGACAGGGTTAGTATTAATGGTAAAATTTATAACACAGCCTATGAGGAATTTTGTTTTGATTCCTGTGAGGCTGTTTATATCATTGGATGCAGTTGTTCTCTGGTCAAATGGTATGTGGGACAGACTAGGAGAAAAGTGAAGCAACACATCTTGGAACATTTGGGGGACATCAGGAATTAAAGGTTGGACATCCTAATAGCTCATAATTTTTACAATGTCCATGAAAATTCTGATGTCAATCTGCTCTTTATTGTGTTGGCTAAGCCCCATTTCTGTCTGGGGGATGAGTTTGTGAGAAAATTATTAGCATTAGAAATGAAATTAATAATCAGGTTTGGAACTTTACAGCCAAGGGGCATAAATCAAGAAGTGAATCTAAATGTAATTTAAACACTATTAAATGGTATTTCATTATTGTTAATTAAAGTATTGAGCAATTCAGTATTCATATGGAGTTTTTAGGGCATGAGTTGTTGCCTTAACTAGTCTTGTTACCTCAATTGGTTCTGTTGGGGCATGATTTCCAATTTAATTCATTTAAGCAATTGTATAAACGTAAAGCCATTTGGTGGAATTGTTATTCCTTTGAAGGCGAAAGCTAAGTTACTGGATGTACTAGTAAACTTGTTCATTTTACTCAACTGTGTTTTCGTGTTTTTTTTTGTACATACTAATTAACCAATCCAATTGGAAAGCTATAAAGCAATTGTATACACTCTTTGTAGGCTTTTTCCCTGTACAGCAACATTCTTTGGAACACAGCATGATTACAATAAGACAAAAAGCATGTTAGGGGTTGCTGCTGCTATTATTATGCTGTTTGTGCAATAGGCTTTATATCAGGGTGCTGCTGCAGCTGCGGACCTCAGGCAAAAAGAAGAAGAAGGCTGTTTATACCATATTTGACTTATCAGGTACTGCATGACAAAGAAATTGCTAAGAAATACAAGGTGGACGGAGAAACACTGGAGGAAATATGCAACCTCTGCCATTCCACCTCAGACCCCAGGGAAATCATGCAGAACCCATCCCAGTGGAAAGAAAAGTATGTTTACCATTACATATACTAGCTAATATCAAGTGATCCACAGGTGATATATTAGAGGTGTCGCAGGCATCAGCCTCTAGAATATTACATCAGTTTTTAAATGTAATACTACTGGATGCAAGGAAGCATATCTGTTATCCACGAATCCCAAAGGAGAGAGCAAGAGCCATTCAAGAATTCATTGCAGAAGTATACCTCCCTAAAGTGTTGGGGGCCATAGATTTCACACACATAGAAATAAAAGCCAACCTGAGGAACAGTGAAGGAGGTACATCAAGAAAAAAGGTTTCAACTCCATGAACAGTCAAGTTGTCTGAATGCCCAAGGGATCATATACAATGTCTGTAAAAGTAACCCAGGCAGTTTCCAAATCTCACACACATGGCACATGTGAATTGTACACTATGTTAGCTAGGGGTGGCATTCCAGATGAACATCTAGCTGGGCATGCAGGATATGCAGTTGAGCCCTGGCTCGTGACACCCATAAGAAGCCACACAAGCAATACAACAAGGCCAATGCTCAAACTAGGAATATCATAGAACATGTGTTTGGATTGCTCAAATCAAACTTACATTGTCCAGACACATCAGAAGGTGCACTGTATGACCTAGGCACCTCTGCTCAAATACTAACAATATGGGCCACGTTACACAATATAATACCCAGGAAACAGATTCAACAACAACAGCAGAGGCCACATGACACAGGACACAGGTAGGGCCAGCAGTAACAGCAGCAGGTACAGATGCGGAGTCTGAGGGTGAACCACGAGCTGTAGATGGTGCAAACAAGCAACAATAAAAGTTTGCACAGTAGGCCCTGGCAAAGAGGCAAAGGAGTGCACATACATTCACTACCTAGGTCAAAGCCTAAGACCCACCTACATGTAAATAGGAAAACTGATACCTGTCAAACAACACAGTCTTTATTTAACTACATACTGGCTGTGTTCTGATAGCATCAGACAAGTACAACACACAAGGACACAATTTGTAACTGCTGTAATGACTAGGTAAGTGTGGAACCTGTAAAGAAAAAAAATAATGTGCCTAATTACTCTCATGTGGAAATATGTATCTGCATCTAAGCAGAACCTTTGTCTAAAGTGTACAGTTCTGTCAGTAATATCTCCTCTGTCAAAAGTTTTGCTATATTCACTTATGTATTAGAAACAATACTGTGCATCAAGCATTTCAATTACACATCATCCATAAAACATAAAACAGGTCAATTATACCCTCATTTGCACAACTACACCAAGAAGCAAGACTGAAGTACCTAATGCTTCCAATGCTGGAATGACAATACTAACTGAAATACAATGAGGATCAACAATTATAGAAGCAATAAGTCAAAAATAAGTATGAAGATGTAATCAACAGCATGCATTAGCTATTTACTGTATGCATCAGACATATATGCAACTCTAAGTCACAAAGACATGTGCAAGTGGCAGGGCACAGTCATCATAATTTACATGGTGGGGGTGGGGGCAGGAGGGCAAGGCTGGCACCAAAGAAGTAAGTGTGTGCAAGTAAGAAACACGTTTCTATCTTAGTATGCAGTATTCGGGGACAGTAACAACAAATGTATAGCACTCACCACAAATGTTTATAGTTTGCATGTGAGCAAAGGGGCAATGGCAAGTGATTTTTTTTCAATGTGTGTGTGTGTCTGCATGGACACAATCAAGCACTGAGCTAGTATTATGTCCTGCCATCTTGGACAGGTATGAGCCATGCATATTAGGACAGTTAGTTCAGTGTTGTCACCTCCCCGACCACAAGAACCACCCCTGCAAGGAGTTGCACTGCTACCTCCATGGCCCTAAAAATGAAATATTTCTGCTCTATATACTATCCTCAAGACTAGATCCAGGACCATGACTCCATAGACTACCATGTCTGGGTGTGTACAACGCAATCACTCATGGAACAATGAATGTAGTGCCACTATAGGAATGGGATCTTGCAATGCCATGTCTATTAACACCAGAATATAAAGCAGCTCTCCAGCTATATGGATGCCCACCCTTCCTTAACAGATGTTCCATCACAGACACTGTTTTATCCAGTTTGTCATACGTCCTGTCCAAGGAGTTTCCCCACATGGTTCTTAGAGTCACTACATGAGAATGCTTGATGTTTAGTTGTTGCACTATCTCTGCCAGTACCCTAGAGGAGGGTGAACAGCAGACCTAATCCAAGCACCCCTACCAACCCTGCTATGTGGCACCACACCCTCACTATGGCTACAGGAAGAAGCAACCATCTCTGCAGCTGGAGTTACAACACTGTCCTGATCAACTGTGTCACCATCAACTTGACCTATATCAGAGGTTTCCATGCATGAGTATGATTGTGTCAAACATATGGGCAGGAGTAGAGTGATCCTCTGCCCACCCCCCCCCCCAGACTGTGCCTCTTTCTCACCATCACCACCACCATCATCATTGCTACTAATACTCTGGTGGTAGGAGTTGCACAGTGCCACTCTTAGGATCGCCTATGATAACAAGCAATAACAAAACAAACAGAAAATGAGAGAATAAAATTGATCACATATTCTCCTTATACAAAAGGTATGTTAAACTCCAAAAGATGTTAAAGCAACACACATTTTGCTTTCATATAGACCTGAATCTGCTTTATATACACTAATAACAATAACCAAATGTCCACTTTCCATGGGCAGGTGGGCTGTCAGCCTGTAATTCTGAAGTGTCTGTGTATGAGGAATGTAATAGAAAGGAAAGAAGTCTGATAAAGTGCCAGAATGCAAATGAAACAAGAAAAAGAGACCAATCCCCTTCTCCAGTGCAGATTAAAAATGTTGCCATACAAAAATGTAGTGAACATTTATATATATATATATATATATATATATATATATATATATATATATATATATAGACATCTAAGATATAAGCATATAAAGATATAACAATTGCACTTGCATTTTGCATAGTGTGAAGTTCTGCTTGTGACCATCTGGGTCTGTTGTCTACATCTGCACCAGCATCAAGGATTCTGTTGGAACCCTCTGCCAAGAAATCTGGATCTCTGACAGTGGGCAAGAACTCCTCTGTTTCAGTTAGTGGTGGTTCAGTAGCGGGAACTCCCCCCGTAACCACCTATTCCTGGGAAATTGCAGTCACCTTATTACAGGCACAGGTCATCACATCACTTGCCTGGTCTTACGTCAAGGAGTATAAGACACATATAAGATGGCTATGAACTCAGCTATGTTTGAGTACATGCATCCATCATGCACACAACACTTTCAAAGTTAATGTTCTCTATGAATACATACAGGTTAGGACAAGTCCCCCCAAAAAATATTTTTAAATTTTTATTTATTTATTGACATTTTTAACCGGGTTAGTCCAACTGGGATTTTGTCCCATTTTCAGTGGACACCCGAGGAGAAAAGCTCAAGATAGTACAATAAATCATTACAGTAGTAAGCAAATACAGCAAACAATAGAAACAAACACTAGCAACAAATAAACAACAGCACGTGAAGATCTTAAAAGAAATAAATACATTTTTTTTTCTTCAGGACGATTCTGTGTTACTGTACTAATGAGGGAGACTGCAAAGTGTGAGTAGGATCAACTGAGAGTGATTCCAATGTGGGGGGGGGGATTATGTAAGGTCATAGCAGGGGCAGGTTCTGGAATTGAGTAAATGTGTCTTAAGTTTCTTTTTAAATAGTGGGGTGTGAGAGATTGAGCGTATGTCCAGGGGAAGTTTGCTCCAGGCTTGGGCCACAGAGTGTCTGTAGAGTAGCTTACCTACTGACTTATTTGGGTGGTAAATATCAAGCAATTGTTGATTAGAGGTGTGGAGAGATCGGAATGGGATGTAGATAGAGACAAGGAGAGATTTAGATGGACAGTAGGAGAGTTTAAAGACCATAGAGTGCAGCATGTGAAACTAGTAGAGATGTAGTAGTTGTGGTAGTTCCAGCCATTGTAGACACTTTAAAGCAATACAGTGGTGTGTGTTGTTTTGGGAGTTAGTGATGAATCTGTCTATTTTGTGGTAGGATTGTTGGAGTTTGTTCAGGATAGTTGTTTGGATATTTGTGAGAACTCGAGTGGCATAGAGGAGAGAGGGAAGGAGAAGTGCTTGTCCTGGGGTGAGTCTAGCCTCGGGACTGAGATATTTTCTGTTCCAGTATAAGAAAACTAGTTTCTGATGTGTTTTCTTTATGCATTGCTTTATGTGTTGATTGAATTTTAGTTCACTGTCGATGATGACCCCTAAGAGTTTGCTGTAGGTGTCAGGTTGGATAGCTGTATTATTACAAGACTTAATGACAAAGGGGGATTTATGATGAGCAAGAGAATGGAACAGAAAGAGTAAGAGTTTATTTTTTGTGGGATTGAGGATCAGTAAGTTTTTTGAAAGCCATTTTCAGTGGAAAGTAGAGCTTTTTGAGTCAGGGAGTGTAGGTCAGAGATGTTGTTGGCTGTAGAAATAATTGTGGAGTCATCTGCATATTGTATGAGAGATGACCGATAACAAGAGGTGAAAAGATCATTGGTGAAGATGTTGAATAAGAGGGGACCTAAGATGTAACCTTGTGGAACACCAGTAGAGATAGGCAAGAAAGGAGAAGAGGAAGAGAGCCATTTGACAGATTGTTCATGTCCAGACAGATGGTTAGCAAACCAGTTGAGGGTGGTGGTGGATAGGTGAAAGATGGCAAGTTTAGATAGAAGTAATGGATTTGACACTGTATCAAAAGCTTTGGAGAGGTCAAGAAAGAGACAGGAAGTAAGTTTACTGTTGTCCAAAGATTCTGCAATGGTGTGAGTGAAGGAGAGTAGAGCAGTAGTTGTGCTGTGATAGGGTCGAAAACCATGTTGGGTAGGGGAGAGTAAGTTGTGATTGAGAAAGTGATTGAGAAGCTGAGTGTGGATACATTTTTCCTAGTATCTTTGATAGTGGGGACAGAATGGCAATAGGTCGATAGTTGGAAGGGTCAGTAGAGCTACCTCCTTTATGGAGAGGGATAGTGTAGAAAGATTTCCAAAGGATAGGAACAGTAGATTCTTGCATAGATCTATTTATTAATATTGTCACTGGGTAGGCAATAGAGTCAGCTGCGAGTCTGAGGAAGGTAGGAGGTAATTTTTCAGTAGAGGGAGAGCAGGGTTTGAGTTTGAGCAGTAGAGATTTGATGTAGGAAATGGGAACTGGCTTAAAGGAAAAATAAGTAGTGTTAGGGGCGGGTGTGGGGTCAGGTAAAGAAGAAGAGGTAGGTTGAAAGGGTAGGAGATTTTGGATGGAGGAAATAAAATGTGAATTAAGTAGGGTAGCTGTTTCATCAGGAGTTGTGCTTGGGTAGGGGGAGGAGTTAGAGGGACTACCTGGTTAAATGATGCTGTTAAGTGTTGTCCAAAATTTCTGAGGATTTGAATTATATTTGTGCTGGCCTGAGCTATAGAATAACTTTTTGTCTATTATTGTCTGTTTTTTAGCAAGATTAAGTAGTTGTTTGTATTTGGGAAGAAGAGGTGTTTGTTTAGATTTGATCCAGACTTTCCAGACACTGTCTCTTTGTTTCATGATGGACTTAGTTTCTTTTGAAAGCCAGGGAGCATGATTGTATTTCACTCTGATCTTCCTGGAGGGAGCTAGGGAGTCCAAAGTATTCTGGAAAATGCTGTTAAAAGTGTTAACAGCATCATTCAGAGGGAGTTGTCTAAGGATGGACCAGTCCATGTTTTGTAGAATAGAGTTAAAATGTGAAGAATTATATGTAGATAATTTTATACAGTCTTTAAAAACATGGGGTTTAAGAGTATGGGAGTCGTATCTCAGGATGGAGGTTGGGAGATGGTCACTAAGGGAGTCTGGTAGGGTTGTGGGCTGATGGTAGTGATGGGGGTGTTGGTAAGAATTCAGTCTATTATGGAGCTGGAGGTTGAGTTTTTGTGGAAGTGAGTTGGGGTAGACATGAGTTGGTGGAAACCATGAAGGTGAATACTAAGTAAGGGAGAGTCAGTAGAGAATTATGACCAGTCTATATTGATATCGCCAAGGATGAGTGTTTCATAAGGTATGCTGAGAGTGAATCAGGATAAGATGTTTTCCAGAATGGGTACATTATTGCCAGGAGGAAGATAGATGGAAGCAATAGCCAATTTTTGTGGGGATTCAGATGAAAGTTTAGAATGAGAAGTTCAGCAGGGTGGAAGTTGGGAATAGGTGTGGGGTAAGGTGAAAGGTTAAGGCTGTTAGAGTAGAGGATGGCTACGCTGCCTCCTTTCTTTGAAGGTCTGTCAGAGTGGTAGATGTTGTAGCCAGGAGGGAGTGTTTCACTATTAGAGATATGTGGCTTGAGCCATGTTTCAGACAGGGATAGGATGTGAGCAGTCTTGTAAGCAATCCAAGAGTGCAGCTCAGTAATTTTATGAGCTACGCTTTGAATATTCAGTGAATAAAACATTAGGTGTTTACATGGAGTTGAGTTATGGGACTGAGGTATGTTTGGAAGAGAGTTGTGAGGAGGAGCTAGATAAGGTAGATGGGAGGGATGGGGAGAGGGGAGGTGTAGAGTGGCCTGGATTGGGATGGATGTCCCTGGAGATTAGGTCTTTAGTGAGAAGAGCAATTAATGTGAAAGGTTGACAGTATTTGAGTGGTTTAGATTTAGTCTTATTAGATAGTTGGAGAACTTGTAATACGTGTCTTTTATACAGAGTTGAGGTAGAAGTGTTAAATAAGTCTGGAGAGATGGTAAAGAAAGAAGAAGTAGGAAAGCTGCAGTATGAGTAAGAAGTTGGAGAACAGAGAAATGGATCTGTGAGGTAGTAGTGAAAGGATTTAGAGATAGAGAGCAGAGTGAGTAATGTTGCAAATATAAGTAGATGCAGCATGATGAGTAGTTTGAATTAGGTGTGGAGAGAGGAAGTTAGGAAAAGATGTATAGTAGGAGAATATGCTAGGCTCGATTGGAAGTTAAAGTGTGGGAGTGGTGATAAGTAGGAAGTGGATTTGTAGTGGATGGCTTGGTAGGAAGGGATGGTTAAGTATAAAGGAAACTGTACAGAGGTGGGTGGGGAATGTGGGTAGGGGAGGGAAGTGAGCCCAAGTGTAGCAAGGGAAAACACAGCAGGACTACACCAACAAGGAAAGACCCAGAAAAAAGCAATCAGTGAAAGAGGAGAAAGGGAGAGAAAGGAGAGTAGGGTTCTAGCTATAAGCAGAGGTAGTGGGCCTGAGATTAGGGTAGCAGGAGGTTAGAAGCATAGCACAAGTATGGAAGCTTAAGGAAGAGCAAGGTAGGGCAAGGTATAAGGGGTGATTAGGATATTTTGTTGTGGTAGAGAGGAAACAAGCAGATAAAAGGAGGAATGGGTATATGGAAAGAGTAATTCGGACTGTGGGGGTACGCTTAACAGTGGAAAGGAGTAGGGCTGAGTGGGGGGTAGGAAGACTGAGGGATAATCAGGTTAGAGTAGGACAATGAGGTAGTGGAGAGGGAGTGGTCAGCAGGTGAGGTACAGCCAACACAGGGGTAGCCCAGAGATTACAGGCAGCATATATATTTTCTAGGTGAGCAGTACATACTTAGTTAAGTCTACTAAGGGAGGACACAGGCCGCAGATGCTTATCTGGAGGTGGTTTTCCAGACAGTTTGGGCCAGAAGTAGATTCAGGGAAGCACAGGTAGCGTTAAATAACTTGAAAACAAACAAATAAATAAATAAATAAATAAGACAAGTGAGTTGTAAGGGACTATGGGAATAGGAGCTAGGAGAGTGGCTAAGTAACTGAGTAATATGGGGGGACTACTGAAGTGAGCGTAAGGTAGGATAGGGTGAGATATGAGTGGGGGTAGAGGGGCAGTGGTGTGGGATTAGTGTGGTGGGAGCAGAGAGGACACAAAAGCAGTGAGACACTTATATAGTTTACAGAACATGTTTAAACATTGCAGGAGATGGTCCAAGTCAAATGAATCAGAATTCAATCACTTAACCAACAGATATTATGCCAATCTGCAACAGTTATGCACTTAGGGTAGCAGGTAATCAATCACTTAAACAACAGCTATTAAGCCTAGTAATGCACTAGAGATAGTCAATCACTTAACACTTATACAAACAATTAAGGTAGCATACATATATGTTTATATATATATGAATGAGCATTTAGTTCAATTTGGGCAAGTAATGCATCAAATGAGGTATATATCTATGTTCAAGTTAAAGAAATGGTGGTCGCTAGACAATAGAAGTGAAGGACAATGTCAAGAAAGCACTAGGAGAAAGGGACAGGGGAAGGCAGACAGCGCATGGTGAGAGACGCACCCAAAAGGTCTACAAGGGAGTCCAATAACTCCTAAAAACAAGCACACAAAAAGGGAAGCTATGAAACAAAGTAAAGGCCAAGTAATAAAACCTAACCTGAGTTCTAATTCTACTTAAATTACCAATTGCAACCTTGATTTAACGTTTAATGCAAGGCAAATACATGGAATACAGCCAGCAAAGGACGTTTATTCTATTATCCCACAGATTTTACTGACTAAATTAATTACAGACAATGGCTAATGTTTAGAAGCAGGGTAGTTGCGTGAAGTAGATGAGAATAGGCCTGCTAGGATATTGTAGTATACAAAAGAACAGAAATTCTACAAGGGTCAGTGTAGAGCAGGCAGCAGTTTTAACAGTTCCCGGATTAGCGTATATGTTAATACGCTAAATATTAACACATACGCTTAAAATTAAATATCAAATTAAATTAAAATGAAATATCAAAAGCAATCAATAACAGTTTTGTAAAACAGATAACACAGGATTAACTATGTAATACATTGCAGCATTAAAATAATTCAAAATGTAACATTAGAAATGTAAGACTAAATTGTTATAAGGGCCATCTCCACTGCTGAGGAAGACAGTCAGGTAGAAATCCACAAACATAACACATATTTTTTTTCTGCTAACATAGGTAAAAAATACCAGGCTTTCCTACAGCTGCAATAATTGTGTAAACATTAATTAAATACAAACTGAAATATAGGTCACGTAGCCTAACATTTTGCAAAGTAGATATACCTATGCCAAAAGAAAGGGATAAACAAAAACAATTATGATAATAAAAAGCTTTTCAGGGGTCACAGTTTAATATTAAACTAAAAGCATTATTTAAGAACTAGCAAAATACATTGACAATACCATAGTGTAGGAAATAGTTAATTCTCCAAAAGTTGTGTTTTTTAGCAATATTGAACTCTCAGGATCCAAACCACCCTCCCAGTATGATACAAGCTATACAATCACCTTTAAATAGTGCAAAGACACCCTTGTGAGCACAAGTGAGGTGTTAAATTATTTACATTCCTGAATACCACAATCTTCACTAAATATATGGAATGTAAACATGCTGTAAGGACCTGCACAATTACTTGCACATACCATATCAATGTAAGGATGAGAACTGAGAAATGTGTCCTGCTAATTGATTGAAGGTATCTGTAACTACTCTAACTGCAGGAACAATTAGGGTTTTGCAGTTTTCCCTCTTTAATGTATACCTACTGAGTGTGTGTCAGGGAGAAGAGACTCCCCAAAAATTCTGAAACTATATGTACTGATTTAGGAAAGCAACTTTTCTAACATTCAAATACTGGCTTTAATGACCACAGTCACAGCCCCATAGTAAGAAATACCGTTCATATTCAAGAGAGTATTTTTCAGCATTGATAAAGATAACATAGGCAATATAACAGGGATAGAATTGTTTTTAAGAAAGCACAGGTATGAAAATGAGGCATCATAACAAAAGAAAGAAATGAATATATTTACAGTGTTTGTAGCCTTTGTTTCATATTGTGTGAGTACACGGGATCCTAACTATTGACATTATCACAATCATCCAGATATTTACTGTCAAACGAAAAAGGGCAAATTTCATATGTTGTTTCTGTTGCACTTTCAATGTGACTTGATACAGTGTAACATTATCAGTACATCTAAACATTTTTCTCCTTGCTAACATATGGCTTTGTCTGTGGCTACTATGGGAAATATTCTTAAATGAATTCTCTCACTACCATTGTTTGAGTGTACAAATTTATAGAGGTTCTTGTTGCAAGATAAAGTTGCTTAAACATGTGAAATTTAGAATTAAAGTATTTGATCAACAACCCCCCCTCATTATCACTCTGTTTATCCCTGCGCTCCGTTGCCTGTCAGCAGTCAGTAGCAGTGAACAGCATTTCACTTCCCTAGGTAAAAACTGCCATTTTTTATTTGGACTGCCATCAGTAACAAAATGCAGACTGGCATTATTGCACTTACCTCAGCAGTCTGGACAGTAATGAGTGACAAAATTCCAACTGTCACACTTCTATTTCTATAGGATAATGTGCAAATATACTGAGCTTGGTGATGTATGGTTTGCAACATTTGCTGTGCAAACAATGAAAGCATTTTTGCTGCTCCCTCTGCCTTTCTCCATTCTCATGGCATTAGCTAACATCCTGATATTGTGAGACTTAAATGATTGTATTGATATGACAAGGAGATGTGGGAAAGCTAAATGTATCAGTGTAATGCAATAGTAGCTCTACTTATTGCTAGATATGCACTGTGATTCATTTAATGTGTCTGCAAGTTGCTATTCCCAAAACATTGTTTAAATGCTTCTGATAAATATTGCCTTCTGCATTTTCACATTGTTTGGCAGTGTAAAATTAACTTTCACATCTTAAGGAAAAAAGTAAAAACTTTAGTTTAGGCTGCCATATGAAGCATAAGTAGCTTAGCAGCATTGCATGGACATCAGCATTCTGGACAGTATTCAGTGAAAAAAATATTCCTGCAAAGTAACTCTCTCTGTGGCACATGGTGTTGAGTATAGTAAGCTTAAAGAAAAAGGAGAGTTGATGCACTGTTCAAATCCACTTAACTGATAATTTACAGAGGGTGGTATGAATCATATTTAATTACGTTTTGTGATACAAATTGGTTTGTTTAAAAAACAACTCTTGCCAGTATTACTAACAACATGTGAGCGTTTGTCCATTTTCACATTATTTGTTATTATCTATAAGTCTTTTAATGCATTCTACAAAGTACATTTCTGATGTTGCAATGGGATGTGAGAAAGATGAAGCTCAGCAGCACACAGACACAGTTCACTGCCTAAGGAAAAAAGTGAAAAAAATAGTTTAGCCTGCCTTATGTAGCTCAAATCAGTCTGGCAGCATTGTGCACCTGGCAGCACCCTGGATATTAACCATTGAAGAAAATATACCTGTCAGGTAACTTTCTCTATGACACAATATATAGGTGATGCGAGTTGAGAAAACATAAGGTACATGATGCCCTGTCCAAATTCTGTTTAGTTATCACATTTCACTTCTTCAAATTATGCATCATCACATTGATTTATTTAATTTGCATTTACAGCAAACATGGTTTCCTACTTAAGAAAAAAAAAGTGAAATGTTTAGTTTAGGATGCCTTATGCAGTGCAAGTACACCTGACAACATTACTTTTCTCAGCACTCTGGACTGTACTGAGTAGAGAAAACCCACCTGCCATACACCTATCTATGTGGCACAAGGTGAGAGTGCAGTGAACTTAGATTAAGAAGACAACTGATTATAATTTAAATCCAGCTAAAATATACTTTTACAAAGGGTGCAAAAATCCCATTTCTCACATTTTATTAGCACTGTAATAATAAAAAATAAATAAATGATAATGTTAAGCAAGTTTCTTGTTAGCAGTGTATCAATAATGTTTGCATAAGTAAACGCATCTATTTAGCATGTATCATTAATGTTTCACATATAACCTCAAGTTAATGTGTGTGCAATTTCTTAAACATATTGATAGTATTTAATTTAAAATGTACTTGCATATCTATGATGGGCTCAATACTTTTGTTGTAATCATCATTTCTCATCACATATCCTATATGTTTAGGACAGGTATGTCTTGTGAAGTGTGTATGTAACATACTCAAACCTCTATTACTCAACTCATTCAACTACATCTATCTGAAATTTACTTACAAACATAAATACTGACTATTAGACAAGAATGCATTCCCAGGAATAATTAAAATCACACATACACAGGCAGGCATCTCTTTAGGCTATCTCCATTTATTCTAAAGTTAGTATATCTCTAATTTCCATGCTTAAAAGGTATTTCTCCTGTGGCAATGTCAGTTATAAAGCTAACTTTTAATGTTTGCACACTTTATCCCATGGATTCAATTCCCAGCTGGTATAATACTATTTTAACATTGTGTAAGCCCCATCATAATACGTCACAATTCATCCTCTGTCTCCTTCCAAACTGGAAAGATTAAAAGTCATGCCATTAATTATGCCACTGTTAAATATTGTTACCTATGTCAATAGGTTGAGCATCACACTTGGCAAAGATCAACGTCATACCTCACACCTTTATTGTTATATGATATAAGTACTGCCAATGTATCTGCCAAGGAATCCATATGCTTTTAGTTGCAGAAATACAGTTGGCTAGGCTGTGCATCTCTGTGCACAACCAGTTAAACGTGAGACATGAACTGGGAGCCAATTCAGATGTGTCTTGTTAACTTATCTTTTCCAAACACGGCTGGCAAGGGAGAGAATGGTGCTAAATTTAGAGCACAAACATGGGGTGTTAAGGATTCCAGGATATTTATTGCACTCTTTGTAAAGCACTACAACTATAGGCTGCTGCAGAGGAATTATACTGTGTCACAGTATAAAGCTGAGGCTTGGAATAGCTTCGCCAAGACTGCTTCCAGTGTAACTGGCATTGCACATACTGTGGAGCAGTGTCATCACCACTATAGTGACCATAAGAAGTGCAACTAGGACCCCCTAAGCTGATGAGAAGCTGAATTTAGGATGGTGAACCTCCCTCAGTTGTGTAAGTTTACTGACCCATCATCTCTCTATGAAATGGAATTAATGATCTAGCCAGCCAATGCAGGTGCACATTACATTTACATATACATATTTTTTTCCTTTCTGTACTGTACATCTGCAGAGAACATAACTGCAAACTGTGATGTGCTCCAGGAGAGATTAACTTGTCTGAGAGGCACTGGGTCAGTATGAGTCAGGTCCAAGTTAAAACCATAAATGTCTTTTCATTCCCTCATCCACTGGCATCTTGAACAGGCATACCTCAACCTTGATCTCAAGCATGCATGTCTTCCCAAATAACTCTTTTTACTTGCATTAGGTAATGAATACACCAGATTAACTGTATGTGGGTTTAGTACCCAGAAGCAGCAATTACTTTTGGTTACGGCATAAGTATTTTTAAATATTAACAGCAATAATATGTTGGACTTGTAGTAATTGCAATTACTACATCTGAATACATATTTCCTATCCCTCATAGAGAAATAAAGGCTGTTCTTTACTATATCAAAGCAGTGAGATTTGTTTATGATTTGTTTATTTTATGACACATAAATACCTTTCCATCATATATATATATATATATATATATATATATATATATATATATATATATATATATATATATATATATATATATGGATACGGCAAAGGTGTACAATAATAAATTATCATAATTGTTTATGTCTTGCAAAACAAAGTTTATTGAAAAAATACAGTACTGTGACATGCTTTGTATCTAATTATCTCTTTTTGTCTCCCCCAAACTTTCTCTCTCTTTTTTATTTTTTTTATTTTATCTTATTTAATTAGTGAGGGTATAACTTTGTTGCTGAAAAATAATGACCAACAGCACAGAGTGGTAGACCCACCACTGGCACTTGACCCATTATATTACCACAGATGGCAACACAGACACCCAGCACTTTGGGTTCACAGCCTATCAGTGTTGTCACCACTACCCCTGCCCTACCTGCTGCACTTATGTCAGGTAGTTCTACCCTGGGTGCTAATGCTGTGGTACCCTCCAGGAGAAGTAGTAGTGGCTGTGGTAATTTTGTCACCCCACAGGAACTGACAGGGCTGATGAAGGATATAATGTAGAGGGGCATTGGTGTACATATCAGCAGGGTTGAAATGGTCCTGTGTCACATTGCAAAGATGAAGCCACATCTGATACTGAGCCAGAGAACTACTGCAGGTGACAGTGATGACAGTTCTGAGGGTGAGGACAAGATTCTCATTGTTTTTAAGCTGGATGTGAATGCAACTCTGATGTCTCTTACCTGTCCCCAGTCATAGTGTTACCCAACCTTTTGTGACAATCTCCATCACTGTCTGTCTTGTATGTGCTGTATGTCCGTGCCTGATTCACTATCTACCCTATTAAATTGACCCTGACATTCCTAAGCTCCTTCCCCAGCATTCCTTTCTAAAGAAAAATACAGAAAATGGGCACCTGTTAAACAAAATATATTACACCCGTCCCTCTTTATTATAGATGATGAATAGGCAGGGTAGTTTGTTTATATGCTTTATTACATAGAAACACATCAGGATGTATAGCAGCATTAGAATATATAGACGAACTGATTAACTGACAGACTGCACCGACTTACATGCTTACATCTCAACAGCTTACTACAAAATGGCAGTCAGGCTCACACTTGCTCAGTATTTATACACTTGTGCAAGTCCCTGTAAAGATTCTAAAATGCATACATACATACTGAACTGCAACCTCCCTCTTAAATAGATTTCCCTCAATGAAATGACATTAGAATAAGACATGAAACAATATAGACATCAGAAACAAACACAATGTTCATGTCCAAGTTGCCATGTATCTGTAACATAGTTTGGAAATGAGACCTGATCTAGTAACATAGTAATCAGAACTGGTTTTTAGCAACAGGAGCAGTCTTTGGTGAACAAATCATATCAGGAATTTCAGGTTTCATCTCAGGAACAGGGATTTTTACTGGAATGTCCTCTGGTATTGGAATTCTGGATAACTCACTCTGAGAAAAAGAGTCTTTTTCACAGGCTAGGTGCTGTTGTACAGGCTGTTGTACAGGCTCGGACATTGGCATCAAATGTTTCTGATTCCGCCTAAACTCTACTCCTTGTGATTCCACAATGTAGAATCTTGGCTCTGGACAAACAATTTTCACAACTCCAATCTGATTATAAGCTTTGCACATTTGTATTCTCACTGTCTCTCCTTCAATGTAATGGCTTGAGCGTTTTGCTGGACTTATCATAATAAGACTTCTGGGCTAGGCATTTCTTTAACAGATGGCCTTTCACTGACCTATTTTTCTTAGCACTTGGAACCAATAAATTGCTGCTGACTGGTGATGTGGTTCTGGTTTGTCTCAACAGAAGTCTCTGAGCAGGTGACCCAAGATGTTTACCACGAGGAATATTTCTGAGATTCAAGACATTCAGGAAAACATTACTATTACGTTAGACAGCACAAGGAACAAGAAACTAAGGGTAATGCTGCTAAACGCCAGAAGTCTTAACCTCAAGATGCATGCACTCGAAGCTCTCCTCAGTATGGAGAACATCAATATCTGTGCAGTGACAGAAACCTGGTTCAAGGCTCCAGAGACAACGCCAGCACTACCAGGTTATACCTCATATCATGCTTTTCGGCCCCAAAACCCGGACTGAACCACAAAAGGAGGGGGAGTTTCCATATTTATCAAGGATATCCACACTTCCAGGTTAGTGGCATTGCACAAAGTATCGGAGATCATCCATGTGCAACTAACAGTGGGCAAGACTGCTTTTCAGTTTATAGCATCCTACAGACCACCCTCTCAAAGTCAGGAATCCCACTCGGCTTTCCTGAAAACATTGGAGAACATGAAGATCTCTCCGAACACCATAATATTAGGTGACTTCAACTACCCAAACATAGACTGGGAGCACTACTCAAGCCCCAGCACCTTAGCCCAAAGGTTCCTGGAAATTATAAACTCAAATGCTATGGAACAACTAGTCACCACTCTCACAAGAGGGGATAACATACTAGACCTGATCATTACCAACATGGGTACTTTATGCTCCATACCAGAAGTATATCCCTCATTGGTAAGATCAGACCATAAATTAATTTCACTGGATATCCACATCCCGAACCCACCCCCAACCCAGAAAACCACAGTGAAAAACTTCTCAAAAGCGAATTTCTCACTTCTCAAAACCAAAGTGGAATCCTTCAAGGCCCCAGGGCCAGTGGAAATTACAGCCCAAACTGCAGAATCCTATATAAATGCATTCTACGGACATCTCCAGGAATGCATGCATCATGCTATCCCAAACAAAACCAAGACCCAATCATCCAAAGGCAGGTGTCCAGTCTGGTGCACCCCAGCCATAAATAAACTGTACAACAGAAGGAGGAAGCTACTACATGATAGAGCAAAGTCCCTAATAGGGAAGGCAGCTCTGATCAGTACTAGCAAAAAATTATGATCCCTCATAAAATCCTCCAAGGCCAGCTTCGAGAGAAAAATTGCACAGGACACTAAAGACAATCATAAGGCTTTTTTCAGTTATGTTAGGAACTCCCAGACTTGTTCTGAGTTGATTCTAAATGACAAAAAATACACTGAACCCACAGACATCGCCAATATCCTGGCAGACAGGTTCAGTGCAAACTTCTCCACCCCCTCCCCCCCAAAAGAGCAAGTATCTATCCCGGCAGAGGGCTGCCTCCCAAACATCTCTGATGCTCAGGTGAAGGCTGCCCTATCCATAGCAAAAAACACTGCTTTGGCAAAAACAATGTGCCCACAAATTACCACATAGGCGGTAACCCATTAAGTACAGAGAAAGTAATTAGGGATCTGGGGACCCAAGTTGATAGCAATCTCTCCTTTGACAACCACATTGCCAAAGTGGTTAGAAAGACCTTCTACATAGCCTTCCTCATCATGAAAGGATTCACATCTAGATCAAGAGAGGTAATCATGCCCCTTTATTCATCCCTCATCAGGCCTATCATAGAATATAATGCCCCTTTTGGGATGTACCTTACCCGACACCTGCAGCAATTAGAAAGACCCCAAAAGTACCTCACCAAGAGGATCAAGGGACTCAAGCAGATGCCATATGCTGCTCGGGTAAAAAAAATTCCAACTCTACTCAGTTGCATACCGCCTACTTTGAGGCGATCTATGCCTGACATATAAAGCTATATCCAATCCAGAATTAATGGACATGCTCCACCTCAGTAAATCTAAATCCCTTAGAGCCACACGCTCGAGGGACTTGAACCTCAGCACAGAAATAAATAGAACTTGCTGGAGGGACAGATTCATAACGCAGAGGCTCCCTTCACTCTGGAATAGAATTACAATTCATGTTAGGCAGAGCACCTCACTGAATCTATTCAAGAAGAATCTTGATGAGTGGATGGGGGATCGTAGGTTTGTCCCGGGGATTACTTCCATGTCACTATTAGACAGAGGCACAGTAAACTAAACCTTAAAAAGGGCACAGTATACTCAAATCAAGGGGTGGCGTAAGCCAAATAAAATCGGGTTAGGCTTGTAATTGCCCCAGGGCAGATAGCCTAGTATGAACCTATGAACCTATGAACGTTGTTTCAACTTCTCTAGTAAATGTTTTGCACTTTGAACTGCATGTTCTGCCAAACTATTTGACTGTGGGTACTCAGGACTACTCATAACATGGATAAAGTCCCACTCTTCAACATATCTTTTGAATTGCTGGCTTGTAAACTGTGTGTCATTGTCAGAAATAACTTTGTGTGGACTACCATGGACTGCAAAATGATGCTTCATCTTAGTAATGACAGTACTGACCACTAGATTAAGAAGCAAGTCAATCTCAAACCAATTTGAGTAAGTCTACTAACACCAAGTAATGATGACCATTCCATTTGAAAATGTCAGTGGCTACTGTCGACCAAAGTAGTTCAAGAACCTGGTATAGCTGAAGTGGTTCTGCCTATTAATGTGGCTTTGTACTATTACATACAGAACAAGATGAAAGTACTCTCTCAATCTCTTGTGACATAGAAGGCCAAAATACTAGTCCTCTCGCCCTTCTTTTGGTAGAGTCAGTTCTTGGGTGGCCATGATGCAAGACAGCAATATACTCTGGTTGTAAGGACTTTGGAACAATGACTTTTGGACCTTTCACGATGATACCATTGTTAGACAAAATTTCATCTCTCTAAGGAAAATAATGTTGCACTTCTTGAGGTAAACTAGATCGTTTTGACATCCATCCTCGATTCATAAAGTGGTTGAGCTTCTGAAGAACAGGATCTGAGGCAGTGTGATTTCTAAGCTCATCAAGACATGTGGAAGAAAAAATTCTCACTTCTATGACTTCAAAATCAAGTTGCTCATTCTCATGCTGTTCAGGTTTATTTCTGGGATGATCTGGATAATGTATCTGCAAAATAAAGAAGTTTGGCTTTTGTGTAGACACGACTGAAACTGTACTTCTGCAACCTCAAAATCATACATTGCAATCTGGCTGGAGCTATGGACATAGGCTGTCTCAAAATAGTGACTAGAGGATGGTGATCTGTTTTGATCTGGATAGGTCTGCCATAAATATAATCATGGAAATTCGAACATGCAAACAAAATTGCCAAGAGCTCTTTTATCTGAGCATAGTGCATTTCAGTTTGGGTTAGAGATCTAGACACGTAGGCAACAGGTTGACCCTCTTGAAGAATGGCTGTACCAAGACCAAATTTTGAAGCATCACAGGAAAGATTAACTGGTTTCTGAACATCATAGTATCTGAGAGTTTGAGGACTGGCATTTCTCTGTTTCAAGACATCAAACACTCTCTGGTGCTGTTCAACCATGAGCAGGATACATATTTGTGTGCCAGCTCTTTGAGCAGTGCTGCTAGTTGGCTTAAGTCTGGAATGAACTTGCCTAGATAGTTAACCATGCCAAGAAAGCATTGAAGGGCGTGAACATTATCCAGAGCTGGCATCTCAAGAGTAGTTGTGTGCTTGGAAGGGTCTGGTCATAAACCTAAACTTGTAAACAAATTACCAACATAAGTAACTTTTCATAACCTGAACTTGCACTTCAGAGGATTCAGCTTAAGATTCACTTGACATTCTCTTTCCAGAACTTTCTTGAGGTTTCTGCCATGCTTAGCTTCACCATTACATCCTACTAGAATATCATCTACTATAATAGCACAAGAAAACCCAGAAAAAAAATGCTCCATTGCATGCTGAAAGACTTCACTGGCAGAATTTATCCCAAATGACATTCTCAGAAATCTGTTCCTTTAAAAAGGAATATTAAACTTAGTAAGCAATGAGGACTTCTTGTTAAGCACAATTTGCCAAAATAAACTCAATGCACGTAAGACAGAAAAAAAAAACAGTGCCATTTGACATCAGTGCTGCAACTTCGTTGGTTGTATACCTTGGATGATGAGGTATTTTCATTGCTTTATTCAAATCTCATAGATCAATATATATTCTGATATCACATGAGTTTTTCTTATGAGCTACCACCATGGAAGATACTCATTCAGTTGGTTCCTCAACAGGACAAATTACATCTTGTTGCACCATTTTATCTAGCTCTGCTTTGACTCTGTTCTGCATAGCTACTGGAACTTACTGGGTTGGCCTGACAACTGGGCTGACATCTGGGTCTAACTTCATGGAATACACAACTGGAAGCTTGCCTAGTTTGTCTTCAAAAAGATCAGCATAGGTAGAGAAAATAAACTGGGCAAAATTAGAACAATAGTCTTTTATGCTAACATGATGGACTTACTTATTAAATGAAAGCAGTCCCATTTTCAAAGTGTCTCTGAGCCCTAATAATGGCTAGATATGCCTTTTGACCCCATAAAATGACAAGTTGTAACTTCTCCCAGCAGAGCAACATGAAAGTACCACTGAGGCTTCAGTTTGAATCTCTTCACCACCATAAGCAACAAGCTTCATACACTTTGCCAAATCAAGTTTCTCACCAGCACATACTCTAGCAAATGTTTCTGCAGACATCACATTGCACTTTGAACCTATGTCAACTTTGAGCTCTATGGCTATTCCATTTATCCAAACAGTACAAAATACTTCATTTTTGCTCATAAATCTACTGCTTTGTCTGTTTCATTAAGCACTGACACACCATCAACATAAAAAGTAGGGTCATGGCTTTCTAATTCATCAACGTCTTTCTTTGAATGTTCTCATTTAATAAAAGAATGTGTCCCTTTAAATTTACAAAATCTTTTGAAATGATTCTACTTATTACATCTGTGACATTGCTGACCAAAAGCTAAACATTTTTCTCTTTTAGGTTCATGACTTCTGCACAGTTATGACAGTTGGCAACGAAACTGGGTGGGGGCCCATTCTTTGAGTTTGCTGACTCACTCTTATGCCTCACTGAGACTGTGCAATTTTCTAGAAAGCTACGAGGTTTCCCAGTGACTGTTGCAGGGTTAACAGTTGCTGCCATGTGCTTGAGCCTGTTTCTTTTAACCACATGCTGCATACTATCAACATTCACCTTACAAGTTACTGAAAGCATGCATGTCTCATTTGTAAGCATATTTGTGTGTTTTTCTGTAATCTCATATATCTGACAAATCTCAGTGGCCTTATTCAAAGTTAAAGCACAGTCACAAAACAAAATCTTTCTCACAGCATCATCTTTAATACCACACACAAGTATGTATTTTACAAACTCATCCCTTAAATTACCAAATTTGCATGCTTTAGCTTTGTTTCTCAAATCAGTTATAGATGCTGCAAAAGTTTCACCAGGCCTTTGATCTCTTGTGTAAAACAAGTGCCTTTCCATTGTAACATTTGTTTGGGAGTTACACATTTCTCTACATTTATGTTTTAAGCACTCAGAGTCCTCCCTTGACTCAGTCATTACACAAATGAACACTCTCTTTCTATGGCTTCTGACCCAGCTAAATTAAGCAGAATAAATACTTTTGTGTGGTCATCTTTATCAGAAAATGCAGCCTGCATGAAAATATTGTATCACCCAAACACTCTCCAGTTCTGTGCAATATTATTGTCAAACACAAGTGGTGCAGGTTTGTGAAAAGCTTGAACCATGCCAAAAAATTATAGTAAAACACAAGACAATCCAGGTTCACTGCAAATATGGCCCTTGTAATTAAATACGAACATGCACGCACAGCCAATACTTGTAATAACATTCAAATGCACAATAAACTCTTTGAAATACTGTACTTTGTGAAATATGCTTTAAAATGGCTGTATTTTTGCGAAATAACTGTACTGTAATATTAAAAACATGAGAACACTCCACACACTTTAGACAAATCGAATAGCTTTGATTAATGTGAAGAAGTAGTGTTTAGTGAAAACATGGGTTTGTTTCCCTTATTTTATTCATTTTATGTGATTTGCACTTTATTTCAAACATTTTCCGTAGCTATCTCAAATATTTCTATTAATATATCATAGTTTTGAATATTTCTGTCACTTAGAAATTTGTTTAGAACATTCTGAATACCTCATTTCATATTTTGCTAATAAGAAATAGTTTGAGCAAGTTTTAATACCTGAAGTTAATTTCCGACCTGTTTTGGGAGTTATACATGTAGTAGGGATGATTTCACTCCTCTTAACTGAGTGCCTTTTGGTTTTGAAGCTGAGAAATATGGATCACATTCTGGCACCATGTCGCTCATCCCTCTTTAGTATAGATGACGAACAGGTGGGGTAGTTCATTTATATTCTTTATTACACTGAAATATATCAGGATGAATAGCAGCATTACAAAATATAATCAAACTGATTAACTGACAGACTACACAGGCATACATGCTTACATCTCAAAAGCTTACTACAAAATGGCAGTCAGGCTCGCACATGCTCAGTATTTATACACTTGTGCAAGCCCCCGGAAAGCTTCTTAAAGGCATACATACAAGAGCTCCTATATGGTGTTCTGAGATAATTACCCTATTTGTATACTGATGTTTTTGCATAGTGTCCTGGTGTGATTACAGCTGCAGGTCCATTTATTAATTCATCACATTTCATAGTCATACCATATATTTAATTGAAAACATCTGTATTTTTCTCCAAAGACATTTCAGTAACATACCATTTTAATAATGCAGCAAGTCATTATTTGCAAAAACATTGCAGCCCCAAAAGGGAGATTGATTAAGCCAACCTTATCTTTCTTATGTCTTTGTGTTTATTTCAGTCTCCTACCCATCTTTCACCCTATAGCAAGAACTTTATTGTACAGATAATGACAGACTAATGATGATTTAATAAGTAAGAGTAACACACGACCATACAGACTTTCTTGTGTCCCATAAAACATATTGTTGCTATTCCTCTCTACATCTGTCTCTATCGCTCTCTCTGATCACCCCTTCTGTGTCAGTAAGTTGTCACTATGCTTCAGTTATTTTATTTAAATGCTGTAAAGTAGCAATTTCATGAGCTAATGCTTCCATGTATAGACACATTTTGACTAGTTTCAAGGGTTGTAATCTAGTCATTAGCTAAGTTATACTGACTGCTTTTGGTACACGGTTTATGTGTACCTGTTAGCTACATATTGTTGAGCCACACCATTATCCTTCTTCTGACATAAGCTACTTTGTCCCTGCCTCCATCTCACCCTGTGGGTGTATCTTCTACCTTCCATATCATTATTTTTCAACTACTGCATTTGCACAATGTCTGCCACTGGGCAACACATGCAAATAAGTCTGAATGAAGGACACTGCTTATGGCAATAGCTTGTGATGTAATTGCCTCCAGCTGCATTACGCTGTTGCATGTTGTGTCACTGTGCTTAGCTATTCAGTTTAATGCACATTTTAACAAGGAGAAGAGTTAGAGGTACAGATTTCAGTGGTTAATAAGGTAACATATATTTACATGATGACATCTGCTGTAAAATGTTAGCTAATATCAGGATGACATCTTATGTTGTGTGCTTAGATAATAATCAGGTATGAATGTTTTTTTCTTGGAATGCTCTAAAGGTTTGAATCCAGATGAATGACAACATGTTTCAGAATGCTATTTGTCTGACGTCTATGGCAGCAAATGTTGACTACACCTTTCCTTAACAGATCATTATTCCTCTGCTATATGAATGTGCCTGCTCCCTATTGTGAAGTCTGTCATGTATTGATCTTGCATGAAAGTCAGCACAGAGCAACATAGAGTACCACTAATTCCCATTCTAAGTTCAACACTTTAAGACATGATTATGCATGTTCTGATACTTTGCCAATAGCAGCACACTTCAGCTTGGCAGCACTGCTCTCAAAGAGTAAATAAAAAAAGAGAAATTTAAATAATTATTGTTTTAGGTTGCACAACATTTGTAGGTATCTATTACTTCTGTCAACAAGTGATCTTGATTTTAGAATGATGTTGTGTCAGATAATCCAGTCATTTAATTTTTGTCTGTGCCACAGTGTTTACACATGCAACTGTGTTTGGTTCATCTATTCTCACATAATCCATCACTGTTATTTTGCAGTGCACTGTCCTACGTATGACTTGCAAGTTTGTTTTAGCAATGCACATAGTGCCAGTATGAGACGATACAAGTATTCCATCATCCTGACATTAAGTTGCAAGAATATTTGTTTGATGATCCCTCTAGCCCCGTTTTATGAGATTTTTTATAAACTGTCATCTTTAGCTTACACTTTCTACCTCCATTATTAATTACTCTTCTTCTCATCCCTTCCTCCACTTTTCACCTCTATCAAATCTCCAAGCTAAGCTGTCAACAATATATTTTTTACAACTCTGCAGCTACGTATATATGTGCATATGTATTTCTTTTTGTTTCTCTATCTGCTATGTTTGTTTTTACTCTGGTGTTTAACTATGATATCTCATTGCTAGAATACGTTGAATTTAATAATAATGATTGTTTTCATCTTCAAAAAAAATTTGTATTTCACTGTTGGAGCTTTTCTCCCCGGGTCTCTGAAAATGAGCCACTTATCTCAGTTGGACTAACCTGGTAAACAAATGTAAAATAAATAAATAATCCACTGCTTTACAACAGCAGATGTCTATGACATCCCATAATGTGAAACATGTCAATGGACCTCACAGTAAGACAGTAAATATGAAGGGCAGTACCTACATTTTAGTAGAGAAGTTTGTGATTACATGTGACAATCATAAGTGATGTTACCATGTCCTGTGCACACATATGCATTCACTGCACAACCTGTAGTGCACAGTACCATCTGCTCCAACAGTAGATTTTCACAGAGTTCAAATATCCTAATTCAGAATGGTAATGTCTGTCTTCTCCTGTGGTGCTTAAAACACATGAGCAGGTAGTACACCTACCTTTATTGCAAAGGTCTATGGATTCAATTCCCACACCAGGTAGATAGAATGCTGACATTGTAGTGCAGCATATAAGGTTACCACACTTCTGAGTGTGCTGTCCTTTGGATGAGACGTTAAACTGAGGCCCCATCCAATTAAACTGGTAGTAGCTCAGGTGGATGTAAAAGACCCCATGGCACCTATTAAAAAGAATAAGGGAAGTTCCCTGATGTCTTGGCCAAATTTCCCCTAGTAGTATAAATACTGCTCTGGGTTTCCTCTGAAAAGAGGATACTAGCCTGGGGGAGGGTCTAACCTGGGCAACAAAAAATAAATGTATACTACACTGCTTTCTAGCTTGTAAATAGATAGTTAAAATGAGCAATGCCCGGTATGGAAAGGTGCTGTATCCACTTTCTCTGAGAAGAATACATTTAAATCTTCGCTTGATGAGGTAATCCTGATAAACATGCTCTCTCTTCCTTAAGAATCAGACTTCTCCTCTGGTGCTTGTGACTAATAAAGTGCTTTTTAGATTGTGTGATTAAATAAGTCCGAGCTTTGATGCTCAACACAGAAAACTTGTTTGTGTATGTTTAACACCTGGTGCTGTATCCTCTTCCTCTGAGAAGACTGCATTTAATCCTTCACACAGCTCCCATAACTCACTTTTTTACTGAAACATCATCTAGGAAACATACTGATGAGGTCACCCTGACAAAAGTGCACTCTCTATCCTTAAGAGTCAGACTTGTCCTGTCACACTTGCGATTGATTAATGCAGTGCTTTCTACATTTTGTAATTAAATAGGTAGGAGGTTTGATGCTTCACATGGAAAGTGCGTGTGTGTGTGTGTGTGTGTGTGTGTGTGTGTGTGTGTGTGTGTGTGTGTGTGTGTGTGTGTGTGTGTGTGTGTGCGTGTGTGCACCTGCATGTGTGCAAATCTTGATCCTGTATCTATTTCCCTCCCTTATTTCACTTTTTACTAAAACATTATCTTTGACACACAATGGTGCAGTCATCCAGACAAAAGTGCACTCTCCCATTAAGAGTCAGACTTCTCCTGTGACACTTGTGGTTAATACAGTGTTTTGTACATTTTGTAACTAGATAGGTACATGGTTCAGTGCACAATATTGGGAAGCTGTGTGCATGTATGTCAGTGGGGGTCTTTACAGCCAAATGAACATGTGCTCAATCAACTTCTACTCTGGCTAAACATTGTAAACTCTTAGATGACTTTACTATCCCCTACCCCACCTTTCACAACCACAAGTTCTTTGCAACACAAAGGTGTAGCTAGACATACTCTTTGTACTCTATCGAGTACAATTTTCTATACATCAGTTAAACACACCAGGGCTTCTTTAAGCCATACTATATCCCAAATGTCTTAGTTAATGCTTCCAATAGAAAGTATCATAGATTGACAAAATACCTAATCTAGTCTATGTTTTTAGAAGAAAAGTGATGCAAAAATTTAAGTGGGGAGAAGTTTCCATTTTTAAAATAGCAGATGTTTTGTCCTGGTCCCCTTCAATAAAACACACCACACAAACTGACATATGATGACCTTTATTAAACGTCCATAAAAAAACTTTGCTAACCAATATTTAATAATTACAACTGAATCATAGTATAGTTGATATTACTCACAGCATAAATATACATGTAATGTTAACCAGGACAACGTGACCTCACTCATCCTGACACAGTAAGTGGTGTCCATATCTCCAGTCGCTTACTTTATTTATGAAGCAGCATTCCATCATTCACTTCATTTACCACTTATTAAATTACATCTCCAACCAAATAAGCAGTGTCCTTAGTTCCACTCGCTTATTTTACTTAAGCAGCATCCAACTGCTCACTTTTCTTCCCAACTCATTGAAATGAACATCCAACACCAGAGGGGGAAAAGAAGAGGGCAAGCCTGCCCCTCTTCTACACTCTACCCAGACTAAAACCACAATCCCCACTATCCCAGCAAAAAAAAAAAAAAAAAAACGGTAGGGAGGGTTGGTAGCGAGTTCATGCCAAAATGTGATTCCTTACCCAGTTACACTTGCATAAACCCCTTAAGCCCCTCGGTACCCTTACCTCATTTCCTCCAAATCATCCCTTATTCCAATTTAACCTTTCCACCCCCCACACTCTTAATTCCCACTACTATTATTTATCTAACCCCCTCTGAAGATGTCCCTGGACAAATTGGTTTGCTACCAAACCTCATTTGCCACGGTCCACTTCAATAAAACACACCACACCAACTGACATTTCACAACCTTTATTAAACTTCCAATAATTACAACTGAAACATAGTATAGTTGGTATGAATCACGGCATAAATATACATGTAATGTTAACCAGGACAGCGTGATCTCTCTCATCCTGATCCAGTAAACAGTGTCCATATTGCCACTCGCTTACTTTACTTATGAAGCAGCGTCCCATCACTCACTTCATTTACCACTTATTGGGTTTAATGTCCAATCAGATAAGCAGTATCCTTACCTCCACTCACTTATTTTAATTATCAAGCAGTGTCCAACTGCTCATTTTTCCTTTCCCAACTCACTGAAATGAACATCCAACACCAGAGGGGGAAAAGAAGAGGCCAAGCCTGCCCCTCTTCTCCACTCACTAGCCTGAACAGCTGTTCCCCATCTCTCCTACCAAACTTCCAAAAACCTAACTGCCCATTAAAAGGTATTAAGCCAAACATCATTCAGTGCACTCCATCCTCTCCTACCAACTGGATTCATGCCATCACCTTCCAAAGCCCTATCGCATAAATGGACAAAGTAGCCAATTGTCTGAACAGCTGAAAGTAAACCACTATTCCCTCTCCAATGCTAATGTAACAAAATATCACCTCATCACCTGGCATAACCTATGTATATTAACTAAATTTTCAGTTACCTAATTCCCAGTAGTAGCTTCACAATGATTCCCAGGTCATTACCTGCAAAATGTACCACCCAGCACTAAATCCATGCCACATGAAGCCGTGCAAGAGCCATTACACACCACCATGCTAAACAGTAGCCCTGTTCGCTGCCCAATGTACATAATGATGGCCAAAATGAAATTTCCTTTCCAGAACAATATAACAGCAATCCCACTACCACCAACTATCTGATATAAACAAGAAAAACATTCAACAACATCATAGAACTTACTGACCAACAAGCCACCCTCCGAATGGCTGCAATGCATCCATAAAATATTTCCACATGAACTAAAGCCTAATAGACCTCCATTATCAAATCCAGCCCTCCCCACACAAATTATCAGCCAATGTCTGTCAGTCTTCACCTATCAAACCTACCCCAACCCTTCAGCTCAATGAACCACTGACCAGGTTTTCGTAAGTTCATATAGCCTTGTCACCCATGCAACTATACTACTCTCAGCTAAATCCTCCTTAACCAACTGATTGCCTTATTTTATTTCCAAGACCGAAAATTAGTTAAATCTTTCTCATCAAATTCCTTCCAAGAGGCACCTGCAACACAAATGTAACTAATGTTGCAATGCTCTATCCAGCCACAACCAACGCCCCCATATTATGCCCCCCACCCTAACACTTCCTGTCAATTTTGTATAACAGTGTAAATACCCAAGAACAACTCTAACCGTCTACCCAAGCACCATCCCTCTGTAATGTGTCAAAAGGCAGCACAATGGTAAAACAGTACGCCAATTTATAAACCCTCTCACCAAAATGATCCAAGTAGAATGTCTGACATGCAGCTCTTGTACCCCAAGAAAATGAACAGCCTTAATCCTTAGCCTGTCCTTAGCTTTCCCCTCAAAGCTTACGTCCCATGTGTTACCTATACTTCTGGTAAAGAATTAAAACATGGCCTACATGTGCAAGGTATCCAAAAAGCAATGCCTTGCTTAAGTCTCCTAACTTCTGCATAGCCAAATGAGGCACAAAGTTTCTATCATCCCCAAAACACCCACAGACCTAGAATGCTCCTTCATATACAAACCACCTCCTATAATCCCAATGTACAAGTCATATGGTACACTTGGTGCTCAGTCTAAAGACCATAACTTGGTATGAGACAATAGTAGCATCTGCTTGAAGGACAGATTTGTCCCCAAGAAGATACCCTTCCTTTGAAACAAACTCCACTTCATGAGGTACTCCTCCCTTGGAACAAACTCCACTGCATGTCAAACAGAACACCTCATTGTTCATCTTCAAACAACTCAAACAACTGAATGGGTAGCCATAAATTCACCCCAGGGATTCCACACATGTTCCTCTTGGACAAAATCAATAGATGCTGCACATGGAAATAAGGGATGAACTTGGCTAGGTTGCCTTGGCTAGCTTGTAAGGGCCATAGAGCCATTAGCCTAGTAACTTCCTGTGATTGTTGTAACTCCACCCCACCTGTGGGAACCCCCAGACTCCCCATAATAATCTCCAACCCTGATTTACCCTGTCCCAACATACGTACTCCTTATTTGCCCACACCTACCCCAAACCGGAGCAAATCTCACGTACTTTAATGAGCACCAAATAAAGTAAGATTACCTGCAACCTCATCATGCACAACTCCAGCAACTGGAACATCCCCCATCAAAATCAATTACCTTTGACATCCACTTCCTTCTGACCACTGACTGTTGTTCACTTTGCATTCCCCCACTCAGACTTCTTTGTACACCACTCTAGTGACTGGGTATCCACTGCAACAGGCTTCACCACTTTCGAACCCAATTCCTTCAGGTCAGCAATTGATGTCCAAGCTACACTTCCCCAACCTGCAAAAGAAAAGAAAACTGTAAATTCTCAGCATCCACATCCAAATCTTCCTAATGACAACTTTAAGTGCCACCAGGGGCCACCCTAATCATCACTGCCCAGCTGCTACCCTGGGTGCTAATCCCCATTTCCAAATGCCACATGGATGCAGCACCGACTGTTAAGATGTCTAAAACAATGACTGAAATACCTCTGTAATGTACCCATATCACTCAGGTGTACTGCCTCCCTGGAATGTTCCTCATTTAAGGTTATAACAGGTTATGTTCGAACTAAATCATTTCCTTAACAAGCCTGTTCTATAAATAAACTAATCATGTGTTAATTGTCCTATGCACCTCGTAGTTAAAGATGGTAATGTTCACTGAAGTTCCACTTCAAAAATGTGTCACATTCCATGTTAACATCTAACTGCTAGCAGTTGTAAACCAACTGAAACACTATTTCATTATAAGTGTATACTTTAAATAAAATCCACCCATTTTAACAATCCTATGGGTTTCCTAGCTGAAGTTAATATTGAGCCAGAGAGGTAATACCTAGTGGTCTCATCCTACCCTATGGTCAAACTTCAGCCTCCTGGCTGACTCCCCCCTTTTACTATTAACACTATTATACCTCCAGAACATCTTATTTTCACTATATCCACATATCAGCCACATTGCTCTGGTAATACTGCATCCAGCATAAACTAAACTAAAATGAAGTTGTTACAGACTATCCACCTTCATTGTATCACATAGGTACATCTAGCAAAATATAAAACATTGTGTAGCCTATCTATTTTCCCTAACTCAGTTATTGTGATGCAGTGATTATAATCCACCACCTGTCACCAAACCCACCCAGGAGCAGCAGGGACTAAGAGAAACAAGGAAACTGAATCAAAACAGAGACTCTCTTAAATGCAATGAATAAAAACATGTGCCTGACCTAAGCACAGATCAATAGCATTATGGAACATCTTTGTAGAGAACAAGTGGCATATGGGAAGCAAAGACTGCACCCTAGAAATTCCTGTCCATACAAACTTAGAAAATTGGTAGAATAACAGGTTTCTATTACCATGAACCTAAGCTGTTACCTTTAGAATGACAATAAGTAGGTGCCACTCCTGACACCATCAAGTACTGTGAATTTCCTTTACTCTTTGTTACAGCAAAGTAGTCTGGAACAAAGGATTCACTCCTGTCCAATTATGTAATAGCTTACATTATACAAACTTAGAAAGTGCCAGAATAACAAGCTCTGCATACCCTGAATCCAATCCTTACACCATCAAGTCCTGTAAACTTCCTTTACCCTATGGCTTACATTACTGATATATATATATATATATATATATATATATATATATATATAAAAAAAACACCAATAGTTAAAATGACAACCCGGGCATGCGCAGTGACCACAAGCCCGGGAACATCATAATTCCTCTTCTCAGAGCAAGGCATGCCACCGCCACACTGCAACTGCAACCACCATCTAGAGACCTCAGTTCCTAGTGAGTCACCAATGACCAGAAGCAACATGGCAAACAAACCAAAGCATCAGGTAAGACCCATTCACTCTGCATAACACTCCTGGGAGAGAAATTGTGCTTTTTTTTTTTTTTTTTTTTTTTTTTTTTTGGAATGAAAAGTGGCTCATCCCCGACTGACAATGGGCCATGCTAAGAAACTGCATCAACAATGGGACTCCCATTTCAGTCACGTAATTTAAGTATTACTTTTATATGCTTATAAAGTTGCTAGAGTAACATGATTTGTTTTAACATACATTTTCTGAAGGATTTGAAGTCTGAATCTTAAATATACGTCATTACTTAGTGACTTCAGTCCTCCGATCATCCCAGTGATCTTCCAGGAAACCTCAGATTTTATGAGGAACAGACCAAAATATGAGCCGGAAATCTGAACATTCTGTGAAAATCTGCAGTTGAGATGTATGCCCAATGATTGTTGACAGAAACCCACGAACAGCATCCAAAAGTTGAATGCAAGTAAGTCCACCCCATGCAAAGGTCATGCCTAGTGCACAAGAACACAATCAAACTTGTGCACAGCTGCCAACCAAAGCTGCAATAAGGCTGCACAGACTCGTGTAGCAATCACCTACATCAGCAGAGACAGCACTCCCCATATGCAATCAATGTGCCTAACAGACTCACCAATGCAACAACTCTGCAACAATCTTGGCAAATGGCTGATGAGCCTGTCAGGAATGAGGACCCAAACACAAAATTTACTAATCCCCCCCCTTTTTTTTCTTTTTTGCCTTCCCATACTGCATTCTATGGGAAAGGGAACAGTGCTCCTATGCAAGGAAGCAGAAATCGTGCTTGCCAGTCCCCAATAAACATGTGCACAATAATAAAATGCCTGAACAACACTGTGAGGAAACAGGGAACACCTGCGCTAAATCGACTATTGCGAACTCCAGCTTGCAAAAAAACTTGGCCATCATCTAAAAGGAACAACTCAACAGTACCATGTCAGCATGGTTATTCCACCACCACCAATGGTAGCCAATGAGGATGCTCTCGAGCCCAGTACCACCTGAAAAGTAAACAAAACTTGAAATCTCACATCTGCCCACCATGAGACTGACACGGAGAACCTGCCATGGTACCAATTAAACCCAGTGCCCTGACGCCACTCAACCCAGACTCCTGTCATTTAACTCAGCAAACCGACAGCTACCATTACAAACAAAAACACCCCACTCAAGACACTCAGCAAACCGCCAGCTACCATTACAGCAATGAAAACCTAGGAGGGTAATAAATGCACCTATTGGAGCCTTGCTACCCATATAATAACTGTACCTACCATACCCCTGCTGTTTAAGTGTAATAACTGAACCTGTGCAGTCCTGCTACATGTATTTACCATATTTACCATTGTCTCACTTTACACCATAGAAGAGCGAGGGAATTCTCTTGAGATACTGCTGCTTTACAGTCAATATATATTTTCAGTAGTAGCACACAAATGACCATAGATGTAAGGGTCGCCAGCAGAGTTATCTAGCATCAGTCCATCTTGAATTTCCTTTTAACATCATTTCACACACACTCATAGAAGAAGACAAAAAAAGCAGGTACACTAAGGGGCTCAGACTCCATCTGGTCATTCAAGCTCATAGCATGATAGGTAATCACAAAGCAAAACCGAAGCATAAACTGAGCTGAAAAGACCAGCTCTCAAACTTAATCCTCCATACTAACCAGTGTAAATCCGAGGCCTCCACAGGTCATGCTGGATGCAAAACCTGCACTAACAAGTTCACACCAAAATGTGATCCTTTACCCAGTTACACTTGCATAAACCCCTTAAGCCCCTCCCTACCCTTACCTCATTTCCTCCCAATCATCCCTTATTCCAATTAACCCTTTCACCCCTCCACCTTCTGAATTCCCACTACTGTTGTTTATCTAACCCCCTCTGACGATGTCCCTGAACAAATTGGTTTGTTACCAAACCTCATTTGGCAGCAATAAGAGCACGTGATTACAAAACTATATTCTCTGCCTACACCCCTGGTGCAGCACACTGATGAAGTCATTCTTTCAAAAGTGAACTGTCACACTTTAAATGTCAGACTTTTGTTTCGGTGCTTGTTTTACAATATTGTCTATGATGTGTAAAATGTAGGAAGTTTGATTACAGTAGTGTTTAATGTCTTCAAGTGTGTGTTTGTGTGTGTGTGTGTGTGTGTGTGTGTGTGTGTGTGTGTGTGTGTGTGTGTGTGTGTGTGTGTGTGTGTGTGTGTGTGTGTCTGTGTGTGTGTGTGAATGCAAATTAGTTCAGGATTGATTTACACATATTTGCAGTGGCAAACTTTATTGCCCAAGATGGTAGAAAAAGTCATTCTACCAAACAAATCTCCTTGGCAATACATTGATGTTATCGTCCCTTCATATATGCTGTAAGTCTCACTTGTAGTCAATATTCTCCTTTAGTATGGACTGCTGATAATGTGCTGTATAGATGATACAAGTAATAAGATAGATGGTTCAAGTCCTTCACTGCTTGAATAGTGTGACTATGATTACAGTCATATACCACTGGTCACCTCACAACCACCTTTACATGCATTTCTACATGTGAGATGGATTTAGAGTGAAATGCTGTTACACTACCAAAACCTAGCATCCCCACAGAAAAATCACTTTCTGGCCACACAGTAATTACATACTGCTACCATAACTGCAGTATCTCACAGTTAGATAGTGAATTCTCTTCTGTTGTGTGATTTTGACACTGAGTTTTCTACATTGTGTAACTACATATGTAGAAAAAAAAACATATACAGATATAGATATAGACATGATATGTAGCTGTACAATGCTATTGTGTACTTTCACCACTTTTTTAGCATAAACATCCGGCTAATAAACAGTGGTGATGCCACCCATAGAAATGTGCACTGTCCCTGTCGTATCTCAACATGTTGTTTGATGCTTGTGTTGGAGCCACTAATGTTTCGATTGTGATCTTGGGTAGTTAGATCAAATCCACCCATTACTGCTCAGACTACATTGTGTCAGACTAACTATGACTGCGCGTGTCACTACCAGTGTTGCAAAAACATCTGCTGTGTGCAAGTGTAGATGCTGATTCCTCTTACAAAATGCTGTGCTAATTTCTCACATAGCAATGCTTTCATTCAGAGCAATGATGATGTGATTAAATTTTCCTTACATAGCATATGTAGTAAGCATTATCTTCTGGCACAAGGACTGAGATGACATTCTGCATGTTGTTGACAGTACAACAATTACAGGCACACATATCCCTTATAGCAATAACATGATGTAATACTTTCACATACTGACATATGTCACAATTGTAGTGACACTTCTACCAGGGTGCATTCATCCTGTACAGTATCATGTATTTTCTGCTGTCAAATGCTCATGTGTTCAACTTCCACATTCAATGACTGTTAGCATTGTCAGGCCTTGTACTGTAGTGCATGTTTGGTATACTCCACAGTTAAAATGTGTCTGATTACTTTGGGAGAGGCCTCTACCATCCCTTTTATTTCAAAGAGATTGATTGCAATACATACTTCTGATGTAATAAGTTAGAACATATGGAGTGTCACAGTTACTGTAATGCATGAATGGTATCCACCATAATAAACATGTGTCCATTTATACTGATAGGGGCCTCCACTATCCCTTTTATCTCAAAGAGATTGTTTGCACTACATAGATCTGATGTAATGTTAACATAGGTGGAGTGTCACTCTTGTGTTAAGACTTTCACTGTGGTAGTTTTTGGTTCATCCATAAGTCATTAGTCAGTTGAGTCACATTGCCTGCTGTTCATTTCCTAAAGGGCAACCTTATATGAATGTACTGACATTACATAAACAACCTTGTATCTAGTTATTCTTATCCACTGTTATGGGGTAATGATATATAATAACAGGCTCTGATTGTACTGCAGTGAGATGGTTATTTTGGGGCATGTTATGCTATGACTGCTCCGATGGCATGTGCATTGAGTACTGGCTTGAATAGTATACCTATACAGATAGACTGTGACCCAGTTCTGGGACAGTGTATGTACTACATGATGGAATCAGCTTTCTTGTCAAAGAGCCATTGACATTGTACTGCTCACTGTTGTGTGGACAGTAAGATGTGTAGCTCTTTTTCAGTATCCTGACTAAATCTGATTTTTCATATTTTATTTATTTATAACACCTTTCTTAATTCACACATTTAACTCAGTTATTTCTGACAGATTCCATTGCTATCTGATGTGGCACATGCAGTCAGTACAGAGGTCTGGAGAGACCCTAGTGTAATCGGCAGGGGGTTGAATCTGGTAACATCTAATTGTCAGACAGCAATGGCTTTCATACACACATTTTTCATGCCTTGTCCAACAAGGTAGAACATCCATACCTCTTATGCTAGGAAAGTGCTGAAAGCTTTTCAAGCTTGTTCTTCATGCCATGACTGATGTGCATGTTTCCATGGCATCCATGATTGTTAAGAATCTCTCTGATATCTGCCCTGTCATATACTTGATAATGACACAATACAAATGATTATTATTCATTATTATTATTCATTGCTCACAGACATTACCTATTCTCGGGATAATTACTCTCTGTATTGCACGTATTCATCTAAAGCGATCGTCTTCATTACACTATACAGCTTAATGCCCGATGAGGGATTCCATAAATGTTTCTTACTGTATGGCATGCTGCCAAGCTATCAGAAAATGTGATTGGTCTTCTGTTACAACACTTTCTTGTGTGTTGCTACTGCTGTGCTACTGCTGAATTGCTGTTCTGTTACGGTTCACTATAAATCCATGTGAGCAAGCATACCCAGTATAATAAATCCACAAAAGCATCCAAGGAACCAACCAATGGCACAGCAGTCTCGAGTAAAACAACAGTAAATTTTTATTAACAATAAAAGTTGATAAGCGCTTTCATGGTGTAGATACACTACTTCTTCAGACATAAATACATCTCAATACTCCTTCAATAAATACTCTTGAAAAGACCAATCAAAAAACAATACTCATTAACAGATAATCTTCTGAGAACATCTTAAAGAACATCTTAAAGAAACATTCTTACAAAACATAAAAACACTCTAAAATATATATATATTCATCCAACAATCAAAAACTTAGTCCAAATTCATCCTGCTCAAAAATTAAAAAATAAATGAAATGTTTAAAACAATCATTTAAATAGTGAACGATTCTTCAGGAAAGGCTTAATGGGTACCCTGTCATTGAACCCCTACCCTCTGTCTGCCCTAAGTCTTATGATCAATCTGCTTTCAAAAGATTCAGTATAGTTCACCATATCACCCCCTCTTTCATTCGCTCTCAGCTTTTCAATAGCAAGAAACCTAGATGCATGTGATGCATCAGTTCTGCAAACATGTTTAGCCAGAGCATTAGTTTGTACTCCTTTCCTGTGTTGTCAGACTTGTTTCATGATGGGCTTATAGATTTGTTTGTATAACTATTTTAGTGTCTAAACCACTCATTCCAATTATTCAGGGCCTGCCAAAAGTGCATAAGAATCCCCGAATGCCACCAAGACCTATTGTATCTGGAAAGAACTGGGTTACTGAACCTTTGTCTATTTACATTGAGAAAAGACTTAGACCAATAGTCAACAAGAATCCATATATTTTAAGAGACTCTAAACAATTTCTGCATGATTTGTTTGATTTTTTAGAGAATGATGATACATGTGACCATCCATTTATATTGGTTACCTTAGATGTACATTCACTCTTTACTTCCATCCTGAATGGTGAGGGGATAAGTATGTTGAAGGACTATTTGATTTTTGAAGGAACATACACACATACACATATTGATTTGATAGGTCATCTTATGGAATTGGTTTTGCAAAACAATGTTATGTTATTTGACCATAAGTTGTAGTTACAAAAGGAAGGGGTGGCGATGGGCACTTCCATTGCTAACAGTTATGCCAATTTGGTAATGGCCACCTGGGAGAGGGAGCACATATTATCATGTCAGAAATGGAATCAAGTTTTTTATAGATGGTTTGTTGATGACTTCCTCCTTCTGTGGAGGGGTAACTGCAGTGATTTGGAGATTTTTCTTGCAGAAGTTAACAACACCTCCACTTTCCTTAGGTTTGATGATAATTATTCTAGTACTAAAATTAATTTTTTGGATGTCCATGTTTTTAAAAATAGTATGGACAATTCACAACTGGCGTGCATAGGAAGGATTGTCATAGAGATCATCTGTTACATAGAAGTAGTATGCACCCGAAGCATGTGTTTAGGAATATTGTGAGAGGACAGTCCTTGAGGGAATCTAGATTAACAGCAGAAGCTAGCCAATTTAAAAATGATCTTGTGTAGTTAGAAAAAATGTTTAAATTTATGGGATATACAGACCCTAATACACGTGATATAATCAACAGCACAGTGAGTCTAAGGGGTAATGTTGGTAAGCTCTACTTTTCGAGTAGCTATGAAATGGTCAGTACTGATGTAAAGAGAGTTGTATCACGTGGCCATGTACATGTACCCACCTTTTATTCTAGCAACGTTCACTTGGTTACTAATGTGATCAAAAAATATTAGCTGGTTTTGATGCAAGACCCTGACATTTGTAGTGTAATAGGGGACAGACTGAATTTTTTATTTAAGAATAAGACGTCTCTTAGGAGAATGTTATGTTATCCGAATGGGGAAAGGGTAGATAATGTATGTGGTAGGTCATGTATTTTTCCATGTCTTAACTGTAACCAGTGCCACTAAGTAGATGCAACTAACAGTTTTATACATCCTGATTTAGGGACAGAATTTACGTTCAGAGTCAAAGCTGATTGTAATACTGCTGATCTAGTTTATTTAGCCATTTGCAATTCCTGTTCCTCTTTCTATGTTGGGAAGACTAACAGGAAGCATAGATTCAGAATTAGGGAACATCTTTTAAATATCAGGAAAGGAGTACAAACTAATGCTCTGACTAAACATGTTTGTAGAACTGATGCATCACATGCATTTAGGTTTCTTGCTATTGAGAAGCTGAGAACGAACAAAACAGGGGTTGATATGGTGAACTATACTGAATCTTCTGAAAGCAGATGGATCATAAGACTTAGGGCAAACAGAGGGAAAGGGCTCAATGACAGGGTAACCATTAAACCTTTCCTGAAGAACCGTCCCCTGTTTAAATGATTGTTTTAAACATGTTTCATTTATTTTTTAGTTCATGAGAAGGATGTTGTTTGGACCAAGTTTTTAATTGTTGGATGAATATATATATATTTTAGAGTGTTTTTATGTTTTGTAAGAATGTTTCTTTAAGATGTTCTCAGAAGATTATCTGTTAATGAGTATTGTTTCTTGATTGGTCTTTTCAAGAGTATTTATTGAAGGAGTATTGAGATGTATTTACGTCTGAAGAAGTGGTGTATCTACACCATGAAAGCACTTACCAACTTTTATTGTTAATAAAAATTTACTGTTGTTTTACTCGAGACTGCTGTGCCACTGGTTGGTTCCTTGGATGCTTTTGTGGATTTGCTATAAACTTTTTTATTCCAATGGACCATTTATACTTGTTATTCCCAGTATAATGATGTCAGAGATGTATGCAAATCAGCAATGGAAAACTTGAAATCATAACATGTCCTCATATTTGTGTTGTCATTTGTCACTTATGTATGCTATATGTTATTACCTTGTCACCACAATAAACAGAACATGCCGGAGGGATAGATTCCTGTCCCAGATACTTCCCATACTCTGGAATATACTACCTATCTATATCAAACAAGGCTCCTCATTAGCACTCTTCAAGAAAAATCTTGATAACTGGATGTGAAATAGGAAATTCACCCCAGAGATCACTTCTGTGGCTCTGCTCGACAGTGGCACAGGAAAATTATTTTCTTGGGTGGCAAAATCCAGGGTACCTTTTTGGCTGGGCTTGTATAGGCCCCAGGGCCAATAGCCTAGTACCTACCTATGAACCTATGAACCTATTAGATTGCCATCTGGGATTTACACAACTGTACAACACTTGATTTTCTATTGCATGTTTGTAGGTGACAAAATGAGAGCCACTTACATTCCTTTGCAAAAAAATGTCTCTTTATGAAGTACGTGACATTATAGCTGTAAACTCCATTTGTTCTTGTGTATACATGCTGAGGTGGAGGATACAGCAGTGGTGTCCGCTTGCATATATAAACTCCATGTAAATACATGTCAGATGCAATAACTGCAGTCTATGTATTTATCTTGTTATTCTCGTAATGTATCTTCTGTCCTTGCAAACTGTTATCTCGACACAGTGTTTAAGTAGCATGCATATCACATTTTCACTCCCCTTTGTTACACTGCAGCTTTATAGCCCTATCACACCCTTATTAGACTGTCCATTTTTATTTATGTGCATAACTCTGGCATTGTCATTGACATTAATTATCATCACATTAGTATTGCAGGATTTATGCCAGAAATGCTTCCTTGACACTTCAGCACATATGCTTGTGGTATATGAGAACACTTTACCCATTTGCCCTTCTGTATTAATTAAATATGCAGTAAAAAAACAGTTATTATTTCTATACAGTTCCCTCATTTCACTTCTTCAGTATTCTTTCACTGTACCTGCCCTTAATATTTCTTGGCTATAGCACATGCTCGTATTTGAGCTTTACCTGTCGGCAAGACATTTTGTCAGCATTTAGTGCTCATGCTTGCAAGCACCTTTCCATGGCCGTGAACACTATTACTGGCCATGAAAAGGTGCCTGCAAATGCTGAAGTGCTATGAGCACCATGCATATTTGACTAGCACTGTTGCTATTTGAGCTAACACACTTTCATTATGTAGGCTTAGTGCAGTGCCTACATGATTGTTAATGAATCCCATGGTCTGCTAACCATGTAAATATGTGCTATATTTCAACTAGCAAGTGATGCAAACATTGAAGCATGAAGTCACATATGGCATGACTGTCATCAATATCTGTACTAACATATACCAATGACAAATGAATACTACACATCACAACTTGAAGCTGGTCACCTAGGTCAAATAAATGATCTGAAAAACCATGTGACTTTAGACATTTGAAAAAAACACTTACAGATTGATTACTCAGTGGCCAGCACAGCAGTCATCACTGCCCTGTGGTCAAAATGACAACACAGGTCATATATTTGATCAACGGTCAGTGTTACTCTAAATCAGTCTATGGTACCCACAATAATGGGTCACACTGTGGTCCTGCTACCCCTGCCATATCTGGAAACACTCGACCCATGGTGCTGTACAGAGGAGACTGATATGGTGACACTTACATTTTGGAACACAATATGGGTAGGAGCAGCAAGGTGATGTGACAGTCTAGACATGATGGACAGGCTTGCATCTGAGTGCCCTACAGCAGATGTACATGCAAGTTACAGCACAGACCTTGATGTCAAAGGGTCAAGAGTTAATCTGTTGAGAGGGGTTCTGTCTCTTCCTACTGGAGGTAATCTGCTTTCTACAGTTTGGGTACATAACAGTTGGCTAGTACCATGGCACTGCTCTAGTACCACCATAACAGGGATTTCAATATGCAACAGATAACACACTGTCGTGCTGTGCAGCTTATGCTGCTATGACCTCTCCATGTCTGCTCTCCTGATCTTCATGTACACGCCCAGCTGGTGCACTACATAATCAGTGGCATGAGCATGTGTGTGCAGGTCAGAGACATGACATTGCTGTGAACGTTCATGTACCTGTAATAGTAAACAAACACCTTCTGACATGTGTCTATGCACATCAGCTACACTTACCTGTGTACTATTATGAGTAGTATCAGTACATCATGGTAAGAGTCACCATTATTACCAGAATCAACAGGTGACAGTTGGTCATGGTCACCATCATGTCTGTCTTCTGATATCCCCACATCACCAGAATGACTGGCCACAGTATTCTCCATATAAGGGACTACACCATGAACCACATGGCAGTCCTTTACTGGGCTGAACAATGAACACAATGTAGTGGCCTATATACCAGAGGCCATATTATCACAATTAGGCACATAAAATCCCACCTCATGATCAGTGGCTGGGCTACTGAAGCAGACAGGTAATGGGCATGTCACAAAAATAAACTGATGACACATGACACATACATTCAAAGAAATCAAATGATGCAATATAGTACTGAAGTCTGAGACAACTATATGACTACAATGCTGATGATATGGACTTAACAGATCATTGTGGGTGTGGGTGGTTCAGGGACCCTATATAACAGAGATATGCCATGTCATTTACATATCAAGCACGTATGACAGATGAAGTCAATACAAATACTAAAACCTACTTGATATGTCCTCCTGTGACTCCACTGTTACTGGTAGGGGTTGAAATGCCATTGTCATGTGAAAAGAGAGACATACACATATCAATATTAAGCATATGCAAAGCATCATGTAGCATTCCACCTGAGGTACAAGACACAGCAAATAAGATAGATACATACTAGATAGGCAATGATGATGTGCAGATTGAAGGTGTCCTATGCAGGTGAACAAGACCACAGTAGTCATGACAATCACAGATGTAATTATCAATAGTGAAATGTAGCAACTATGTAAACTGCCTTACAAGGTGCATCCTCCCTGTTTGGGGAGCATATCATCTGTCATAATGCATTATAACAAGACACATAATCAACAACATATGACTATACTCCAAAGTCTTAACAGGAGGTAGAAAAACACAACTACAAATCAGACTATCAGGATATGGAGACATTTGCATGACAAACTGTGCAAATGTTGGCCAGATGTACCTGTGTAGAGAACAAGTCAACATTAATATACAGGATCACAGGTGAGCTTAAGAGTGCTGCCTAATGTCAGCTGTATGAACAAACATATCAGGTTTGTCTGCATATGTCGCTTCCTGGCCTATATCTTGAAATGATATATCTGTAAGTTAAAATGGCACACAATTTTTTTATTTATTTATTTTATTTATTTATTTTACATTTGTTGACCGGGCTAGTCCAGCTGGATAATTTCCATTTTCAGTGGAGGCCCGGGGAGAAAAGCTCCACAGAATTAAAACAAAGGTTATACAAAATTGAAGATTTACTATGAGTTCCTTTAACAGATATTAAGTTACCATGGATAGTTATTAGTCTAGATCAAGAAAAATAGAACACATAAAATACTATCTATGTATTGCAAGAGACATTAATTATATCTAGAACTACACTCCATTCAGATCATTGCATACATATTAGTGTATATACAATATATCATTTTTTTTTTTTTTTTTTTTTTTTGAGAACAGTAGAAACTGTAAAGTCATTAGGATGTTTGAGAACACAGAGAAGGATTGCAATTGAGAATTAAGGAAGTATGATAGTAGAAGGTATTAGGTTTCTCAGTCAGGATTGGTACAAGAGCAGAGCCAGAAGTTTTTAAGATGTGCAAGGAGTTGTTTTTTAAAAAGATCAAAGGAGCCTATAGAGGTAATGTGTGAGGGGAGGTTATTCCATATTTTGCCTACTGTGTTGGGAAAAAGGCAGTTACCTGCAGAATTGGTGATTCGAGTTGTTTTGACTTGAAGCTTTTCAGCAGAACGTAGTTGTTTCAGGTTATTATAAGGGCTAAGAAGATTAGTGAGAGCAGGTGTTTTAGATGGTTGATATAATATGTTATGTGTTATTAGGAGTTGTTGATATATAATCTTGTTGGGAAGTTCCAACCAGTGTAAGTGTTTTAAGTTTAGACAGTGGTGTGTTCTATACTGGGATGCTGTGGCAAAGCGAGCTATATTGTGGTAGGATGTCATAAGTTTCTTCAGGTTACTTTTTGAGAGGTTAGTGTAAATAGAGGAGGCATACAATAGGGTCGAGATGAGATGTGTTTGTGCTAAGGTGGTCCGTGCTTCAGGTGTAAGGTAGGGTTTGATTCTGTATAGTGAGCCAATTTTTTTATTAACTGCTTTTATGGTGTTGTTGATATGGTAATCATAGCTAAGATTATTGTCAATAGTAACACCAAGTAGTTTAGTTGATAAGTCTGGGGAGATGAGGGAGTTATCACCTGCAGTAATAGAGAAGTTAAGTTGTTTAGATTTGTGTGTAGGTGAGAAAAGTAGTAGTTTTGTTTTCTTGGGATTGAGGAGAAGACATCTTTTTGAGAACCAGTGTTCGACGATAGAAAAGGTGGCTTGTGTGAGTGAGTGGAGTTCAGATTGAGTGGAGGCTGTGCAAATAATGGTGGAATCATCTGCATATTGTATACATGTAGTGTTTTGGATAGATGCTTGGAGGTCATTAATAAAGATAGAGAATAAGAGTGGGCCTAGTATGGATCCTTGTGGGACTCCAAAGTGGGACTCCTTGTGGGACAAAGAACAAACATGTGAGTATACTCCACAGTCATGATAGGAGGCAGAGGTACATGGCAACTATGGATCACACTAACAGTACATAGAAACACTTACGTGACATGAGTTGCTACTATTGAAAGGCTTGCAATGCTAGGGGACTATTGCCTGCAAAATAACAGAAACACAGACATTCAAACTGTTTTCTTCCCATCACCAGCAAGGAAACAAGGTTTATACTCTCTCCAATACTTAGTGTACATTTGGAGATTAGCTCTGTAGTGAACCACTCGGGGATCCACAGCACTGACAGAAATACACTAGGTTTTCACAACTAATCCTGCAACTAAGGCAAATGCTATTTTATAAAAAACAGGAGTCAAAGTTAAGTAAATCAGCTCAATACTTTCATTTGAAATACTACATATACCTCACCTTTGGCATTAACTGTGCATAGCTAGTCTACCCTGGAAAGACCAAATAGATTGGCTTTGCAGCCTTGAGGTCTGCTTGGGCCCCACTTCGTTCGCCTCGCTTTGCTCGGCTCACTCCACTCCCCTACCCTGCCCCCAATTCCCACCCCCCACTACATTTACATTTATTCTAACCCCATACTATCTGACCACTCCCTTACAGCCAATAAACTGCAGCCACCCAAATCACAACCCCTGATTAACCCTCATCCAAACAACACTACTTGCATCCAAAGACCACGTAATACAAACTATGCTGGTCTTACTTACATCTCTCCTACTAAGCCTCACAACCCTTAACTACATTACATCCTCACACACATACACACCTCTACCCCACACCACCTGCAATGTAGCACATACCTTCACACCTATAGAATCCCACATAAGCTTCCCAATAGCCTCCTCTTTATTTAATGACAACACGATATTGCTTATCCATAACAAGTACATTCCACTATCCTACACTAGAAAAATATCATGCAAACTTCACATAGACATTTTACAAACAATCAAAATTCACATGTTATTAAAGAAATACCTCCTTATCTCTGGAGATATTCACCCAAATCTAGGGCCAAGCAACACTACACCCCCAAACAAACACACAGCAGATCTATTTATCATTAATCTTAACTCTCGCAGTATATCAAACAAACTCCCTTACTTACACGCATTCTTAACTCACTACTCCCCTGACATTCTAACCATAGCAGAAACCTGGCTAAAACCCAGCAAACAGAATAAGGAAATTCTCCTTCTGGGATATAATATCCTAAGACTAGATTAGATGGGAAAGAAGGGAGGGGGCATTGCAATTTTCTATAAAAATACACTTACTCTGCAACCTCTACAAACTCCTCTACCTAAATTTAATACTGCTGAGATCATAGGCTCTGTGCTACTCTTAAACAAGAAAAAGAGTATCAATATTCTTTGTGCATATATCCTTCCAGGTAATAATGCTCCAATAATTGAAGAGATTCTTCAATGGTCAAAAGAAAACCTCCCACAAGAGACTATCCTAATAGGAGACCTAAACACTGATTGGCTAGCCTGCAATTCTAAAAACCCCACTGACTACATCAATCTGTATGGATTCTCTCGACTCATTCAAGAACCTACTAGAGTAGAAAAAGTCCCAAAAGGAATCTATACTAGATTGGACATTAGTAAACTACCCTGAACAAAATTACCAAATAGGTTGTCTACCAGATGGACTTAGCGACTACCTCCCAACTTTCCTCTTACGAAAACATGTTAACATACCCAAACCTACAGTCTATAGACAAGCCAGAAATGATCACAATGTTAACCCTCTAGATCTCAACACCACGTTAAAAAAATGTAACTGGGAACCATTACGCACCCTTGACTTAGACCAAGCAGTGGACTATTTTAACAGCACTCTTACTAAAATCCTTGATTTAGTAGCCTCCATAAGAACAATTAGAGCTAAACAACATTATGCTCCATGGCTTAGTAATTCCACTATAGCCCTATTAAAATGTAGAGATAAAGCATGGAAAACCTGGAAGAAAGACAACGTTACTCTATCCAAACAAAACTATCAATACCTTAGGAATCAGGTCAAAAAACAAACAAGGCTCGATAAACAGAACTACTATCTAAGTATCCAAAACAAACATCCAACAACCCTCAAAAGTTCTGGCATGCAATTAACTCCCTAATAAAACCTGGTAAAATCACCACACCAGCTCCAACCTCAACCTCCACAAAAACAGATAGCGATATAGCCTCCCAATTCAATTATAACCTTATTGAATCCATTAAATCAGTATCTGCTCAACTATCCAAAAATAGCTACTCACCAATGCCAACAGCTCCTAACAACATAACCCCCTTTACATTATCACCTGTCCCAACCTCTACAATAAAAAATATCTCTTAAAACTTAAACCCACTACTTTTGCAGCAGATGGTATGCCAGCAAATTTCCTAAAGATGGTGGCTGACTCCATATCCTACCCAGTTTCAATCATTATCAACCACTCCATACAGGAATCCTATATCCCTCAACTGTGGAAAAGCTCCTACATTATCCCCCTTCATAAGGGTGGAAATTCCTATGATTTCTCAAACTACCACCCCATTCTGTCTCCTTTATCAAAGATACTTGAGAAATGCATACACTCTCAGGTCATGCATTTCCTAAATTCAAACAATCTCCTCTACTCTACACAACATGGCTTCCACCCATACCATTGTACAACCACCACCCTTCTCTCTTTCACAAACTTGGTTACCCAGCATAGAAATAAAGACAGATTTGTGTCTGCTATATTCCTGGACCTCTCTAAAGCATTTGACATGGTATCTCACTCCATACTAATAGATACTCTAACCTCTTTAGCCTTTGCCCCTGACACTATTGCTTAGTTTAAAAACTATCTATCAGACCGACAACAAGCTGTCCAGTGGAAAGGAGTCTTATCACCTTTACTCCCAACCACCATTGGTGTACCTCAAGGTTCCATATTGGGTCCACTGCTCTTTTCTATCGTCACCAATAATCTGCATACCTCTACCCTGCAGACCTCACTCATACAGTATGCAAATGATTCCACCTTAATCTGCTCAGCTCTATCTCTTACCACCCTAAAGGACCTCACCCAAGAATCTTTTGCCTCCGTAGAAAGGTGGATCACAAATATTCAACTTATCTTAAATCCCAACAAAACTAAATTATTTGCATTTACCCCAAACAAATCAAAAACCTCTCCACTCTCCATCTCTATCTCCTCCAATAATGGAACTGTCATTTCACCCTCTCTCCACACTAAGCTCCTTGGCATTGAAATAGATAACAACCTCCGTTTTGACATCCATATCTCCCAAACTGTAAAAAAGGTACACAAAAAATGGGTTCCCTATACAGACATAAAAACTTTCTACCATATCAGGCTCAGGTCACCCTAGCTCAAACCCAGCTTCTTTCCACACTAAAATGTATGCAGCATCAATTCTGACTTATGTTAGAAAATCTGACCTAGACAAACTTGAGTCTTGTTATAACAAAATCGCCAAGTTTGCTAAAAGTTCCCCATTTAGAACTCATCATTATATACCTCTTAGGCAACTTCAGTGGCTTGAACTCCCACAGCTATTAGCCTATCACCAACTTGTCATAGCATATAATAACCTAAAACATCCTGACAAAACTCCAGCTCTAAGGCAATTACTATACACCAAATCGTCCACTCTGCTCTGCCAACAAATCACTCCTCTCTATCTCCTCAGCCAACAACACAGCAGGTAAAGCTCTATTTGCACACAATATAGCTAAAAGTGGGAATAACCCCAGTGACTTCTGCATCAAATACCACACAATTCAAAAACTCCCTTAAGGCTCATCTTATAAGCTCTTGGCTCTGACCATGTGTTTCATAATCCTAAAATCTGTTACCTCCATCCTTCTCTTTTCTCTCCTATTTCAGGCCCTCAGCAAGTATGGTTGCTACAAATGGTATCCTTTTACAAACAGTAACTTTGTTGTGATCTCTGTCCATATTTTTACAACAAACAGAATGTGCATATGTAAATATTGCTGATAAGAATTATTTTACTGTTTCTTTTTTCACAAAATACTACTAGTATAACAATGTTTTATATTATGTATAATGCCATAATTTGTTTGTCTTAATTAAGTGGAGCTTTTCTCCCCAGGCCTCTGCTGTAAATGGACCTTGTCCAATCGGGCCATCCTGGTTAACAAATGTAAAATAAATAAATAAATACTTAATTAATTAATTAATTAATGCTGAGGGATGTATACAAATGAAAAACACAACATCACATATGCTGCTGAGACTGTTATGTGTGTACTGTGTTTGCAAGATAACAGACTATAACACTTACATTGTGCATCCACATCAGACATATTTCAAGTTTCAGGCATAGATATGCTGCTACAACATAAATATAACATTACAGTGCTAAGTGTGAATTAGTGTCCTTTGATGACAATTGGTATGTGCTGCAGTGTTTGTGAATGTAGGACATACCTATATGCCTTGGAATACATGCATCAGTACCTTCCCTAGCTATCCAACAATCCTGTCTGGAGGAATGTTGTGAGGCCAGGAATATTGTTAATCTCATCTATGTAAGGAAAGGGTGTCCCATTTTCAGTGGCATTCCTAGCCCTCTTATAGCAGTGGAGTCTGTTCGCTGCATGGAGGATCATGTCAGGGCAATGTCATTGACAGGCTTCCCTGGATGTACTGTGACAACCCATGGCATTTATCACGTGTGTCAGATCTGTCCACTCAAGTCCTCCAAATAGTACTGCCCGTCAGTCCAAGAAATTTGCAGCCATGCTGGCACAGAGCCTCATTTATTATTGCATTTTCTCTGCTATTTCTGTTCAAAATCTGGAAGACAGGTTGATATGGAAATCTTAAAGTTTATATAGGGACTCATATATTGACATGACCAGTTTAAAAGTGCACATCAACTGAATGGCTGACTTTTCATTTACAATGCATAGCTATGCAAAACAGTCCAACTCATGTATATCATTGTTATGTGCAGATAATCGGAACAAACATGAAAATCACATCTGAATGTGTAACCCACATGACCTAATAACATCAACACATCTATAAATCCATTTACAAGTTATGGAAGGGTGGGATTTGAACTCTTATCCATGAATATTACAAGTAAAGGTCAAACACATGACCAATGTGCCATAACCCCAGTACTCTAACAGTTGGTGTTACCAGGTACATGCACATCTGAACACAACTAGCATTTCTACCTCAAGAATATAGGATGCATCTCATATATTATCGTAATCAATGACAGACATCATAACCAATGAGAATGTCATTATATGGCATGAAACAAACATACTGGAATTTATACAGAAGGCAGTGGTGGCTGGTAACTTCAAATCAAAGGGGGGCTGCAGGAGACAGCTGAATGGGTGGGGTCAATGAGAAGGGGTGTGGCCAACTAGAAAGAGGGGGGAGCTATGCTCAAAACCACAAAAAACTAACTAAATACACTGCCGTGGGTGCCAAACCATCATTATGAGAGTCCATTCAAGACAAAATGAAGTGTAGAAGAATAAAAATATTTCAAAGCATTGGCTGCATGACAGCTTACTTAATATCTAGATGGAAACAAAAAGGTTGTGAGGCATGAAAAAATAAATTACTTTTTTAAATACATTAATGGAATGCCAGTCAAAATCAAGTATAAGAAAAATAAGCAGCACTCAACTCAAACCACTTCTTGCACTGCAGTTGTAATTATAATTTATATTCAGCTTTATTAAAGTACCAAGTAACATGCTGAAAGTAGAAATCTCTGATGCCCCCACTTGTAAAAATGTTCCTTATCCAAAAAAAGACCTGCTGACTGACAACTATCTACTTGTTTCATGGGGAAAACATGATCAAAGTAAAAAATGAAAAGCAAACAAAAAATAAGCTCAAGATACATTGCTTAAAAGGATTACTGTACAGGTTATGGGCCACACGATTGGTATTCTGTTTAGTTTACGGGTAAAGCCTGCAGAGATGACTGGAAGTCTCCAAATGTAATGAGCTTCTTAAAATAATCTAATCCTGTCCTTTATTACAAATACTGTCATATGCATTTCAATACCCAAGGCTTATACATTATCTAGTTAAGTATTCTCTACATGGCAACAACAAGAAAGGCTTTCAATGTTGGCAATTCTTTAACAGTATGCTTATTAAAGCTTACTTGCATCTTACAATCTCAGCCAAGCTTAACTGATGGTCATTAAAGTATTGCTACTTAAACACAGAGCAACAGGCACTTTGAGTAATAAGCATAAATCAACAGTACAAAAAATATGACAGAAACCAGACCATTCTGCAAAAATCAAGAACAGATGAAAAGCCACTCCTGTACTTGTGTCTACCCTGGATGGGGGGATACCCTGCACATTTACACTGCATAACTACTCCTTGCCTTGCTTTGACACATCCAGAGTCACTACATGGGGGAGTGGGGTGCAACAAGTATGTCACAATTTGAAATGTCTCTGGCTGACTGTGATGATCCTAACACATTTGTCATACCTCTCAACCTCAGAGCAAGAAATCTGGACAAAGCCATACAAAGAAGTGGGACAAAGGCCCAAAAACAAGGACAATTTTTTAAAAAATATTGCTCTTATAAACTTAGAAAGATAATAGAATAGGTCTTGCATTAGTATGAATTTTATGAATGGTATGAAATCTGAAACTCAAATGTCTGCCAATATTTTCTAACTTCAGTCTTTAATGATTTGTCACTAATTTGCCAAAAAAACACAATTTTATGAAAAATGGACCAAAAATGTGATGTAAAAATATAAAATAGCCACACAATACAGCTGGGAACCTGTCAAAGAAGGGACACTTTAATATTAGTACTGCTAACTTGAGCAGCTGACAAAATAAAATAATCTACATGCATTTCTGAAATAAAAGTAATCTATAACTATGATTACAGTTATTTCTTAATTGCAAACCCTCCATGTTTTCTTCCAAAATTGCTATTTTGTGGCGGGATTATTAGGGGAAGAGCAACATTTTGAGCCAAAATCAGGGACAGTTCAGAGGTTTGGCTATGCCTAATTCTATAAAGCAATTTGCATGTATGTACCTCTCAACCTGTTAATGCAGTAAATCTGGACAAGGCCAAATATATTGGGGGAACATATAAACAGTACTAAAAATTGCTCTTGTATAAACTGAGACAGTTGATAGAACAACAGGTCTTACTTTAGCATGCATTGGTTATGAAGTCTGAAACTCAGTGTGTCATTATTTAGTGACTTAATTCCTAAATGATTTGCCACAAATTTTATGAGAAACAAACCAAAAATAAGAAGCAAAAATCTATTCATTCTTTGAAAATCTGGACAGTTGGGAGGTATAGTTCAGCTGGGGCTGTCTAAGTTTGCCGCCCTTCCCTCTCACAAAATCATGGTTAAATGGAGCGTCCTTCTGCAGCCATTCCAATGATCCCATTATTTGGCTATTTCACTCCATTTACCATAAACACTAATGTGCATACTGATTTACTTCTATGATGATTTGGACTTCATTTGAAAGTTTTATTTTGCATTTTACAGCACAAACACCAAGCCATCTGCTAAACAAACTTAGCATTAAAACTTCTCTGCCCTTGAAACTCACATTCATTGAAACAGCATTGAAACCCACATTCAAAGAAAATACATTTTACCAGTGGCAGATAAAGATTAATTCTGGGCTGTTTTCAAATCATAGGCCCCTTGCATATGAAACATACATATGCTCTTTGATACACCTTCCTATTGTTTTGAACATTTTTCCAGTAAACAATGAAACAAAATGCATGCACCAATAATGACAAAACTGCCCAATTCAGAACATTTCCTTCATCAAAGTCTACTCAAACTTCTACAGTCCACCATTATCAGTAAATATGCACAATTCTACAGTCTACCATTATCAGTAAATATGCACAATCTCTGAAGTAAAAAAGTCATCTAAATAATTCCACATTAAATAAATCTGTAACTAATGAAGAGGTTGCTGCTAGCACAAACCTTTATATCTCATGGTTTCATCAAAAAATAAAGTGTCTGATGCCCCTGAGGAATAAATTGCCTATATTACATTAAAAATGATAAGCTAGTAATACTGCAATAGGAAATGGATGGCAAACAGAGAACAGGCTCATAGTTAGTATCAACTTTTTCAGTACAGCAGCATTTACCCCTTGTGGGAGCAGAACCAGCAACCTTCTGCATCAAAAGCAAGTATATAACCTGTTGTGCTATTAACATTGCAAGCTGGTTTGCCATAAGCAGCACTAAACTTCTCTTCCCCTGCAGCTCTCAGCTCCTTGTAAAATCTATTCAATACTCAACTGCATCTCAACTTTGCAGCACAAGAAATCTGGAAAAAGCCAAATTTATTGGGGCTCAAAAGGCCAAAAACCAGGGACACATTAAACATTGCTTGTATAATCTTGGAAAGTTGTAGAAAATGCTGTGTTACCACCATACATTTTACTGCCAAGGTCCCTGTGCAAAACAGTCAGAGCACCATACCATTATGCCATATCAGCTGCTTTGTGAAAGAGAGGAAGACTGAAACTTAAATGGCTATCATTTAATGAATTCAGTTCTCACCATAGCTGTCAACCTCTTAGCACAAAACACCTGGACAAACCCAGTAATGAGGGAATACAGCCCTCAGACATATTCAGTGAATTCAGTTCTTGCCATAGTTGTCAACCTTAGCACAAAAAACTGGCAAAGCCAATAATGGGGCAACACAGTCCCAAAAATAAGGACAAATTTCAAATATTCATCTTATAAACTTAGAAAATTGCTGGAATAAAATGTAGTGTTACTATGTATTTTCTGAAGAATATGAAGTCTGAAATTCAAATGCCTGTCAATTTTATTTAACATTTGTTAATCAGGACAATCTGACTTGGAACAAAAAAACAATTTTCAGCAGAGGCCCAGGAAGAAATAATGCAGACATGTCTTTATAACATGGGAGGACACAAAAGCAAACCCACACAAACACAGGGAGAAGATGCAGACCCCACACAGAAGGCACCCCAGCCAAGAATCAAACCCAAAAACCTACAGCCATAACACAACAATACTACCACTGCACCATCAAATATTAAGCATCGTAGCATTTAGAAACCACAGATATTATGAGGAACAGATCAGATCAAATAGGAGGCAAAAATCTGCAATCTTTTTACAAATGGTGGTGGGTAGGGAATTCAGGTCCTTAACACCTGCATACAAGGTACAGGGTTCAAGCCTGAGTATCTCTACCCAACACCATTTGTTCTCTAGCCACCAGTATATAGTAACTGGGGCATTTTACACACACACACAGTCCCTTCTTCTGTCTCTTTCTTTCACACACACACACTCCCTTTCTTCTGTCTCTTTCTTACACACACTTCTAATGTAGTTTACTGCATTAGTTTTAATTTATTTTCCCACACTAGTAAAAAGTGGCTTCATTATGTGCCACAGATATCAAGGGAGGAATGTCAAATATCAATAGCAGCCCCTTCATATTTTTGTTCTTTTTCTTTTCTTTTTTTTTTCTCTTTTAACTGACAGTCACTAAACACTAACAGTTTGCTTTAATGAGCAGAAGCAATATTTCACCCATTTCTTTTTTTCTGTCCATGCTTCACAGCAGCTTAATATGCCATCTTGAAACCAAGGATTTGACTCCAGGTTCTCCTTATATAGTAATATCCTGCTGGAGAACATCTGTTCTACTACAGGGTATTGATTTGAATTTCCACAGATTTTCTAAAGCTAGTTAAATGTGCAGCATCTTGTTTAAGTTGTAAAAGGAAACCTCAGCACTTTGAATGTATATCCCATGACTTTAAATACAGTGTTGTAGAGAAAGTGTTACAATATGCAAAGTATGTATGTCAGACTTAAAAATAATCTGCTATATATCTGTTGAGATGCTTATTCCTTTAACTTCACACACACACACACACACACACACACACACACACACACACACACACACACACACACACACACAAATAAAGTGCCAAGCAGTTACAGCCACTTTGTGTTGACTGTCTGCCCCATAGATGCTTCACTGTGATCCAACGAATGTAAAACAATACATGTATTGCAAACCAACACAGATTTTCCCCCATCCTACCTTACTTCTCAACTCTTCTTGATTTTGTAGAATGCTGAGTTATTTTTGCATCATCATTTTACTGTTTTCTGTGGAAAAAAAATGTTTGATTTTCATGTTTCTTTTTGTTCAGAAAAAGTATGCTAATGTAAAGGCTATTGTTCTATTAGGTTTTCAAGTAAAAGGTGATATTTAAAATTGTCCCTGATTTTGTGTTTATGTTGGCATCCCCTTATTGTTGGCTTTGTCCTCATTTTTTAGCAAAGAAGTTAAGAATAAATGGCACTGACACTTATTCTCTGCCTCTCGCTTTCTCTCTCTCTCACACACATAACACACACACAGAAACACACACACATCAGACACACACACACACACACACACAGTCCCTTCTTCTGTCTCTTTCTTTCTCTCTCTCTCACACACACACACACACACACACACACACACACACACACACACACACACACACACAGAGACCCTTCTTCTGTCTCTTTCTTTCTCTCACACACACACACACACACACACACACACACACACACACACACACACACACACACACACACACACACACACACACAGTCCCTTCTTCTGTCTCTTTCTTTCTCTCACACACACACACACAGTCCCTTCTTCTGTCTCTTTCTTTCTCTCTCACACACACACACAGTCCCTTCTTCTGTCCCTTTCTTTCTCTCTCAAACAAACACACACACACACAGTCCCTTCTTCTGTCTCTTTCTTTCTCTCTCACACACACACACAGTCCCTTCTTCTGTCTCTTTCTTTCTCTCTCACACACACACACACACACACACACACACACACACACAGTCCCTTTTTCTTTCTTTCTCTCACACACACACACACACATACACACACACACACACACACACACACACACACACACACACACACACACACACACACACACACACACACACACACACACAGTCCCTTCTTCTGTCTCTTTCTTTCTCTCACACACACACACACACACACACACACACACACACACACACACACAGTCCCTTCTTTTGTCTCTTTCTTTCTCACACACACACACACACACACACACACACACACACACACACACACACAGTCCCTTCTTCTGTCTCTTTCTTACACACACACACACACACACACACACACACACACACACAGTCCCTTCTTCTGTCTCTTTCTCACACACTTACATAACACACACACACACACACACACACACACATACACACACACACACACACACACACACACACGCGCACACGCACACACACACACACACACACACACACACACACACACACACACACACACACACACACACACACAGTCCCTTCTTCTGTCTCTTTCGTTCACATGCGTGCGCACACACACACACACACACACACACACACACACACACACACATACACACACACACACACACACACACACACACACACACACACACACACACACACACACACACTCCTACCAGCCCAGCGATCACCAGATCAGCTACTACCCGGCCGCACACACTTCTACCAGCCCAGCGATCAGCTCTCCTGCACGACCCAATCCAGCGACCACCTACTAAATCCTCCTGCATACGACCCGGCTGATCAGCTACTAAATCCTCCTGCATACGACCCGACCGCACACACTCCTACCAGCCCAGCAATCAGCTTGCTCTCCTGCACGACCCAATCCAGCGACCACCTACTCCTCCTGCGTACGACCAGGCTGGTACATCCAATCCAGGATTGACCAAGTAAACTCCTGCATGCTGCTGCTACTAAATCCTGCATGCTCCTCCTTCACCAAATGACCGATCAGTACTCCAGCGCATGCACTAAGTCTCGCAAGTCCTGCGAAAGCAGCTCAATCCTCTTATTGGCTCTGACTGCGGCTGAAGCAGTCCGGAGCTCCTCTGTGTGGAGCGGTTGTCACCGCACAGAATCCTGGTATCTCACAGCAATGATTGCTGGGTACCTGTTTGTCCCTATCCAGACTGCTGGTAAGGCAGTCATAAATTTTTTGTTTCACAAATATTTTTTTTGTTTTATTTTCTAGGTGGGGGGGGGGGGCTGCAGTCCGGCAGTCCGATAGGACGAGCCGCCCCTGACAGAAGGTCAGTAAAACATCAGCAAATGAAAATTACCTGTTATGCAGTCATGGCTACATATCACCACATGAAACAATATAAATTTTAAGCCATACTAATATTGCATCTATCACAAATGTACTCCCAAATATTACTATATGAATAAGCATCAGAAAGTATGGGTAAATAATTCACTGAACATGCAACTTATGGAAATTCCAGTATGTTGTCAGTTTCTGTAAACATACACTAGACATTAAAAGTTATTCTGCAATGACTATGGATATATTTTAATTACATCCAAGACTGGTTCTTTTTATCCTTACAACTGCATATGGTGAAAAGCTCGTCTCTGATGGACATGTACCCAATATGCATGCATAATGTTTAATTCTACCTCCCTGCAGGTTGAGTGCAATGTCGAGAATTTCAAACAACATATGCATGAAAACATTGATTCAGAATAATGATAACATAGGTATGCGATTTGATAAAAACACTACATTCCAGCTATACTCCTAAGTGATGTGAATACAGCTTTTTTGTACCATTTGCACTATATATATTTAATGAGGTCCATTAGCATTCAATTTTTGGAATCGCATTAGTGAATGTCCACTTAGGTTCTCAAATCTCAATGCATTAAGTGAGAGCTTAGTGTTAGTATACAGTGCTCATTGCAACTGCCCAATAAGATATCTGTAACACATGTTTGATGCCCTCCAATAGTCTGCTAACATCCTATATGCTCCATCTTTAAAATGTAATATCAATACATTTTTTTATTGTACCATTGCTATTTGTGAACTGAATGGAACCTCAGTTAGAACTTTTTGGAAGGCATTTTTCTTCACCATTCATCTGCAATAGTGAGGATGTTGACCAAGAAGAGGCTTCAGCAGGTCTGAGTCAAAACTGGACAGAGGAGGAGACCACCCAGTTACTCACCGCCTATGCTGGGCATGAGAGGAGGATGCAAGCATGCCTGAAGAACATTGCAAGTCCACCACCACTATGATGACCTACATCAGTGGGACACAAAGAATCTAGAGGTTCGACACCACCCAGCAGATGCCTACAGTAAGTCACATAATCTTCACCTTAACACCTACATCATCATATATGTATGTAGTAAGCATATCCATTTATGTGAGTCTGTGTTTTAAGTGTATTCTATAAGTATCTGTATTGATAATATCAATTTACATGGAGGAAATGTAGTTCCATTCATTAAATTTAACATTAATGTGCCAATGCACTCTGAGGTTATCTGCAACAATATAGGGCCAGTACACACATTATGTGAACTGTTGATTATGACTATTTATTAATACAGACTTCACACATATAACTATTAATGCTGTTCCATATTATCTGCCTTTACAACATCTAATGAACTGGGATATGCCTTGACTCAACTGTTTAAGCAATATGACAAAGTGACTGTTGTTGTCCTATGTGTGGATTCAAATCCAAGTGTAGCATTTTTTTGTAAAAATAATTGGTGGTTATTCATGTAACATTGAACATCACATATGCAAGGTCAGGCTCAGGGGGAGGATGGCCCCTAGAAAGAAGTAGTGTTACATAAAAGACAAAAATTAATAGTCCAAAAAAGAGCCATAAAGATGACAGAGTAGATTACTGAGGATAAGAAAGAAATTATGTACTGCTACTACTATGTTAGAAGCCCAAAATTTCCACACAGAAGATATTCAAAAAGATTAAGAGAGGAATCAGAGGAAAGAACAATACTTGTGCAAGAAAACAAAAGACAGAAAGTAGACGAAAGAAAAAATTTTCAGCAAAAAAAAAAATTGTCAAAAGCTTCAAATGCAAATTTGTGTTCATTAATACAACAGATTCATGAAAAACTTTACATAGACCAAGAACTGTTGGGTCAATTGGAGAAAAGTGACTGAGGAAGTGTGAAAATATAAAGAACATAATCTAGAGATTCTTGAATGTATAAAAAAGAAATATGGGCATGAAGAAGAAAGAGAAATCTGATATGGTGCAATATTTATGCAAAGGAGAAAGCCTAATTAAAACAAAAAAGCAGCTTCAATGACATTTGAAGAGAAATGCAAGCAAAGGCACCCAGATATGGACCATTTCACAACACAAAAAATAGGCTCACAAATGGGTAATGTAGAACAGGTTAGTAAAGTAGAAGTTAATGAAGAGAAGCTGAAGTTATGGAATACCTGCAAAAAATGAAGGATTTAGTGTAGAATGTCTAACACAGGCTATGTCACAACAAGATGGAACAATGAGTACCCCAAGTAAGGAGAAATGGGAGGAGCAGGAAACATTCAAAGAAGAAGTGTGGACATGGGAAAGAAAAAGAGATTTAATATGGTGCAATATTTATGCAAAGGAGAAAGCAAAACTAATTAATACAAAAAGAGCAGCACCAAAGATATTTGAAGAGAATTACAAACAAATGCATCTGTATACATAAAATTTTACAATACAAAAAAAAAAAAAAAAAAAAAACAAAGATAGAAAGTGTAAAAGAGGATTAGTCATGGATAACTAAAATAAATAGAAACTGAAGTTATGGATTACCTGCAAAGTGAAGGATTTAGTGTAAAAAAATGTAACTCTGATAGCACCACAGCATGATAGAACAATGAGTCCCCAAATTAAGGAGAAACCAGAGGAGGAGGAAGCATCTGATCAGTTTCTATATGAAGATTCTTTGGAGCATTCAGTAGGAAGTCAGAAAAAAATTAGTTGGAGTTACACAACACGGGAAGGGACAGAAAACTGTGACAACTCTTCCACAGTCAATGCTGTGGAGTGATAGGCCACTGAATTGCCATAGGGAAGAGCAAAGGATGACACAGGATAAAACTGAAGACAATATGGTACAGGAGATTTTTTTGAAACTTTCTGTAGAATGCCCACAGGAAATGGAGAACAAAGAATGTGCCCTTAGTTTAGAAGAAAATGATCTAAAGGAAGTTGTGCTTGATTTATTAGAGATGGCTAGACATGTTAAGATCATTGAAAGAAATAGATTGTAGAAGGTCAGTAAGACCCAAAATGTTAGAAGTTTGATAAAACAAATTAACACAGTAATCAGACTGTTCGTATAAATTCATGCAATATAACCAAAGTAAATAGGATATATTACTGTGCAGCTGAATTAATAACAGATAATATACTACCACAAAAATGCAGGGTGGTAAGGGAAAGGAAGAAATAAAATGCCATAATGGAAGTATCAAGTAGAGAAAATTATAAAGCAGTTAAGACAAGAAGTGTCACTGTTAGAAGAGGAGAAAAGAATGAACAGATCAACAAAAATACTCAGAAAGATAGACATGAAAAAAACAATGCACAGTATCAGAACAGACCAGGATCTATTGTACACTATTGCAAATAATAAACTAAAGATATTGGCACAGGTAGAGAAAACTTAGACAATATGCAAACAAATATAAAGGAAAAGTACAAATAAGTAATATACTGATGACCCTAAAAAGATTTATAAAGAATTGGGAAACAAGGCAAAAGGAATAGAAACTACCAAAAAAGAAGAAATAGACACATGTTGGAGCAAAATCTATGAAGATCCTGTGGGAGATAACAAAAATGTTGAATGGATAGAAGAAGCAAAAGAAAAAAAATAGACATTCAAATGTAAGCGATATGAAATGGGATGAAATAATGGCCAGAGAACTTGAGACAAAATTAAGATAACTCCTAACTGGAAAACCCCAGGCCCAGATGCAGTACCTAACTTCTAGCTAAAATATTAACATCTTTGCATGAAGATTTAGCCTTAAATAAGAACTATTTATATGCACACCCTCAACAGACTCCAAGGTGGTTAACAACAGGAAAAATAATATTCCCCCTTAAGAGTGAACCTGCAAAATATCCTAAAAACTATAGACTACTAACTTTCCTTCCAGTGATGCATAAACTATACAATGGAATCAATGTCACCAGAGTTTATATTCACTTAGAAGAAAACTCTTGGTAATAGAACAAAGGGGTAGCAAAAGAAATTTATATTGAGCAAATGATCATTTGTTGTTAAATAAAGTCATAATGGAGAATTGTAAAAAGGGGAAGAATCTAAGTATGGCATGGATAGACTACAAAAAAGCATTTGACAGCCTCTTGCATTCATGGACAAACAAGTGCTGACAAATGTATAAGATAACCCTGCATTGATTGATTACATTACAGTGACCATGAAACAGAAGCATACAACTTTATAGTTCAGCCATGATAAAGAACAAATTATTATCCCAGGGATAAAATTTAAAAGGGAGATATTCCAGGGTAACTCTTTGCCACTGCTGCTCTTTTGTCTTGGCCTTAACTCATTAAGCTGTCTACTTAAGAGATTAGGTCATGGCTGCAATTTGGCTCTCAGAAAGTAACAAAGTGTAAAGATCTCATCTTTTTGTGGATGATTTAAAACTGAATAATTTGTCAGATGAAGAACTGAAAGCATAATTGTATGTGGTCAACACTTACTCAGATGATATAAAAATGATATTTGAGCTTGATAAATGTGCAAAAGCAACCTTTAAAACAGGAAAGCTGCAGCACCAAGAAAATGTCAGTCTCAGACAGGAGTGTGATATAAAGAACTTGAGAAGGAGGGAATGTATAAATATTTGAGAACTGATGAAGGATCAGCAATAAAAAATGAAGAAATGTGAATAAAATATAGTAAGGAATATTTTAGAAGACTAAGAGTAATGTTGACAACAGTCCTGACATTTAGGAGCAAAGTCCAAACTATAAACCAATTTGCTCTTCTTCTAAGTTATAATTTTGGGGTGACTGTCTGTCACCAAAAGGTATTGGATCAGTTGGACAGGAAAACAAGAAAAATGCTTCATGTTTATAAAATAGTTTATAAAAATCAGTGTATTCCAAGATTATATATTCCCTGTTCTGAAGGATGTATAGGCCTCCTCAAAATTGATTGTATGTGCAAACATATCTGTTGATCTCACAAGATCCAAACATATTGAAAGCTTTAAAACACAAGGAGAACAAGTCTAAGATGACTTCTCTGCTTAATTTAGCAGAAGCATATCTGTATCAAGTGGGAATGGAAATCAAACTAAAAGAAGAAAAAAATCGGGCAGCAATTGAATGTGCCAAAAACAAAAGAAAGAATATAAAGTGAAGGATCAGATGATAAGACAATAAATGTGGAAAATGCATAAATATAGTTGCAAGTACAGAAAACTCCTGGAGCAACCTCATGTTGATCTGGATCTAACGCAAGAATGGTGAAGGAGAGGTGAATTTAACCCAGAGGATGAAAGCTTAATAGCGGCTCAGGACAGTGGACTACATACATAGTGGTTTACAACGTCCATTGAACATGTCAGAGAAACAGACAAATGCACGTTTTGCAAAACAGAACTGGAAACAGTTACACATCTTGTTGCTCTGTCTGAAACACTAAGGGCAGAATGCCTGTATACTGAAAGGCATAATAATGTGGTAAGACTGTTGTACTAGGGATTGTGCAAATATTCTAATTCTGAAGTAGCTTAGAAGCTTTGGAAACATGAGTCACAAAGCATTATAGAAAATGATGAAGTTTATATCACGTGGGATCACTCATTACAAACAGTTCAAAAATTAAATGTGAGAAACCTGGATATAGTAGTCCATGAAAAGAAGACAAAAGTAGCATTGGTCTTTGAAATTGCTATACCCAGTGATTACAGTATCTTATATACAGAGGGACATAATGTCATAAAATACAAGAACATGCAGGCAGAAATGAGGGAAATGTAGAAGAAGAATACCCAGACAGATCCAATAGTAAGGTCTATATTAAATCAGCGAACGCTTAAAAAAGCGAACGCTGATTTATCGATCCCATGTAAGCGAAAGCTTACAAACCCGAACACTTAGAACAGCATTTTTTCCCCAGGGAAAAAAAAATCACTATTCCAAAAAAGAAAAAAGAAAAACTTTAAAACATTACATAAAGTGGGGGGCTTCACCCCCCCCCACACCCCCCCTACTTAAATATACCAACTCCAAGATTGCACCACAGTGATAAAAACGGCAAAATAATGAAGGCGGCCAAGAGATTTCTTTCCCAGGGAAAGAATTTGCTTATATGCCATTTCGGTATTTTGATGTTTCATGCTTTCAAGTTCGATCAAGTCGCATTCGAAAGAATGCGTCTTTGATCATATAATAGGGAACCCAATAGTAGTTGGGGCAATGGGTCTCATAAAGAAGAATTTACAAGTTATATTTAGATATATTATTGATACATGTAACTCTATATGAATTGCAGAAGGAGTCAGTTTTGGGCACATTGTGGGTGCTGCAAAGAGCACTTTTGGTTAATATCAAAAACTGAAACAATACTCATTTCATGAACTTTAATCATACTTTGACTTAGGAATGGGGTACATTCCCATCATGGTGTTAGAAACCCAAAAGACTGGAAGACCTGTGTTTGTTAAATTATACAGTACATATTTTTAAATATACAGTATGGCCATGGTGCATTGACACCTATAGTGCTTAGGCCGCAGATGAGTACACATTTCTCCATTATCAGGAAAGCTTCTAGAAACATCTTACAGTACACTTCTGTATGTGGGAATGTTGATTAATCCATACATTAGTAACCTCTATCTTATAAAATTCACAACATTCCTTTATAATCAATATCAGCTTTCTTCAGTTTAATAAATGTAAAACCAAATCATGTCATCTTGGTTGAAATATGTGTGAGTCTTGTAAACACAGTACAAGTTTACAAAGTGTGGATCTGTAATCCTTATACTGTCTTAGGGATGTATGTGGATACATGTGGGACTGAATCACATGGTTATGCACTTAAGCCTTTAATGGTTATTTACTTTATTAAAAGTACATTTTATTTCTTTTTTCTTTGCAAACTATGACCACTAAACCCAGTGTGCTGACACGCTATAGTTTTAAGGCAGATAAATGCATATTCAATCATTGTTTCATGGACATGTTACAACCTTAAAGGAAGTGTGATGTCAATTAGCAGTTGGTCTATTTTATTCATTTATTTATTTATTTTTTGCTTATGTGTGGGTTAAAATCTCAGTCTAGTCTATTTTAGATGATATTTTGATAATTATGCATTTCGTATTGAACAACACATATGTGAGATCTATACTTTGTTGGTAGGTTATACATTAGAGATTTTAAATGAACTGCCGTGATTGTGGTACATTGAAGCCTATAGGTCATAACTGAGGATGACTACTCATATCACTGTTATATGCAAAGTTTCGGGAAATATACTTTTGTTATTGATGTATGTGTGAATGCTGGATAATACATTCATGTTACCTCTGCACTTTAAACTATAAAACATTCTGTTATAATCTATTACTTCTTTTTATTTACTGCCCCCTTCCTTAATTATGTATGCATGTTTAAATCCCACAGTTGAACAGTAATTCCTTTAATGGTTATTTATGTGCTTCAAGTGTAGACAAATGCTTTCTTGCAGACTATTACAGTTAGAAGTGACATGTAGTCATGATTAAATAGCTTTGTTGTTCAAATCCCATCGCAGACATTGCATACATCATTGACCAGATTGAATACTATTACACAAGCGTGTCTGCCTTTCATGATATTTATTTATTTTATTTATTTAACATCTGTTTACTGAGAAAGTCTGACTTGGATCAAAGCCAATTTTCAGTGGAGGCCTGGGGAGAAACGCTCCAGACGCATGTCTTTGAAACATGGGAGGAAACCGGAACACCCAGAGGAAACCCACACGGATGCAGGGAAGACATGCAAACTCCACACAAAAGGCACTCCAGCTGAGAATCGAACCGTTGGACCTCTTGCTGTGATGTGACAACACTACCGCTGCACCCCTGCACTATCTGATATGTGTTAAGAACTGCAGTGTTTTGGCACCACTCTGTTAATTATATATGTTACAGATGTCACCAGTTCATGTCATGCAATGATTTTTGGCTATATTACATACAATGTGATGTTAAATGTGTAGAGCAGCTCATGTCGAATACATGGCAGCACTTATACTTTTTTTTATTTGTCATGTAATATACACTGACAACTTCACATTTGGCTAATATATCTAGGTACATGTCCATACAAAATGGCCAAACTCATGTACACCTACACATATAAGTCTGTCTTTCAATATGTATTTATAATCATATGTACACATACAGACAGACGTATGTATGCATATGCTGATTGCAACATTGAGGTACTATACATTATCTGTGTGTGTAAACATTGTATTGAGTATGATATTACAACTCGATAGGTTTAGCATACAATAACTGTCATCATTTATAGGTCTTTGTCTACATGGTTACATACTTATGCAATGTCATCTTCATTTTAGACTTGTCACACCTGTTTGTGCATGTAGTGATTCCCCTGTGTATTCATAGAAGTAAGGTGTCTGACTTCCACCAATTCATAGAGTTGCAGCTAAGACTGATTAGCCAGGCAGGTAGTGTTCTGCTTTCTAGTGTGAACAGAGGTGACAGTTGTAGGTTTGAATCTAGTTTCATCTTATTTGTCTACAGTAATCCTTGTGTGTGCACATTAGTGACAGTTACACATCAATGAGTGAATATGCAAAAATTGATGTATTGCATGTCAGTGCTAGCTAACATGTAATCACTTTAACATGTAATCACTTTTTTACTGTTCTGTTGCTGTGCATAGCAGCATTCCTCTCAAGCACTTAGAAAAAGAAATTTGGACAAAGCCAAAGATAATGAGGGGCAAAGACACAAAATCAGGGACAGATTTTAAACATTACTGTTATGAACTTTAAACATTGCTAGAAAAATAGGTTTACATTAGCATGCATTTTTCTAAAAGATATGACGTCTGTAACTCAGATGGCTTTCATTACGTAGTGATTGTAATCATCAATGGTTTGCCAGAAAACATCAGATTTTTTGAGGAACACACTAAAAACATGAGGTAAATTCTGGGCATTCTGCAACAATCTGGACAGTTGAGAGGTATGCATAGCAGTCATTATATACTGAACTTAAGTAATTGTTCAATTGTTGTAATACATCCCTTTTTCCTGTTTGCACCTAATGAAGACAATGCCTGAAACTGTGTGCTGTGCACAGAGCGTATGCAGATGCTTGAGGATCAGTGGAGGAAGAGAGGTATGTGTTATCACTTTCCAGCTTTATTTCTCTATAAATACTATTAACATATTTAAATCTTTAGGATTAAATGCATAGTCTTATGACATTAATGTATACATAACTTTTAGTGGAATGTTGTCTTTGGAAGTTTTATTAAACTGAGTTTATTCAATGTTTGTTGACACAGTCTAAATGAAAGTCGCATGTGTAGCATTGGACCTAAGTGAATTGTATGCTGTGCATAGTCTTCTTATTTTATTACTGAATTGGTATCTTCTGTCTCAACATTCTTACTGCTGTTGGCTGACCTTTACTGGTATATAATTCTTGAATTCCACTTTTCTTGCACTGCTGTATAAATACACTGTGATGGTTTGTAAAAACACAATGGGGGGAATTCAATAAAGCTTACACAACTTTTTTGTTCCGTGTACACTGTGATGCCTGTGATCTGGCCCAGTATTCAAGGGCCCTCCATCCTCACCACTAGCACCAGTAAGATACGCCCACATTGGGAGGATAACAAGTATACACACAGTAAAGTACAATTTCCTTTAACAGAACACAGAGATCACAGTATGTCTGGGGCTGGTTTCTTTCTTTCTCTCCAGATCCCCAATAATACTCCCCACTGGCACAGCTATAGGGTTCAGATCTCAGCCAAATAGTCAGGCCAAAACCTCCTGTACCCTCTCTGTCCAACCAATGCTTCATGTCCCTGCCCAAGTAGCTGACACACACACTTTAAAATTTGATTTATATACAGACACACAGAAACTCCTGGGGAAGGCTGGCACAGGTTCACTGACTATGCCCCCTTCTGCCCAGGCTATAATGTAGTAATCACTGCCACCAACTACTCTTATCAGCTACCCTAAAGGCCCTTACCAAAGGGTGTCCAATTCTACTATGCAATGTTATTATTATCTGATTGGTAAGTGTGACTGAGACTTGAAGGCTATTTAGGAGTGGCTTATACAGAATCACCAAATACATGCAAGTACTCTAAGAGTTTAACTTATCTCTACACAAAACAGCCACAGTTGAAAGGTTTAAAAATATTTAATAATAAATAATAAAAACACAAGACAATACTCATTAGTTCAACACAATGACAATATAGAGTTCAGAAATCACAGGAAATACTTTAAAGCAACATTGTAGGATAGTCTCACATAAATATAGAAAATGACTAGACTAATCTTACTAATCTTATTATTTCTATCTGTCTCTAGGAGAACTCACCGTTATAAATATCTTAGTTACAGAGCAAAGCAAGTGCTGGAGAATTGTCAGATTCAGAACAAAATACAAAATGCTATTCTTTGAGATAGCCCTTAAATTGATAATACACATTACTGCTGAGTCATTTCAGATTACATCATTCTTGACACTTCTGCTTAAGTTTCCCAGGCTCACAGAACTTAAAATGTAATATTTCTTTGTAATCGGCACCTGCCAGGAAGCCACACAATAAAAGACACTTTACATGTGAAACCTAGTAATTATCTCTGTATTAGGACAATAGAAAGAATTTCTAGCTGCAGACATCCTGTCTCCGAGCTTGAGATCACATATAGTTGTAAAATTCCTTGCTTATCAGCTTCCTTCCAGCAGCGTGCACTGTGGATACATTTTTGAATACCAACACATAACACAGTTTTCTCACATTTGTCAAACAAGCCTGTGGATCATATTAATATTTACAATGACATAGAATTATTTACAAAATTCTATCTAGCTGGGCTGGCAGTCTCTCAGTTTATTACATACACATCGCCCATGTGCAAACAGGGAAAGTTCAGTGGAATGTAAATTATGCAATAAGCAGTTAAATTTCATACAAATGTCCCAGGTGGAGTGATCCAACATGCATATAGGCATCAGTGTAAACTCCATGTCAGTGTCCGTAGTCTACATGGACAGAAGGAGATGTAAAAATTCACAAATATGGATATAACTCCCCAGAAAATGTTAGAACAAATACATATATGTGCAAAATGGACATCATAGATGTCTAAAAAAGGAAAGGAATATGCAAAAGTAATAATATTTTTTTAATAATTTTTGCATGTTTGTGCTGTGTGCTGCAGTGTGCAAACATGCTTATGAGAAATATGTTTCACACAAACATACCATAGGACCCTGCATCCGGTCCATATAAAAGTGCATACATGTTGTCATTAAGCCCACATGGCTATGAACTGTGTAGATGCTAAGCTGTCAGCACAGATATCCTTGTAAATGACATGCATCTCCTGAATCACTAAAAGGAGCAACCATGTCCGCATATCCACTTTGTGTAGGCTCTTACATGATGTTGATATTCCCACATGATGTGCATGACATCGGGGGGGGGGGGGCTGAGTCCCATTATTATTTGAGTTCTTTGTGCTAAGTATGTGGGTTTGCATGGTGCGCAGCATAGCTAAGTGTGTTCACATGGCCAGAGTACCGACGTGACAGTGATGATGTAGGCATCTGTCTAGGAAAACTGGATATCTTCAATAAATATATAAGCTACATTGCATGCCACAGCACACAGCGGCACTGTGTGCACTAATGTAGGGCTTTTAAATAATGTTAATTATATTCTATGCAGGTGAACTGCACCATAATTAGCCATTCCCACACGGTGAACCTAAAGTAGAGCTACACTCAGTTTTTCCCACTATAATCTGGACCATTGGAGTACAGACTGGAAATTTTAACTGGGTAATGCTAGGGGGATGCTGCAGGTCTATTACATCTGTATGTGACAGATGCTGGTCAGTGCTGATGGTGCTTCTGACATTAGGCCTAGGCCGAAAAGGAGAAGAGTGTTCATGTCCAGAGTAACCTTCCAGGAGCTACATGAGCTGGAAATCATACAGTGCTACAGAGTAGACAGAGACATATTACAAGAACTCACTTAACTCTGCCACCCTCAACTCATTTCCAGACTTAACAGAGGGGATCCCATCCCAGTGGAAACTAAGGTATATGTAGCAATCAGGATACTAGCTACATGTACTTCTCATAGACCAAATGGTGTCATGATGGGGGTGTCATAGGTACCTGCATCCAGGATACTCCACCAGTTCCTGGATGTCATGCTCATACATTTCAGTGAACACATATATTTTCCCCTTACTGCTGAGGAGAGTATCAGCAATATGCAACACTTCTACCATGTAGCACACTTCCCTGAAGTACTAGGACCCATAGATTGCACATATGTACACATCAAAGCACCAGCTGATGAGGAGGGCAGAATCTATGTTAAAGGGTACCACTCCATCAACAGCCAGGTCATGTGCAATGCACAGGGGATTATCCTGAATGTGTGTGCTGGCAGCCCTGGCAGTTATCATGACTCCCATATGTGACACACATCACAGATGTACCAGATGTTTGCTAGGGGTGACATCCCATAAAGCCATTTACTGGGGGATGCTGGCTATGCCCTGGAACCATAGATGATTACACCCATCAGAAATGCACACTCACCCATGGAAGAATGCCATAATGAGGCACATGCACAAACTAGGAACATCATAGAGTGTGTTTGGGATTCTGAAGTCACGGTTCCAGTGCCTTGATATAACTGGTGGAGCCCTGCAGTATACTCCAACCACATGTGCACTGATATTCATAGTATGTGCTGTACTATAAAATCTGATCCTGCAGAAACAGCTGCAGCAGGATCAGCAAAGGGAAGGGATACACAGTCCCCACCAGTGCCTAGGTCACTACAGACACAGTCACAGGAGGGCTTGGTGGGGGAATCCCCTGCTGATGTCCCTGTAGGGAGTCATAGGCATGCCCAGTATGCCCTGGCTTTGGCTAAGAGACAAAGCATAGCACATTTACTGACAACCTAGGGGCTGACATCTATTCTTACTCACATACACAACAGAAAAGTGATGCCAGGCAACTCACACATCCTGTACCTATCCATGTATTGTTTGTATACTGCTTGTATCAGACAGAGTCAGCCCTGAACACAGTTGTGTCAACTACTGCATTTGCAAGGTAAGTCTGTAACCTACACAGCACTCAGAAGGATTATTATGATATGTCATTGTATGAATGGGTCTAGTACATTATGCAAGTAACTATAGTGGGCTAGTTGGACAGAAATAGTATTCACATGGGACTACAGATACCCATTCCACTAATATGTTTCCATTCCTATTCAGTAGTCTCATGCATAGAATATTAATGTCCTATTGCAACAGATTAGGGGTCCATCACTGAAGGGAGGCATTAGACAGTGGGGTTAAATGATATTCAGACTATTGTGCATCCCAGCTGAACATGTGTTATTGTTCCCCCACCCCTAACACAGCAGTGTTCCCTTCTAACTGCTGTAACAGTAACTTTTCAATGGTATATGAGCATTTCACTCAGTCTCATGACAGTGATATAGAAATTGAGCTTACGTTGTTTGTCTTAGGTAAGAGAGGAAGAACAATGTACATATTTATGCAGGTGATTGCATCATGAATGACCCCTTGTCTAGCAAGCAGTCTCTGTGGCCCAAAGGTTTAAGCCAGTTACTTTTTTGTGATGGTGTTTGTGGTTCTAATTTACAAGTATCCACTTCTTTTGCATGTAAGGTATTAATAAGTTTTGTTTTACAAACTGTCACTCTGTGTGTACTGTACTATAAGTAACCTGTTTCACATATTAATTACATGAGACAACTGTAGAATATCTTAGCTAGTGTGAGGGAAGTGCAGCAGTGCAGAAACAGGTTCTGATGTCATATTGTGTGACACACAGAATGTTGGACTGGAGTACAGCTAGGTGTGGGCTAGAGTCATTTTTAAGTAGCCAAAGCTCCCACTGGGCATGCTTGTACACTTAGTTAAGTATAGTGCACGTAGATTGTTCCTCGCACAATGACATTTCAAATACATACATATATATATATATATATATATATATATATATATATATATACATATATATACATATATATATATATATATATATATATATATGACCCTGTTATGTACATAAATATATATGATGTATTTATGTATGTGTATGTCTGTATTGTCTGACATGCCCAATTTAAGTCAAGTATAGTAGCACTATGACATATATATCATGTTTGTGAAAGGACCTAAAGTAAGGGCTCAGCAGTAGGTTATGCACTGACGTACAGCCCCCTGTGCCTGCTGAATGTCACCACACATGCACCGAATTGAACAAGTTGTGTAATATATAATGTTGTGTACTCACACATTGACAAGGCAAACTGTTTTGGGCCATAGGCTTGCCCAGACAAATGCACACAGACACATATGGCCAAAACAGCAACTGTTGCCACATAGCTACAATAAAAAAAAAAAAAAAAAGTTATCTTCCAGCAAGGCTACTACATGCAGATAACAGTAACAACAATGCCACTCTGCAGGCCACCTATTCTGACCTCCTCTCTTTCCCTGCTGTTATTTCTAAAACAGACTTAAGCTGCGGTTTGTGCATTAAGTACTGTGATCTGTAGTGTTTAAGACTAGATAGATAGGAGTTCTAATCTCACTGCAGCCCACTTTGTGTGTTTCTGTGTGTATGTGCATCTCCTTACAAAAGCACTGACTTCTACAGTACAGTGATTCTGCACTTTTTTGCTCCCTGCAATTGCTGCAGGCCTCCATACTCCTGTCTTCCACCAGGCATGCTGGTGTCATCTACCATAAGACTACCAACAGCCATATTAATATCAGACTTAAGCCATGGCATGTGTGTGAAGTACTGTAATCTATAGTGCGTAAGTATAGATAGGTGGGAGTTTTAAACACACTGCAGGCCTCTTGGTGTGTATGTGCATCTCCCTACAAAAGCAAGTATAACTCCCTCCCACTGACTTCTACAGTGCAATGGTTTTGCACTTTTTGCCCACTGCTGTTGCTGCAGGCCTCCAAACTCTTGTCTTCTACCAGGCCTGCTGATGACTTTTACCATAAGACTGCCAACAGCTATGTCAATGTCAGACTTAAGCTGTGGTGCATGCGTTAAGTATTGTGATCTGTGGTATATAAGACTAGATAGGTAGGGGGGTTAATCTCACTAGAGCCCACTTTTTGTGTATATGTGCATTTCCCTACAAAATGCATATGACCAACATAGTGACTTAGAAAGAGGCAAGGTTTTGTAGTAGTATTTTGGGCATATCATGTGATGCAGGCCACTAAAGACTTATCCCTACAAGGCCTCCTATTGTCATCTAGAATAAGAGTACTTGAAGCCATCTTAGTCTCAGACTTACTCTGTGGCACATGCAGTATGTTCTGTGATCTATAATGTGTATGAGTAATTAGGAAGACATTTTAATCTCACTGCAGCCAATGTGGAGCATGTGTGTGCAGTTCAGTGGTCTATAAAGATTAATTAGTAGTGGCACTATACTCACTGTAGCCAAGTCAGTGTGTGCGGTTGTTACAGCATTTTACATCAGACTATGGGATAATAGCATTATTGGATTTTACTATGCTAATGGCCCTAGGGCACTTACAATCCTAGCCAAATTCTAATTGTTATTTACATGATCAGCATTTATTGCCTCTGTCCAAGAAGGACACAGACAGAATCCCCAGGGTGAACTTATAGTCACCCATCCAATTGTACAGAATGCATGTGAAGAGGTCCAAGGAGGTGCTCTGTTTGGCATTGATTGGTATTCTGTTCCAAAGTTTACTTACACTATGGTATACATATCTCTCCCTCCAGTATGTGTCATTGATGTCACATACCAGGTTATGATTGTTACAGTGAGTAACATCTAATGGCCTTTTTACCATTCTGGAGACATGGTGATCTAAGTTAAGGTAGACATAAACCTGTATGGCCAGGTCTCTTACCCCTGAGTATGTACCTAAAGTGTCGCTGTTGATGTACTACTTACCAGGAACATTGCTGGTCCCAAAATGAATGATACTACATTTATTTGCATGTAGTTTATGGCCAAGAAACAAAAATAAGCAGAGTCCAAGCAGACCATTGTAATAATTTATTATAAAACAAACTTTAGCATTTTCGGGTATAATCTCTTCTTTAGATGATAAAAGCTGCTAGAAATAAAAACTCTTATATAACAATAAAATATCAATTAAATTAAAAACAACCATTCACAAACATTGTTTAACCCACCTCTTTTTTAAGGCTGGTTTTAAAGGGATAGAGCTGTTTAACCCAGGTTGACTATCAGCTGCCAGCACTATAATCCATTGCACTTCAGTTCATTCTGTTATATTCACAACATCACCCCCTCTTTTATTCATCCTAATTATGTGCAACACCATAAAAGAGAAGGTATGATCAAGAAAATGTGCAACATGCTGGTACAAAGCCTTATGTTCATCATTTAATCTAATAAATGGCTGTCTGTGGTATGGGACATGTGTGTGTCTGGCCCTACAGACATGTGAGCCAATAGGGTACCATACACTGAAGCAGCATGTAACATCAGATAGAACAGGACCAAGAACAATGGCATCTACCACAGTCTGTGCACAGCCCAAGGTATGTATGCGCAATACACATACTTTTGATAATCACCCTAAGTACACACACCCCTGTACTTTACACACAACTGAAGAATGCCCAGGTTATGTCCTCAGAAACAACCCCTACTATACATAACATGTCTAGCAGTCTGATATCTGATTGGCTTGTTATCAGGTATGATGTCAATAAATAATGGTGTACGGAACATATGCATCTCTTACTGCATGACATAATGTCAAAGGAAAAATATACTTTAAAAATTATCAAAACACGGTAGGTTCAGGTTAAGGCATGTTAATCTTGCAGCAAGGAGACAAAAACCTGCTATTACAGATTTTGTCTAACTAGAAACAGGAAATACTTTCATTTTTATACATTCTTTAACTAGACATGGCCTACCAAGCTGACGTAACAGATTACCAGCTTTTTCATCATCATCTGTTGACCATCATTCCCATGAATTTCTGCTGATTTATCAATTTTTGTGAGAAACTTCCTGAGGAAAACAACATGGCCTTGATTACTACCAGTTAGATACATGTTATGTTACCATTCAAGGTACTATGGCTAATTCAAGCACAATGCTAACAGTTCATTTCTCTAATAATCCTTTGTCTACTTTATCTCTAAGCTTCTGCAGCTGCATATGTTCTCAAGCTTCGAACAGAGCTGATTGTTTAAAATCATTACATTTACAGAATATAGTATTGTTCATTCATTCGTTCCTGACCTAGCAGATAAGCACCTGCTTCTCAAGTACATTTCCAAAAGGCATAAACATGAATATTGCTGTGCTAGCAATTACTAGGTTAGAGGGCATCTTTCAAGTTTCAGAAAGCATACTGCAATTTTCAAAAAGCATCTTTTTCAGTCTCATATGAAACTTAATTTATATATAACACAGTGCATGTAAAATAGAATGAAAAGCGTTTTAATTCTTTTGATTATTAATTGGCATTAAGCATACACACATTAATACATATTTTTCTAACACATAATTACAAAGGTTGACAGTCTTGTGGCTGGAGCTACGAATACTGGCCCAATATTGGCATGTTGCTGTGATAACCACATACATTTACGGTCTTACCAGGGGTTGATGTGACATATGTCCTATGAGGGATATGAAGTCAGTAACTCTCATGACTGTCACCAAGTACTGACTGCAATCCTCACACATGCTTCTGCAGTTCTCAGATAGGTGTTCTGTGAGTAACACAAGAAACAAAAGGCTCCACACACTGCCCAGTCTACAGATGACCCTACAGATGGGAGTTTCCTCAAAAACATAACACTGTTATGACAGGTATTAAAACATGTAGACCAGCCATATCCACACACACCTTGTTAAACCGACATTACTCCAAATGCAGAATAGCAACACTTACATTCTGTAGTCATATCTGGCACATCCCCCTCCTATCCGTTGGCCTGTTTCCACAGTGTATGTTGTTTGAGATAAATCCCAAAAAACATCTGTGATGCTGTTTGCCAAACACCAGATCTAGGTTCTGCTCACAGTAAATGAAAAAGCCCAACACCAACATGATGTTCCTAGATATTGGAGTGTGTTTCCATGCAATTGGCTATAGGAATGTTACCACAGCTGTTCCATGTGCAATCATCTAGAGGAGGACTGCAATTCGTGCAGAGGCCATCAACTGATCATGAGCATCACTTACAAAACACAAGCTGCTGCCTAAGCAAAGCAGGTGTACTTCTCCACATCAACCAGAGAGGGAGTTAGAGAGACAGACAGAGACAAAGTAAGTCAGGGAGGGGTGAGAGAGTAAAACCTAAGCATGTTTGTATCACACACCTACCAGTGCGAGGTTTCAAACCCCTGACTGATTATGTTTTGTTATCATATGTCTATGCAGTTATTGCATGCACCACATAGCTTACATGCTGGGGAGCTATCCAAAGGTATATGTGATGGTGGGTGACATCTGCAACAGTTATATAGTAGTGATACGGTAGGTGTAGTACACGTGCCTGTCCACATGAACAGGTGTCAACGTCAACACAGCCATATTCTCTCAGGGACTCACACACATTGACACACCTGGCAGGGTCAGGAATAGACTTCCTAACTAGTTACTTTGCCACAATACAGTAATGTGCAGGTATCACATGCACCACAGGGGTTATCCAGAGGTTATATCGGCAAAGGGTATGTGAAGGTGTGTGACATCAGACAGCATGCTTCAGTAGGCCAATGGGAGTTGTAGTGAGTATGAATGTGGTCAAAAGCATCATACACCACACACACAAACACACGGTGCCAGTACTGACATGCATGGGTGCATTGCATACCTCTCAACCTGAAAACATCAAAAATCTGGACAAGGCCCATGAAAAATAGGTACAAATCTGTACGCTGATTAACATCAAATTTGCATATGTAATTATGTAACTCCACCCACTCGTGGAATTGTGGGATACCAACTTTCAAACGCAAACTGAAGAACAGACAACCAAAATATGGCACCAGAGTCTCCCTGTAGCCATTCATATGCCCCATTACCTGTCTATTTTGCCCCATTTACCATAAATACTAATGTGTGCATATATACTGCTTTACTCTACAATGATTATTTGGATTTTATTTTTTTACATTTTATAGCACAATGCACAAACACCAAGACATCTGCTAAACAAAGCTGCCAACACAAAGCAATACTGTCTCACAATGTAAATAGAATTGGCATTAAAACTTCTCTGCCATTGAAACCCACACATCCAAAGAAAATGCATTTGACCAGTGATGGATAAAGCTTACCTAGTTTACAAATCATTGGCCCCTTGCACACAAAACAAGAAACATACATATGTGTTTTGATACACCTTCCTGACTTTAATTATATTCCTTGTATAATACAGCACACTTGTTAGAATTTCATCAGTCTGTTAGCAGGACTGTCACCTTGCACAGATTTTTTTTAAAGAAAGCTCTCAAAAAATGACAGATATATTATTATGAGCACCTTTTATGGTAAATGTTTTATGGCGACACATTTTAAAGTCAGAAATGTCCTGCCTTTGCTCATTAATCCATTAAATCAAAGTGCTCTGCTTTTAAAAGTTTTGTTAATTTCCTTAGCATTCTGCAAGTTTGAGTAAACACCTGTATACTAACAGTTTGCAGTTCCATATTGAGTGAAACAGATATTGTAACATTCCATATACACAATAGCCATTGCACTGTTATAGTCCCACAATACATTCAGTAAAAACCAAAAGTGCAACCCAATTATACTTTATAACATGTCCAAACATACTACCTAGAAATACTAACATAATTTGTAGACCACTTTTAGAGATACATACAACCCTGCAATGGTAAGCATTGCCAAAAGGATGCACATTAGTATGCGTCAGGCAGCAAAAGTTTAATGAACCATTATTTGCAAAAAGCAAGGCCATGGTACAAATACTATACATTTAAAGCATATGTACTGAGCTGCTATAATGAGGCAGAGTGCATTTCTTTCTGAAAGTGATATTAAATGTTAGCTTGAAATGTTGCACAAAAATTCAAGATATGGTTATACTCCTAACTCTACACATGACAAAGTATTTTAATATCTTTCATTAAGACGTGCACTATAAAATTTCAGTTTTAGAGCTACAGCTTTTATAACAAGAGGAAAAAACATCTAAGGCCATTTGACACTGAAAAGTGCAAAATTACAAAATGTTCACTTTAGAGATATTCATTTGTTTGTACAGTAGAGCAAATCTGAATACAGTCAAAAACATTTCATTATAATGCCATATCTAAAACTATTATCTGACTGAAAGCAGTGTTCAAGCATTTGAATTATTACACTGAAAAAATGTCAACCTTTCCCCTTTGACCCCTTCTAGCTATTCCTGTTTTGCAGTTAATGACACTTTACAAAATCACAGGTGGAAGGGAGTGAATTGTGGCCAAGCATGATGGCATAATGGAAAAAAAAAACTGCTTAGTTTATCATTCAACAAGGGTTGCACTTAGTTTCATGGCTAAAAAATGCTTTTGTGTCACAGTCCAGTAGGGTCACTAAATAATTAGATACAAACACTATAAAAAATGCCTTAGTTAGCACACAATACAATAAACTTAACATTACACAGCTTTGTCTAATTCATCAATCCTAACTGGACCAAGAATAACTTTTAATAATAACAAGATGCAAGCCACACAAATCTTACCCCCTAATAAAATATCAACAAACTCCCTTATTTTAGCACTTTATGTTAACAATAATATAATCTAGAAAAAACAAACTACACTTAAAATACTTAACTAAAAAATATTTTCATTGCATCGCAAGTTCTCAGTAAATTGCTTACATGATTAACAGTTGAGTCAACACTAACGACTATGAAACTAGACAATACATAGTAAGTTCAGAATTATGTAATTAAAAAAAAGCTAGCTAAGAACAGTTACAGTAATAGCAGAGACCCGTTTCTTACCTGAAGGCTGCCGCTGAGACTTGAATTGATATGGGACTAGGCAGATATGGCTACCATTATCGTTGCTGCCTGTTTCTCGCTGCTGCTGTATTCCCGCTCGCAGCCAGCTGGAAATAATGATTTGAGCTCCTTGAGCTCAATTCCTACTGGCTGGTAGCCCTGACGGCGCTGACGTCATCGCGCATGTGATGACGTCAGCGCCGACAGCGCGATTTTTAAAAAAATAAAAAAATTGAACCAAAAAAATCGGAAATGAAGGGGTGCCAATCGGGAATCGTGGCACCCCTTCATTTGGACCCCAAAACTCGGTAAATACCGAGTAATTCGGTATGGTTGGGAGGTCTGGTGCATTGCTTCACGGGTGTGTAGTGGCTGGCTGTGCCAGAAGTCCATACAAGGTTAGGTGAAGGGTATACCTTGGCATCAGGCCACAAGACAATGGTCTGCAGTGTGGCTCATGGGTGTAGTGTCTAGATTGGCCCACACAGATGGGTATTGTATTCACCATCCAGTCACCTGGGTTACTATTATGTGTGGCCAGTGCTGTGCAATGCTTGCCATGTATGTGTGTTTTAGTCCATGACATGGACGGTGTCTGGGATGTGCACATATCCCACATGCATGTACAGTGACATATGCAACAGTACCTGAGGTGATTGGCCCATGTTGTGTACACAGATTATTATCATCAGATGTGCCAGTCATGGCCTCATGTGGTGGGAACCGTTAAAGGACACCAGATTGACCCTGTACCTACATTGATAGCATGATACAGGTATTCCCTAGTGTCAGTGGCATCTGTCCATACAGGGCATCTGTTTAAGGCATGGTATGTCCTTTGTGGGTCACATTTGATGGCACCACAGTTGTTGAAGGCATCCAGTGGTGAACATAGTGAAGGTGCACTGTCTGCAATTACGTGCCTATTGCACTGATGGACAGGGTGCCATGCCCTCTGTAGTCCACTGCAATCACACCATGGTTACTATCTGTGGGCAATATGCAGGGTACTACCAACATAGCAGTTGTTGCCTAGGCAAGTCTGTTTGTGTATGAGACATGGGTTGAGAGTGTTCTGTGGGTAATACAAGGGTTGCTTACTTTGTTCACCACACCTTGATGTCACATGTAGGAGTATGGCTTGGCACCACAGCCTCTCAGTTATTTGACATCTGCTATCCTTGTAAGGTGGACACTGTGACATATAATAGGGCTACTATATAAGAAATATGCAAAACCCACTCCACAATGGCTCCAGTTGTTACACACTCACAGCCACCTCCACACAGGATATGAATGACAAGCACACACAAACACACACACACACACACACACACACACACACACACACACACACACACTTGCCATGTCTGGGATTAGAACTTCTACCTAATTATTTTATCACTCAACAGCATTACGCAGTTAGAGGACACCACAGAGATTACTGGAGTACGTTTTCACCAAAGGTGTATTTCACTGGGAATGACATCAGCAGACTTGCCAAAGTAGGTCACTGGATGTTGTAGTGACTGTAAATGGCCTCAAAATCATTGCACCCTACACAGACAAACAAACAAACACACAAACATCCAAACTTGCCATCGCTGGGAATAGAACCCCTACCACACTATTATATCACACTACAGCATTATGCTGTTATAGGACGCACCATGGAGATTACTGGAGTAATCCTTCCCCAAAGGTGTATTTCACTGGGAATGACATCAGCAGGCTTGCCAAAGTGCATCAATGGAGGTCGTAGTGACTGAATGGCCTCAAAAGCATTGCAGCCTACACAGACAAACACACACACACACACAAACTTCCACACTTGCCATGTCTGGGAATAAAACCCCTACAACACTACTATATAACACTACAGCATTATGCTGTTATAGGACACGCCATGGAGATTACTGGAGTACTTCTTCTCCAAGTGTGAATTTCAAAGTGCATGATATCATTTGAGTTGTCGTGAGTGTGCCTAGCCTAAAATCATTGCTCCCTACACAGACAGAGTCAAACACACACACACACACACACACACACACACACACACACACACACACACAGTTGCTATGTCAGGGATTAGAACTCCTACCTAACTACTTTATCACACTACAGCATTATGCAGTTATAGGATGCGCCACAGAGATTACTGGGCTACTTTTTCCCAAAGGTGTATTTCAAAGTGAATGACATCAGCAGGCTTGCCAAAGAAGGGCATTTGAATTGTGGTGAGTGTGACTAGCCTAAAAAAGCATTGCTCCCTACACAGACAGAGACACACACAGTTGCCATGTTTTGGATTGTAATTCCTACCTAACTAGTTTATCACACTACAGCATTATGCAGTTATAGGATGTGCCACAGAGATTACTGGGCTATTTCTTTCCCAAAGGAGTATTTCAAAGTGAATGACATCATCAGGCTGGCCAAAGTAGGGCATTCGAATAGTAGTGAGTGTGACTAGCCTAAAAAGCATTGCTCCCCATACAGACACACACACGCAGTTGCCAAGTCTGGGATTAGAACTCCTACCTAACTAGTTTATCACATTACAGCATTACGCAGTTATAGGACACGCTGCAGATATACTGGACTACTCTTTTCCAAAAAGTGTATTTCAAAGTGAATGACATCAGCAGACTTGCCAAAGTATGGCATTTGAATTGTAGTGAGGGTGACTAGCCTAAAAAGCATTGCTCCCTACACAGACAGAGACAGACACACACATGAGCATCCCAAACACATGCTCTATTATAATTCTGGTCTGTGCGTGTGCCTCATTATACAGTTTTTGTTCGGGTGTGTGGGCATTTCTGATGGGTGTCATCAGACATGGCTCCAGTGCATAACCAGCATCCCCCACTAGGTGATCATGAGGGATGTCTCCATTGGCAAATCTCTGGTACAGCTGCATCAGATGCCAGATGTGGGAATCGTGATAGCTTCCAGGGCAGCCAGCACACACATTCATTATTATGCCCTGGGCATCGCACATGACCTGGCAGTTGAAGGAGAGGGAAACCCTTAGGGTTGATGTATACTAAACCCCACTCACTGGGTGGTGCTTTGATGCATATGTGAGTGCAGTCTATAGCACCCACTACCTCAGAGTATTCCGCTATTTGGTGGAAGAGATGCATATTGCTGGCCAACTCCTCACGAGTTTTGGGGAAGTATACGTGCTCACCAGCATGTGCTGACATGGCATCCAGGAACTGGTGAAGTACCCTGTATGCTGATGCCTGTGAGATCCCCATGATATCCCTAGTTGACCTTTGGAAGGTACCTGTGGCTAGTATTCTTAGGCCTACACATACCTTGGTATCCACTAGGATGGGTTCACCTCTGTTAGTTCTGTGTGTCAGGCGTGGCCGGCACAGCTCAACAATTTGCTGTAGGAGGTCCCTGTCCACACTATAGCACTCCACTATCTCCAGCTCATGTAGCCCCTGGTAGGTTATCCTGGGTCTGTACACTCTTCTCCTTCTTCTCAATGTGGGTTGGTCAACAGCATTCTCATCCTCACCACCCTCAGCCTCTTCCACATGTTGCTGTATGATAGCTACTGCAGCCCCCTATCATTTTATTGTTTTTGTTTGTTAAAATTTCCCCGCTTGTATACACCGGTGGTGTAGAGTATGTGGGAAAAGCCAGAGGGAAAGATGTTTGCATAGTTTATAGTAGTGTTCTGGACTGGGTTGGTCTACTGCCTGTATAATTGGCTTATTCTGACACATTTTACCAGCCAACTATGCTAGTTCTCCTTGATTACCTTCCTACTGATGTTTTGACTTTCCATTGCCTTTCTGTTTAAGCCCGGGGGGTGCCGTGCAAACACAGTGCTCAAATGTGCACAGAGCTGCTTTTTCCTGGTTTACTTTTTTTCCCTTTAAAACCTGGTGCATGGCACGCATACCCACTTAGGCAATGTAAAGAGTGATAGGCAGCCCCAGACACACCCCCTTGCTTAGCTCTGCTAAGCTTAGGGCAAACCTGAGCCACAGGGCTCCAATCTGCTTACAGTATGCCTGACACAAACCTCTATGATGCCAGCTAACTCCTAGGCTTGCACCAAGCCATTCCAGCACTTACACTGTTGGGTGCTGACTAGCATTGAGGAGAAATCTGGGATTCAGTATCTTTCCCCTCATTTGCATAGGATTGCCTGCTGATGCATAGTTACAGGTCCCACACTGAGCCTCCCCCCTTAGCAACCACTATTCACTGGCCATGTTGTCTTCTGCCTGCCATTGAGTATAATGGCAAAATAGTGATTTTGGTTAGAATGCTTATTTCAGTTTTTTTATTTATTTATTTTTTTTATTTTTCACCCGATCCCATTTGCGCGCCGCTGCCCTATGCTTAAACAGCCAAAATCGGCTAAAAAATAAAAGTTATTTATTTTTTTTAACTGTTTTCCATGCCAGTGGCCATATATTTGGCCATTGGCATGCTTTACATGTTATATACACCCTTTATTTGGAGCTGTCATTACTCCGTTTTGTAGTTTGCAGAAATGTACTCTGTTTCTAACCGAGTACATTTCTACAGATTACACTAGTCCTGCATGGCCGGCTGACAGCTTCCTGGATCGAAAATTCACCTCATTTGCATGGCTTTCACCTGCAAATGGGGTAATTTGCATACAGGAGCTGAGTCCGTGCAGGACTAGTACAGGAGCGCTCGTGCACGCCTCTGCAGCTTATTCCTTGATCGCACGGTGGATATATTGCCTGCTAGAGCTCCTGCACTGTTGCTGCACACTGTGCAGGGCTTGCTGAACCTGGGGGATTGTGTTACAAGGAGCTGTCAGTATGATGTAAACTTCAGGTACAAATAGTGTCGCAAAGCACCCTTGTGCTGTATACATTATAGTTGTATTTTAAAGGGTCAGAATGTGAATTTTAGCTGCTTCTCCTTTGGCTCATGATTTTTCTGTCTGTGCCACAGCCACAGTTCATGCTTTTCTATGTTGAAGTTCATATTTATAAAGCTATTAATAGTATAATTTATTATGCTACTGTTGACATTTGGACTATACCTGCAAAGAGATGTAGACTGTGCTAAATTCTGCTTTATTTTTAATATTTGTGTAGTTTCTTTAAATTGTATTTGGTTATGCATTACATGGATAAATGGCAGTTAAATGATCAACTCTGATAGATGCTTTAAACTTTCAATAAAACTTCCTGTTTGGACATGCTTGTGTGCCTCCTGGTGTTATATTTTTCTGAAAAGTTGTTGTCAAGGCATTTTTTCCAACACCTGTTAAAAAGAAAATTTGCTTGGGGGTGGAGGGTTGCCAAATGAATGTCTCGACCTTGCCTCCACATGGCGTACCAACTCCTCTGATTTCATCACAGGTAAAACACATGTTAAGTAATAAATACACATACCAATTGGTCATGGCTGAGGTGCCAATGGTGGTTGTCTAATGCAGTGGTAGAAGGACATAGTATTAATGGAGGACAACAACAGGAGTAACAGCAATGACGTATGAAACACAGGTAATACCACTGGCACCCTCATGATGTGATGAGTTTGTTTGCTATAATGTGGATCCTGCAGTGGGAAAATACAGACAAAACCAATACAATCATGTATGCAGGCACAGGCATAAGCGCATGATGACATATACACCACAGTAACAGGATATGGTGATACTCAGTGATGTAAGAGTGTGATATGCCATGGTGGGAGACAGGAAAATGCATTATCAATGTCTATATTATAAGATACCTGATATATTGTTAGCTGTTTGCTACTAATTAAGAAAATGAATCATATTTCATATGTACTTAATACTTAAAAAAAAGCCACTTTCAAACTGTTGCATGACATCAGGTGAAACTTTTGATGATATTGAAGAAGACTGACTTTGACATCTGCACTGTAAGTTGCACATCTCAAGAGACAGTAAGTGTTATTTATATTGCTAATTATACAGCAAAGTAGAATATGTTTTCATATTTCTTTAACTATCTCGGTAACCATGAAATCCTAGAGAACTTTCTTGTTGTCACGTGAAAATGCATATCTGGTTAACAACATATTCTAACAATACATATTTAATATATATTCAAGTTGTAAAGTTTCTAAGATATGCAATCTGTTTGCGAAAATTTAGCAAAAAAATAGTTTGTGCACAGACATAGTTTGTCCAAAGATATTGTGTGGTGTGTGGAATGGGCATGAAGTGGGGGAGAGTAGCTGGGGTGGAACAACATTTAAATGGTAACGGCAGTTTAGGTAGATATATAAGCTGAGTAAGAAGAAATTAAGCTGTAGGAGAGGATTGATAAGAAGGAAGTGAGGTAGTCAGGGGAGGGACTTTAAGGTTTTAAGGCTAGGTAGGGGAGATCTTCTGTCTTTTGGCACAGGGTTTGTTTAATTATCACGTCTCCATGTCCAAATGACCAGGAAGAAGTAGACCTTACAGTAGGTAACTGTTAGAAGGTAATTTTAATGGTCAAGAAAACTTGGAGGCAAGATTTTGACTCAAGAGTTGTAGTTAAGGGTATGATTAAAGAGATGGGAGCTGCAATGGTTTATGTGTCATGGTTAGAATGTGGGAGCAGGGATTATGGTATACATTGCTGTAGGGGTCAATTTGTGTCATTCAGAGCTGTGGCGTGGCAGGCTTAAACTAAACAACTTAACAGTGCTTTATTAGACAGACAGTAAAAGAAGAATTATTGTTTTTTTTCTCACTTAGGGTGCTGGTAGAGAGGTTACAACTCTAGGGTGGGGGTTCATGCATACCTATTACTGGTTTAGATGAGGGCACAGGGGTAGTGGGCAGCTGTGATGGTGTCCACTGATATTGTTTTGCTCACCAAAGAGTTAACTTGGCAGTGCACTTTTCTTTCCAGGTGTTTAGAATATAAGAAAGTAGCAATAATGCAGCATGAATGAGTGATCTAGTGGGACTGCACTGCATGTCAGGGTGCCAGACTGACAGTTTAGGTGTGAAGATGTGATGATAGCCTATGCGGCTGTTTACTTGGGGCTGCTTGGTTGCATGATGGTATTCTACACTGTCTGTGAAAGGCAGAACTGATTGTTTGAGGCTGATTGCAAAAAGCTGTATGAAATGGCTACTAATCTGCAGATGTTAGCAAGTGAGCTATTTGGCCATGTGCCATGCTTGCAAGTGGGTCACAGTTGCATACAAGGGGAGGGGTGGGTAGGCTGATACCTAGGCTGGGTTATGCTGAAGTTTCCTTTAAAAGGTGCAGGAAAAAGTAGTTTGAGGAATGGTTTATGTCTGGCAGTAGGAATGTGGCATACAACTCTAAGGGGTGCTAGTAGAAATACAATGTTAAGGTTAGAGGCAGTCTATTTCAGTATTCTGAGTGGATAATTTTACACTGCTGGTTATACTATGCTCCTGGACTGTTTTCTTTATAATAAATAAATAAATAAATAAAGTGTAAAGTGTTTGCGATGCCATGGGGCCAAGTTGCTGTTACAGTTTGTGTGTGGGATAATGCAGAGATTAAAAAATAAATAAAAAAAAAATAAAGAAAAGAGACAGCTGCAAATGGGGTTTTTCATTGGTATCAGGGCACTTGCAAGAGATTGTTTATTAGCAGTGGCAGAATATAGTGGAAATGGGGGTTGAGCTGGTTGGCATAAGAATAAATTCTGCATTTCATAGTCTCGGCCTGATAGCCTAGTATTTTCTCAATGTGAGTTTTCAAGGAAGAGGGACTGCTTGCATGGGTAGTTGGCAGTTCTATGTAAAAAAAAAGAAAAAGAACAAAAGAAAAAATACAGCAAATAAGGAGCAGGGAAGTATTAGGGTAGGTAACCTTATTAAATAAAAAAAAGAAAGGAGAGAAGAAAAATTGAGAGAGAGAGAGAGTAAAGGGCACATTTGGGTCATGAGATCTGTTTACAGTTAAGGGTTCTGGGTACAGTAGGTTTTTGCTAGGGGTTATGGAACTGGATCTTTGAGTGTCATGATTGCTGCATTGGGAGCAGTAGATTCAGTGTAGGTAGTGAGAAAGGCAATCGGGGGGGGGGGTGAGTGGCATGATATTTAGTAATTAATTTTGTACTTGTTTTTCAGAGATGGAGGTGAGATTGTTACAAGAACTTTGGGTGCAAATAGTGGCTCAGGCAGAAGAATTATTTAAGGAAACAGAGGCTCCGCTAGTGATAGCTCCATCTACTTTGACAGTGTGCCAAACAAGAAGCTACAGTAAGTGAAAAGAAATGGATTAGCAGACTGTTGTTGATGGGAGAAAGAGATACAGAAAGATGGTGAGAGCAGCAAGGACAGAGGCCAGAGGATCATTGGTGTTGGAGCCCTAGCCATCTGCAGGTATTGGTGTGAATGTGCAATCTGATTTGTTGGCAAATGCTACAGGGGTAAATAGGGTAGGCAAATTGTTATATAGTTTGGATAAGGTGGACCTTAGTAGGTTGCAAGAACTGTTGCTCTATAAGGAAAAAGTTTAAAAGGCGAGGAGTCAGGTAGGAGGGGTAGGTGCCGATGAGGGATCAGTTGGTTTGGAGGCAGTGGCTGAGGCAGTAGGGAAGCAGGAAAATCAGGTTGCTGAGGAGAACGTATGTCAGTTAGGGGGTGTGGCCAGTGGAGTGGTTGACTACTTAATCCTTTCTTGCTGAGGGATTTGAGAGCTTCATTATCCCTCATACTACTATGGCATCAAGGAAAAGACTTGAAAAGGAGAACATGTTGATGTGTTTGACTTGATTGATGCTAATGGAGTACAGAGGTTAGTTGAGGCAGATGCTCCTGGATGAAGGATCTGTTGACAGCTTGAGTGGTGTTGGAAAGGTGGAAGAAAGGAAAGTACAGGGCTTGAACCTGATGTAGCTGGAGCCAGGGTTTTATGTACTACATGGAGGTGGTTTTGGAGAAAGATACATCTCAAGCACGTCTGCTTTTGACTTATGTTCTCACTATTCTTGAGACCTAATGGTTGTATGTGAGTAATACCTGGTTGAGGTACAATTTGAATTTTCATAAGAAGAAAGCTGTTGATAAGACACATCAGTGAGAGATAAGGCATGCAGATATTTGGTTGGCAACCATGTTGGATAGTGCTGATGATGAAGGAATATATGGGAAGCAGTCAATTGAAAAGCCAGGGACATGACGGTCTTTTAATTGGGGAAGGTCTTCATGGCCAGTATGTGATTTTATGGATGTCTGTTCTACTTGTGAAGGAGTCAGTGTGACAGTGAAATACTGGCATAAGGAAGGGGTTGCTGGACAAGTGGTAGCAATGTTGCAGGACAATGGAGGACATATAACTGTTGGACAGCCCAATTTTTGGGGTGGGGTAATTTTCAAGGGCAAAGAGGAACTTTGCCTTTTCAAGGGATGGTAGGAAAGCAAGTATTTTCACTTTCCCACTAATGGGTCAGTTTTAACAACATTACTAGAGATTTTTCTGGATCCAAAAATGGCAACAGAGGTGATATGTGGATCTATGGGTGTGGGTTTCTATTAAGTCCACACTGGGGTGGGTACATGCTGTGCAGGAATTTGCAGTTGATTATAGGGATGGTAGACACTGTACAGAGTTTAAAATATAGAGGTTGCTGTGGGGGGAGTTTTGAGTCCATTTCAGTAGCCTCTCTTTCAAGTTTACCTTGTCTTCCTCTTGGGTTTATTGCCCAAGAAGAAGCTTGGTGACTTTGGGTTGATTCAATGTTATCATTTCCTGATTGGGGGTTGGTTAATGATTACATTTCTACAGCCAATATTCTATCTCAAAATGCCTCACTGGATGACAGAGTAAGGGTTATTACTGAGTTTGAGGACTCTGGGCTAGTGAAGTTTGTTATTGAGGTTGCTTTCTGACTGCTGCCACTAAGGCAGGTTGACTGGCCATTGTTGGGGATGTTTGTGAATAGTAAGTTTTACTTTGATAAGGCCATGCCTATGTGCTGTGCCATTGTGCATTCTATATTTCAGAAGTTTAGTTGAGTGTTACAGTGGACTTGGCAACATAGGATGGGCAATCTGAGGGCAGTGCATTACTTAGATGATCTTTGTTGGTAGGTGAGGGACTGGATGGAGTGCTAGAAGTTTTGTTGGCCTTTACAGCTACAGTACGTGTTCTGGTTCAGGTGTGCCATTAGTGAGTGAGAAGCTGAAGGGTTTGAGTAAAGTGTTGAATTTCTTAGGTTGAACTTTGGATGTGGCTCTGGGCCTTTTTTTTGTTTGTGTTTACCTCAATACAAGTTGAAGGAATTGAAGGATAATATTGAATGGGTTAAGGCGAAGGAGAAGATGAGGACTGAGAAGGTGATGGAATTGCTAAGATTTGTTATTCCCCATATTTTAGCCATTCACTTTGGGGACAATGATTTGGTTGGGTCCCTAAAAGGAGGTTGTTGGCATGGATGGTTGGTGACCTGGTGCAGTTAAGACAGAAATGGTGCAGAATGTGATAATGTGGTCAGTGACTTTACCAAGATTGGTTTGAAAGCAGGCTGACAAGTTTGTGATTTTTGGAAAAGGCTAAGTATTTTGTCAGTCACAGAGTGGCCAGGGCATTAAGTGACTTAGTTATGTTTGTCTGCAATTAGTCATAGGGATTTTCATGATAGGGATCCAATTTAGTACTGGAATGATAGAGTAAATTTGATTGAGTTAATATTGGACTTGTTTAATGTGCAGATTGCCTAAATTCTATAGGATTTAGTTGAATAGTTGTGGGGGGGAGCCTGTTATGTCAGGACAGTGGGCAGAATAAGAGAAGTACAGCTTGAGCCCCTCTTCTGTTCTTCCCTTTTTACTTAGTATGGTGTTTTGGAAAAGTCATTAGGTGAGCAGTGGTCTGCTGCCTCATAAGTTTGGAGGGATCAAAATAGTGAATGGAGGAGTGTAATGCTGCTTGTATTCTAGAAAAAAAATAGGGTGAGTGATCAATACTGTCTGCAACAGTAAATGGTTATGTTGTAATTTTGTTGATGTAATCCATGTTTTGATTATTTATTGTTTCAATTATCTATAGCATAAGAAATGTTCATGTTAATAACTGGCTGTGATGGCATATTTGGTGTGATTTTTGTGTCTCAAGATGGGATATGATGACAACTAAACAATAACACTGATATTTCAACAGTTTTAATAGCTTTTATTATTCACAAAATATTTACGTTTGTTTAACTTATGCTTTCTAAGTTTATTTTTCAGAAAATGCCCTGAAATGCAAGTTGTGTGTGGGCTGACAGAAATGTAACATTACACGCCACATTGGTGCTAATGAGTTAGTCAACACAATGATACTACTGTAGTTTATCGGCTGCTCCCCAACTATGAGCATATTAATAGTTAGCAAAAAGCAAAGAATTATGAGGATATTTTACAGCCATGCCACCCCTTTACATTTAGTGAAAAGCAGTTATAACACTTTGCAGTTTATGTCAATCTACTGTAAAGTGGGGAAAAATGTGCATTTCACTAAAGAATATATAAAATGCAATGCAGCCATGATTTACTAGAAGAATAAATGTGGCTCTGAATGCATATAATGCGTGTCTTCCATTTGGTATTAAGGGAGGAATGATGTGTCAGAGGACCAAGTTATACAATGCAGAGCGCCATGAGAAGTTGCATAGCAGTAATCTATGTGTGCATTACATTATACTTAGAATCATTTTCTTCCTTATAGCAGATGAGAAGCACTTTTCATAGAATGATGAACGGGGTAAGATAACCAGATATAAGGGAGGTTAAAGCTCATAGCAGAAGAGATAGATCTATAGCATGGCATCATGGGTAGGCAGTTGGATCTAGATGAGTGGTAGAAAGTAAGTTAGCAAGACTTCTTTGAGATATTTGAATGTTTAAATAGTCTGTAGCCATCTGCCTGTCCATTTGATTGGCGACAGTGTTCAGGTTAAGACAGAAAGGTTCTCAGTTTGTGGGAATCCCTTTTCATTGTGCAAATGAACCTGTCTGGTTAAAGCTAGTACCCCAAATTGTTAGCAGAGAGGACAGATCATGTGCTATAGAATTACACACAGGATTGTTATGGGCAATGGATATTGAAAACAGGAATAGCAATGTCTTGCCTTCACTGCATAAATCTCATCCTCATCTTGCAAGAATTATTGACAAATTTAAACACAGAGGGAGGACAAAAACCCATATTCCTTTTAGAAACTTAGAAGGTTGACAGAATAATAGGTTTTGCATTATCATGTAATTTTTGAAGATTATGAAGTCTAAAAGCAAACGTCTGTCATTGCTTAGTAACTGCAATCTTCATTGTTTTGCAAGAAAACCACGTCTTATAAGAAACAGACAGAATGTGAGGCAAAAATATGAATATCGAATGAAATTCTGGATAGCTGAAATGGATGCCAGATGAAAGAATGAAATGCATAACTTGACATCATTCAGTAAAACGTGGAGTGTGTAGTGACGTGTTTATAGAAAATAAGCTTGAACTGTAGGGACTCCTGAAAATTAAATATATTTATAGATAATAATCTGAGCAGTGACATAGAAGATTGCAGGTTACAAGAGGAAGATATGGATCACATGTGCTGAGGACAGTAGAACACTTTCAGAAACTGTATTAAGGCAGATAAAACGCAGAGTAGTACAAAGCACTGGAGTAGTCAGCTCTTTGAGTCTTGCATGGTTAATTGTTCATTACTTATTTTGCAGGATTTCAGGTAGTCAAAGGGTAGACATGGAAATGTGAAGCAGCTTTTTTGACTGTTGTTAGTAATTTCCTGGAATCTGATATACTTTATGGTAATTTTCACGTACATTTCATACATTTCACGCAGACATTAAGCATTTTTGAATGTAGTATGCATCAAAGGTGTGATTGATATTATCTAAACAAAAAGTATCAATAAAACCTCATATCAGTAGATCACTAAACTGATGACCAGCTCATCTATCTTAATTGTAAATCAGAACAAAGGGAAGATGCTTATTAAGGATTTGTCAGCGGTGCATAACCTCTAAATAAATGAAGTGCGGCTAACAAAAAGTGATTATTCAGTGTGCGCATCTCTTTCCATGTGTTTAAAAATCCAGGAGTACTGTTCCCTACGTCTTAGCTTACTCATCTGTTAAAAAAGTAAGATTCAGTCTAAGGTCTTAAGTTTTAAAGCTGCATTTGCATGCTGTTCGCACAAAGCCTGCTAGGTAGGCCTGTGTTATTAGGAAAAAGGATTAACAGAAGATCTCCCTACAAGAGCATATATAATTACTGCACCTGATTTATGTGATAAAAAAATGGCTTCCATAATCAGTATGTCATTTATTTGCTCATCTGTCAATAAAGACAGTAATGTCCTTTTCAAATTACTGTAATTTTCATCAAAGTCTATATGTTCTTTTTTTCCATGTAATAGATGCATAAACATGGATTTAGCAAAATGAGAAAATGACTTATTGGAATGATAAACTTCATGGTTTCAGTGACATTAAATACCTGATGAATTCCTTTGACATTTATAAAACAAATTAAACAAAATTATCTGAAAACTGATCAGGAGATTGTGCTTTTATATGGCCACCCTGCAAGAATTAACAAGATATCACTCAAAATAAAATGAAGGTCACATTTCGTGAATGGCAGACACTGAGTCAATATTGTTAACCTATAGATTTGCTTCTGTTTAGAATTATGTGATAACATTCTAGGTAGTGAATATTTCTGCTACTGAACTGAAAATGTTGAAAAACAGTAATTGCAATCCAGAGGCAATGATACTCAAGGTCAGGTTGATAATAGAGACTTATCTAACAGTATCAGGTCTTACATTGTTAATGATTTGCTACATCACATTTAGAAATTGCCATTTTGCCCATTTAGTTTTATAAGCCTTACTAGTAGATTTTAGAACTATCTACTGAAGTTATCTCAGTGAACAGCATTACAACTCTAACAACTCACTTCTTATGAAGCATTTTTAATTGTGCATAGTAATTATAAATTTACAGCATAATGGAGACTAAAGGTCAAAGCTATGCAAATATGGAGAGACCAAAATAATCTTTTGAAAGCTTAATATATTAATGGGATTTAGTAAGCTAATGCATTTGGCAACATTTAGCCTCTATCACTATGTTTTTCCATCTATAGAACTGCATATCAGAATATAGTATGTTATTACTTAGAATGTACAAAATCGGTGCTAGGATTAATGCTGTAGAATTACTCAAGTTACACAAAACGTAATCAAATGAAGTGACACTAAGAAGGAAGAAAGGACTACCTGCATTATTCAGTATATATGTATTTATTTATATGTGTTTGTCTACTGGGCAAGGCTGTTTGTGGAAAAGACCACTTTTCAGTAGAAGCCCCAGTGATAAATGATATACAAGTACAACATCTGAGTATGTACGCAATATATAAGTTACATTTTACACATGTAGAAAACGTAAACCACTACAAAATATGACAATTTTTATAGTGAATAAGCACAAATTAAAAATAAGCACATGAAAATGATAGCAATGACCTTTTAAAAAATCAAAGTACACACATATATATATATATATATATATATATATATATATATATATTTTTTTTTTTTTTTTTTTTTTTTTAATTACATATTCTGTACATTTCTGACAAAAAAGTATAACAGTGACTAGGAAAGGGGAGTGCACAGGTTTTGCATACTTGAAACATCTTCTGTCCTCCCATTTATGCATGTATGTTATCATTGTAAATGTCTACTTTTCTGCAATGTTTTGCCTTAGCTCATTTTGATGCCATTAATTCTTACTTACCTAATTGCTATTACAGGCTTCTGATTTTGCTTCTTTTTCCTTTACCTTTTTTTCCTATTCTTTTTGGGTAGATGAAGAACTATACTGAATTATGGTATTAAATAAAATTTAATGTACCTGGAAGTCTTTCTTGCAACTGCAGAAGTGAATCAGCTTTACAAATATAATGGTCCTTTATAAACAGAGCTCCTTATGAACAACCCTTCTCTTGTTTTCTACATCCTGGTTACCACAGGGAAGTAAAGGAGTGCACTGGACTGTTGTAGGGCCAATGCCACAGGCAAAGGGCTGCCATTCTCCTGAAAGGTCCATAATTTCCCTATAGCTCCCACCCAGGTAGTCCTTATTGTGCTTGGAAAATACACTGTCTCTTACATTATTTTGCATTTGGATTGTTATTGGGATATGTAGTCTTTTTTATTTTTGATGTAAAATATTTCATCCAGATGTTTCATGGTTGCCGTAAGATATATAGGGTGGTATTCAAAGTTTGGGTCTTTACAGCAACTTAGCAGTAATCTGTGAGGAGTGCAGCTCCGCATATATGCAAATAAGCTAAGTGCAGGTTAATAGCTGTGAGTAAGGAAAAATTAAGGTGATTTGAAAAACATGGCTATTTGTGAAAACAACATAAAATACCTAAAGATAAGCTTTAAATACATATGAAGTACTAAATAAAAGTCATAGGCTTTGTATTACTTTGTATGTGTTCAGATATTGCTGACAGACTTGGCTATGTGCAATCATGCTTAGAAGACCTAAGGCAAGTGGTGGACAGTGCAGCTGTTATTGTTAATATGTTTTAAAATGTTTTATATAGGTGCATCCTTATGTAGACACCCTGCTGTTTACTTTAAAGAATAGAAAGCACATTGGACATATTGAAAAAGGGAAGACATAAACAGGGAATCACAGAAAGAAAACATCAAAAGGGTTGCACTGGAGTAGGTGGAAGAAGAGGTGCACTTTCTTTTTTGTGAGGGATAGACCTCCTTAATTTTCAATTTTTAATATAAGAGGGTATTGTGGGTGGGAAATAGATAAGAAGGTCTATGAGAAAGGGTAAGGGAAAAAGGGCATAGAAGGTGCCAGCAGCAGTCCCAGTTCAAAGAACATCAAATGTTTCTACTGTCAGATGGCTGTGCAGTGGAGGACCCTGATGTTGAGGGGGTAAGTGGCCTGTGGTGGTGTGGTGTCAACACCAACTGGGACAGCGTGCCTTGTACAAACTGAAGAGAGGCCTTGACTGCTTGTTCTTGACCTCGTCCAGGCTCCAGCATGTCCTCAACCAAGTCCTGAAGCCCCCCCCATTCAGTGAGGCTTGCCAGGCTACCACTTGTTGGAATGTCTGCAGGACTGGTGCCACCTCGCCAACGCTGCAAGGTTTTCCTTGTATTACTTGCAATTAACTGACACTGTCTTAGCTACCTTTTTTTTAAGTATTACACCTAAAAGTCATTTATCCCTTTTTTGTTGGGGGGGGGGGGTTACAGAAATACATATTGCCTTATGTGTGATTACCAACTTTTATTAAGTGTTGTGTGGTTTGAGGTGAAAGTGCACCAGATGATGTTACACAGAGAGAGACTACACTTCATAGTGGAGCAAACTGGCATATATATGACCCCATTTTATTTTTTTCTAAATATATTCAGCTTTGAGCATATCACAGACTATCTGCGCATTTCTGTGACATGCTTGGGACTGATTGGGACTGCTGCAGACTCCACTGTCTTCCATGGGCTGTAAACATGAACCAATGGCCTCATTCATAAGCAGACTCAGCTGCTATCCACAGCCCATTCACATGACACCAAGGCCTCATTCATGAGTGACTGATGGCAATTTGCACACATAGGTGGGTATACACATTTGCATATAAGTTTGATTCATACAGATAAACAAAAAAGTGCCTAATTTGCCTACAGAACATTTAAATGGACCTGAATTTACATTAAATAATTTAAAACAACCATATTAACCAGCAATTATTCAAGTTAGGCAGCAAATGACTTGGGAAACTACAGACTTTTTAAAGAATGAAAAACTGTAATATAGTATGAAACACTTCACAATGATGTAAAATTAGTGAGTTACCTTTAAGAAATGTTTATTTTACTGATATGATGGGCATATTACCATGGCTTTAGTGAATAGTGTAAAGTTGTCATTTGTATGTGGAAAATCATTTCAGCAGGAGTGGGAATGATCAGTGATCACCAAGAAAATCATTTATTTTGGTGTCATTTAGTGATTGTGCATGCATATATGTATTAGTTATGAAGTGGTAAGGACATGCTGTTAGATGAACATGCATGTGTTTTTACTTGGAGGTTTACGATTGTCACTGAGGAATGAAAAATGGCAGTATTATGAATACATGAAAATGTCAGGGGTTAGAGGAAAGATTAATCTATTAAAAACAGTCCCCCGGATTCTCTATACCTTGCACAGTGTGCAAGATTGGTGCAAGAGCTCTAGCAGGCAATATGTCTGCAGTGCGATCCAGGAACAACCTTCAGGGGTGTGCACGAGTGCTCCTGCACTAATCCTGGACGGACTAAGCTCCTGTATGCAAATCTCCCCATTTGCAGGAGAAATCTATGCAAATTAGGTGATTTTGCAATCCAGGAAGCTTGCAACCAGCCAAGCAGGACTAGGGCAATCTGCAGAAATGTACTCGGTTAGTAACCGAGTACATTTCTGCAAAATCCAAAACAGAGCTGTGACAGCTCCAAATAAATGCTGCATATCATGTAGTAAGCATGCCAATGGCCAAGTATAAGGCCATTGGCATTGCAAACAATGAATGAAATACAAAAATCCACTTTTAATTTTTTTTAGCCGATCTAGACTGTTTAAGCGTAGGGCAGCGGCTCGCAAAGGTGATCGGGGGGAAAATAACAAAATAAACCTAAATTAAGCATTCTAACTAAAATCAGTATTCTGCCATGCTAGTCAATGGCAGGCAGATGACAACATGGCCAGTGAGTAGTGGTTGCTAACGGGGGAGGATCAGTGTGAGACATGTAACTATGCATTGGCAGGCAATCCTATGCAAATGAGGGGGATGATAGTGAATCCCAGTTTTCCCCACCATGTGAGTCAGGTCCCAACAGTGTAAGAGTAGGAATAGCTTGCTGCAAGCCTAAGAGTTAGGTGACAACATGGGGGGGGGTGTCAGGCATACTGTAAGCAGAATGGAACCCTGTGGCTCGGGTTTGCTCCAAGCTTAGCACAGCTAAGTTAGGGGGTGTGTCTGAATCTGCCTAGAACTCTTTACATTGCCTAAGCGGGTGTGTGTGCCATGCACTGGGTTTTAAAGGAAGAAATCAAAAGTTAAATCAGGAAATAGCAGCACTGTGCACATTTGAGCACTTTGTTTGCACAGCAACACCCATGGGCTTAAACTGGAAGGCAATGGGAAGGGAAAACAGCAGTAGGAAGGTAATCAAGGACAACTAGCATAGCTAGCAAGTGAAATGTATCAGAATCAGCCAATTACACAGGCATCAGACCATCCCAGCCCAGAACACTACTATAAACTATGCAAATACCTTCCCCTCTGGTTTTTCCCACACTGTACACCACCGGTGTATACAAGCGGGGAAATTGTAACAAACAAACCTACAAAATGAGAATAGCTGCAGCAGGCAACATAGAAAAACACGTGCAAGAGGCTGAGGGTGGTAAGGATTTGAATGCTGCCGATCAACCCACAGTGAGGAGACAGAGAAGAGTGTACAGACCCAGGGTAACCTACCAGGGGCTACATGAGCTGGAGATAGTGGAGCACTATATGGTGGACGGAGACCTGCTACAGCAAATTGTTGAGCTGTGCTGGCCACACCTGGCACACCAAACTGACCGAGGGGAACCCATCCCAGTGGATACCAAGGTATGTGTAGGCCTAGGAATACTAGCCACAGGTACCTGCCAAAGCTCAACTGGGGATATCATGGGGATCTCACAGGCATCAGCATCCAGAGTATTCCACCAGTTCCTGGATGCCATGTCAGCACATGCCAGTGAGCACATATATTTCCCCAACAACTGTGAGGTGTTGGCCAGCAATATGTGTCTCTTCCACCAAATAGCAGAATACCTTGAGGTAGTGGGTGCTATAGACTGCACACACATATGCATTAAAACACCACCCAGTGATCAGGGTAGGGCCTACATCAACCGCAGGGGGATCTGCTCCATCAACTGCCAGGTCATCTGTGATGCCCAGGGCATTATAATGAATGTGTGTGCTGGCTGCCCTGGAAGCTATAACGATTCCAACATATGGCATCTGATGCAGCTGTACCGGAGACTTGCCAATGGGGACATCCCCTATGGTCACCTAGTGGGGGATGCTGGTTACACACTGGAGCTGTGGTTGATGACACCCATCAGAAATGCACACACACCTGAACAAGAATGCCATAATGAGGCACACGTCCAGACCAGACTTATAATAGAGGGTGTGTTTGAGATGCTCAGGTCATGGTTCCAGTGTCTGGACACATCCGGTGGAGCCTTGCAGTACTCACCAGCTACATGTACTCAAAGTGTTATGGTATGTGCCATGCTACACAATATGATCCTGCGGAAACAGCTGCAGCAGGAACAGCACGGGGCAGGGCCACACAGCCCCCCACCAATGCCAAGGCCTGCACAGGCACAGAGTAACTCAGAGGAGGAATAACCTGAGCCTGCCCTAGTAGGCAGATGGAGGTGTGGCCAGTATGCTGAGGCTGCAGCAAAGAGACAACATAGCACATACACTGACACAGTAGAGACCCAGGGAATGATACCTCTCTCTGACTCGCACATACAGTAAAGGGGATGCCAAACATGACACTACCTGTGCTCAACCATGTATAGGGACTGTACTATGTGCATCCAACATAAACAGCCCTCCAGCACCACACACAATTCTGGCACACCCTCAAGGTAAGGCAATCAACCTACCAATTGCCAAATGGAGTAGAATATGTCATTACCTGTATCTATGGTATGGATGTGAGCATGCAAGGGAATTGGGTGGCTGAATGTTATGGCAGCAGAAAGTAGACACCCATAGTGGAACCATGACATCTGTAATGCATACTGGAGTCACCATAGTAGCTAGTACTACACAAGATGACAAAACCCACTGCAGGAAATGTGCTGGGTGACATGTGTGTCCATATGACTCACACATGCCAGTCAGGGCAGTTCACATACCCAACGACAGTCTCAGCCAGCAGGACAGGTGTAGACAAACCCAAACAGAGCCTGTGCTATGGACCCTGAATGATGGCTATGGTTAACCCCCCCCCCCCCCCAGGCCTACACAGACAGACTACAGCAGGTCAGACAGTGGGATGTTAGTTCTGAAGGGTAGGAAGTCAGACACTAATATGTAGGGCAACCATAGCTATGATCTGTAGTACATTGGTATGTCCCTAGTCAGCATGATAGGTAAGAATACAGAATGAAATGAAGTACCTGACAAACCAGTACAGTCATAGAAAATGTGTACAAGTGTCAAGTGTGCCCCGCATCCTACATAGTAATGTAATAACACTCAGGTATTCCCCCAATCCTGTGTAGAAATGTAGAAATAGATAGGTGTGCCCCCCATCCTACATAGTAATGTAATTACAGTCAGGTGTGCCCCCCCCAATCCTGTGTAGACATGTAGAAATAGTGTGCCCCCATGTAGTAACGTAATAACACTCAGGTGTGTCCCCCCAATCCTGTGTAGCAATATAGAAATAAACAGGTGTGCCCCCTATCCTATGTAGTACTGTAATAACAGTCAGGTGTGCCCCCCAATCCTGTGTAGAAATGTAGAAATAGTCAGGAGTGCCCCCCCATCCTATGCAGACATGTAGTAACAGTCAATGCCAAATGCTCAATGGATACCCTGCAGAAACAGTATGCTACCTGCCGGTGTACAACACAAAGGTCAGCACTGCAGTACAAACTACCTGGAATCGATCCACACATTAAATACAGATGGGCATACTGAGCATGCTCACACATTTAAACACATGAAGGCCATGTCTGCAAACACCAGTGGACCAGACATATCTGGCAGTCACAGTTGTTAGTGCAGACACTCGTCAGTATGCACCACTCATGCCTTGCACATACAGTGGATAGGAATACAGACATATATGCAAGGGCAACACACTATAATAAGACAAAAGTAGATGTACATAGATGTGTGGAAGAGAGTGACTGTGACAAGGAGCCATAAAGGCCTGTCCCACCCATCACACAGCCAAAGGGCCCCAAATACATGAGGTTCAGATGTCATTTACTGTAGATACTAGCCACCAGTAACTGTCAGCATTACAGACTATGTGGTGCATGTGCTAGCTGTGCAACATGACTGTACAAGGAAGTAGTCATCTAGCAGCTGTATACACATACCTGTGAAATATGACCCTCTGTGTGCCCGCATGTGGTGCGTCAACCTCTAGATGAATGGGTTATGGCCCATGCACACACACTGCCCTCTCCATAGCCCTACTATGACAAGCCTGCTGAGGTTGTCCACTGTGAAATATATCTTTGGGAGAGTTGTCACCCAGTAATCTCCGTGGCATGTCCAATAACTGCATACTGCTGTCGTGTCATAAACTAGCTAGGTAGGAATTCAAAACCCAGCCATGGCAACTGCATGCATATGTAAAGAGCAATGCTTTTTAGGGTAGTTACACTCCCTACAATTGAAATGCTCTACTTTGGTAAGGCTGCTGATGTCATCCACCTAGAAATACATCTCTAGGAAGGTTGTATGTCAGAAATCTCTGCAGAGTGTGCCCTAACTGCATACTGCTGTAGTGTGATAAAATAGTTAGGTATGAGTTCTAATCTCTGCTTTGGCATGTGTGTGTGTGTGTGTGTGTGTGTGTGTGTGTGCGTGTGTGTGTATGTGTGTGTCTGTCTGTGTAGAGAGCAATACTTTTTAGGGTAGTCACACTCTCCACAAATGAAATGCTCTACTTAGGTAAGGCTACTGATGTCATCCACCTAGAAATACATCTCTGGGAAGATTGTAGCCCAGTAATCTCCATAGCGTGTGCCATAACTGTGTACTGCTGTAGTGTGATACATTAGTTAGGTAGGAGTTCTAATCCCAGACTTGGCAATTGTGTGTATCTGTCTGTGTAGAGAGCAATGCTTTTTAGGGTAGTCACACTACATGCAATTCGAATGCTATACTTTGGTAAGGCTGCTGATGTCATCCACCTAGAAAGACAACTCTGGGCAGGATCTAACACAGTAGTCTCTGTAGCATGTACCATAACTGCATACTGCTGTAGTGTGATATAGAACTCTGCTAAGGTTCTATTCCCACCCATGGCAGTTCTGGATGTTATGTGTGTATTTCAATGTCTGTCTATGGACCACTGCATTTTTGGCTAGTCACAACCAATACATTTCAAATGCCCTACTTTGGCAATCCTGCTGATGTCATTCACTGTGAAATACACCTTTGGGGAAGGAGTTCTCCAGTAATCCCCATGGAGCATCCTATAACAGCTTCTTGCTGTAGTGTGATATAGACCTCTGTTAGGTGTTCTATATGCACACATGTCAGTTGTGGATGTTTTGCGTGTGTTTCAATGTCTGTGTAGGGAGCAGTCCATTTTAGCCTAGCCACACTCAGTACAATTTGAATGCCTTACTTTGGCAATCCTGCTGATGTCATTCAATGATAAATACACCTTTGGGGAAGGAGTTCTCCAGTAATCCCTATGGTGCATCCTATAACAGCTTCATGATGTAGTGTGGTATAGACCTCTGTTAGGGGTTCTATACCCACACATGTCAGTTGTGGATGCTTTGTGTGTGTTTCAATGTCTGTGTAGGGAGCAGTCCATTTTAGCCTAGCCACACTCAGTACAATTCGAATGCCCAACTTTGGCAATCCTGCTGATGTCATCCAATGTGAAATACACTTTTGGGGAAGTAGTATTCCAGTAATCTCCATGGTGCCTACTATAACTGCGTACTGCTGTAGTGTAGTGAAATAGTTAGATAGGAGTTCTAATCCCAGACATGATGTGTGTGTGTTTGTGTGTGTGTGTGTGTGTGTGTGTGTGTGTGTGTGTGTGTGTGTGTGTGTGTGTATGTGTGTGTGTGTGTGTGTGTGTGTGTGTGTGTGTGTGTGTGTGTGTGTGTGTGTGTGTACAACTGGGCCCAATGTGGAGTGGGTTTTGCAAATGTCTTATATGGTGGCCCCAGTATATATCACAATGTCCAACATACATGGATAACTGATGTGAAATATCAGAGAGGCTGGGGTGCAGATCCATACACATACATGTGACATCAAGGCCAGGCAAAAAAAGTTAGCAACCCTAGTATTAGCCAGAGAACACTCTCAACCCATGCCTCATACACACACACACACACACACACACACACACACACACACACACACACACACACACACACTTGCCTAGGCAACAGCCGCTATGTTGGTAGTACACTGCATATTGCCAACTGATAGTAACTATGTAGTGATTGCGGTGGCCTACAGAGGGCATGGCACCCTGTCCATCTGTCCAATAGGCACGTACATGCAGACAGTGCACCTTCCCCATGTTCCCCATTGGACACCTGCAACACCTGTGGCACCATCAAATGTGACCCACAAAGGACATACCATGCCTGAAAACATGGCATGTATGGACAGATGCCACTGACACCAGGGAATGATGTTAGCATGCTATCAATGTCGGTGCAGGGTAAACCTGCTTTCCATTACCAGACCCCACCACATGATGCCAGGACTGGCACATCTGATGATAATCTGTGTACACAACAAGGACCAGACACCCCAGCTACAGTTCCACATGTCACTGTACATGCATGTGGGAGGTGTGCACATCACAGACACCGTCCATGTTATGGAATAAGGAACACATACATGGCAAGCAATGCACAGCATTGCCCACATGCAACACTCACTCAGATGACTGGATGGTGAATCGAATACCCACCTGTGAGGGCAAATCCAGAATCTACATCCCTGAGCCATAATGCAGACCATTATCATGTGGCCTGATGCCAAGATGTACCCATCACCTACTCTTGTATAGCTGTCTGGCACAGTTGAACACTACACACCTGTGAATCACTGCACCCATGCATGTCAGTACTGGCACCGTGTGTGTGTGTGTGTGTGTGTGTGTGTGTGTGTGTGTGTGTGTGTGTGTGTGTGTGTGTGTGTGTGCGTGTGTCTGTCTGTGTGTGTGTGTGTGTGTGTCTGTGTGTGTGTCTGTGTGCGTGTGTGTGTTGCATGATGCATATGTTCACATTCACACTCACTACAACCCCCAGTGGCATGCTGAAGCATGTTGTCTGATGTCAGACACCTCCCCATACACTTTGCCTATATAACCTCCTTATAACCCCTGTGGTGCATGTGATATGTTGCACAGTAATGTGTTGTGGCAATCTCACTAGTGATGGGTTGTATTCCTGGCCCTGCCAAGTGTGTCAATGTGTGTGTGTGTCTGTGAGAATGTGACTGTGTTGACCATGGCACCTGTTCATGCAGACAGGCACGTGTACTACACCTACCTTATAGCTACCATATCCCTGTTGCAGATGTCACTCTCCATCACATATATGTTCTGAGGGCTCCACAACATGTAACCTATGTGGCACATCCAATAACTGCATAGAAATGTGATAGCACTACATACTTGGCAGGGGTTGGATACCCTATGCTGGTAGGTGTGTGACACCCCCCCCCTGACATGTCTTTGCCTCTGTTTGCCTCTCTCAATCCCTCTCTGGTGGATGTGGAGACCTACACCTGCTTTGCTTAAGCAGCAGCATGTGTATTTTAATCAGCTGATGGCCTCTACACAAATTGCAGTCCTCCCCTAGTGATTGCATGTGGAACAGCTGTGGTAACATTCCCATAACCAATTGCATGGAAACACACTCCAATATCCAGGAACATCATGTTGGTTTTGGGCCTTTTCATTCATTGTGAGCAGGAACTAGATCTGTTGTTTGGCAAACAGCATCTCAGATGGATCGGGGGCATTAACTCTAACAACATACACTGTGGAAACAGGGCAACACACAGGAGTGGGATGTGCCTGAACTGACTACAGACTGTAAGTGCTGCTATACTGCATTTGGAGTAATGTTGGTTTAACAATGTGTGTGTGTGTGTGTGTGTGTGTGTGTGTGTGTGTGTGTGTGTGTGTGTGTGTGTGTGTGTGTGTGTGTGGATATGGCTGTCCTACATTATTTAATACCTGCCATGTCAGTTCTGTTTATGAGGAATCCCTATCTGTAGGGTCATCTGCAGACTGGGCAGTGTGTGGTGCCATTGGTTTCATGTGTTACCCACAGAGCATCTATCTGTGAACTGCAGAAGGTAGTGTGAGCATTGCAGTCTGTAGATGGTGAAAGCCGTGACAGTTACTGACTTCATATTCCTCATAGGACATATGTTGCAACAAACCCTGTTACAACAGTAAATGCATGAGGTTATCACAGCAACATGTCAAGATTGGCTCTGTGTATGTGCTTCCAGCCATAACTCTGTCAACATTTGTACATATGCCATGCATTAAGAGGTGCATATGTGCTGTACACCATAATTAGTGGCATCATATCTGATAACAAGCCAGTGAGATATCAGGCTGCTACACATGTTATGTACAGTAAGGGTCATATTTGATGACATAACCTGGACATTCGGTGGTTGTTTGTACAGTACTGAGGTTTGTGTACTTATGGTGAATGTCGACAGTTTGTGTATTGCTAATATGTACTTTGGCTTGTGTACAGACTGTGGTAGATGTCATTGTTCTAGATCCCATCCTATCTGATGTTACATGCTGCTCCACTGTATGTTACTGTATTGGCTTACATGTTTGTAGGGCCATACACACACATGTCCCATACCACAGACAGGCATCAGACCACACTGAGTAGTGGCCCAGTATATGTAGGGTTAGTCTGTGAGTGGCACATATGAGGATGGTGTTGAACAGATTGTTGATATACTGTAATATTATGCTAGCTTACCATATGCGTCTGTGGCTGTGTTCACATTGGTTGTGGTTATGCATTTTCACACAGGTGTATCTTACCCTGTGCAGTGACATGCCTGCAGAGCTTGCTATATATGCCGGTGCATGTGTATTCCCCCATACGAGATGTAGGCCAGTGTTGAGCCAATCTGCCTGTAGCCTGCACAGTGCATTGTTACATGCCTAGCCACTTATTGTACTTACCCAGTGAGATGCCATGTCCAGATACTTGCCAGATGTACTGCTGCCATCCTCCCTTAACAGTGATGTATTTCAGACAGAGCAGTGGGATGCTGTACAGAAGTATGTCAATATCTAGTGGGTAGTATGTGGCCATGGCACTCCTGTACCAGCGGTTATTATGTTTCAGGACAGACAGGGGTGTGTGAATGAATAACCTATGGGGGCAAATGTATACTAGTCTTTATGTGTTATACCCATCTACCTGGCTGTTAAAATCCATATTCTCAGGCTTGGTTCACATGTTTTGCACTAAAGGGTTCTGTGTATACCTCTGGACTGTACAGAGTGTGTCAGAATGTCCACATATATTGGCCAATATATCTGCTGCAGTCCATAGGGGCATTACTTGCTAGCAGCGGTACTGTACTATGATGTCCTTAGGATGCCTGTCAGTAGCCAATGGTGCACATGTGAAAAGCAGATGTGACCTCCCACACACACCATGTCTGGGAAAACAATCCCTATTACAGTAGCAATAGTTTACTAAAATACTTGCTATACATACCTGACATCCCCTTGAACTACGAAGTCGGGACTATAGGGGCTGAGGTAGGGCTACACTCTATGTTCAGGACATATGGTAAAAATATATGTACATATAATTATCCAGATATCTATATATATAATTACACATATACATATCGACATATATAGATGGGTATGTATATGTACATAGATATACATGTACACACCCAGATATATACATATACAGAGCAATATATGTCTAGACATATACAGATAGTGATACATATGCACATATATGTATGGATATCTACAGATATATTGACAGTAGTAGGTATATCAGAATAGATATGTATGCACATATAGTTATAGATATTTACATATATACCAACATAACTAGGCATATCTGTACACATAAGATTTGCATACATATATAGCTATATTCACATATATCTACATATACATATATGTATACCTATATATACACATATGACCACTGTGATACTCTTTCACTGACAGCCATCAGAGCATACCATGGCTATGGGGGGTGTACACACCTTTATTGATTTTACACACACATCCTTGATCTGCCATGGGACCACATCACCGCATATCTTAGCAGTACATGAGCCCTGTATGTGATATATGTCCTGTTCTTTCATATGCAGTGTCTACATATTGTGTTAGGTGTGTGGCTGTTGATCACAATGCATACACACAATGTGGGCATATATTTGCACACCCTTATCATGATGGTTTATCACACCTCATGTGTGTACTACAGCAGTAACCGCTCCTGGAAGGGGTATACCAGCGTGGGCCATCTGCATTTTCCAGTGTATGTCAGTCTGCCCTACACATGTCCCCCTGTTCTGCATGGATGCAAGGTCTACTCATGTGCACATCCCATGGTGTTCACACATTGCCGTCACTATTGCTGTGTGGATAGAGTTACAGCTGCCACAGGTCCTGAACCTAACTATGTGCAGATAGAGCCATTCCTACCATCCTTAGGATCCCTGCTGCAGGGCAGAGGTGTGTCATGCTGAGACCCCCCTCCTTCAGCTTTTATGCAAATGCATGACAAGTAAGCCCTACACATGTGTGTCACTTTGCAGTGTCCCATACACTGAACACCACATGTTGCAGCCTAGACCCAGCTGATAATGTGGACTACTATAATGCCTTATGACATAGTGTATCTCTGCAGCAGTTGCCATTGTCCTACAGGTATATACACAGGTGTTGCACTGTATATGGGTGTTGTTCAGAACATGTCACTACTGTAGGCCATGTCTACCACTAGTATGTTACTTCCTGTGGACACATTCCGCAATGACAGCATGTTAGTTATCATGCAGGTGTCTGACATACCCTTCCAATACCCCATCATGGACACCCCTGTGAGACCGTGCATTTCACAGCAACAATACATGCACATGTACAGTATGCATTCAGGGTAGGTTTGTTAGATGTGTGCATGGAAGATACCATCACCATTACATGCCCAGGGTGTTGGCAAGCATCTACATAAAACATACTCACCAGCTACAGGCTGCTACCTTGTTGTTATCCCGGAGGGACCTACATAAGAGGGTGACAGATACAATGTCAGTGGCCACACCTATGGCACTGCTACAGGCTGGGTGCAGTACTACCATACATCAACGGTACACTCCCACGATACTACCACATCTGGACATCTGTTTATCACTACAATGCAGCAACACAATATATCTATGACATGTCAGATATGCATGATCGGCTGGGTGCAGTACTACCATACATCAAAGGTACATTCCCACGATACTACCACATCTGGACATCTGTTTATCACTACAATACAGCAACACAATATATCTATGACATGTCAGATATGCATGATCTACTTGTACCAATGCGGATGTTTACACAACAGTGGTCTACTGAAGTGCCCTGTGTCCTTACCTGCATGCTTCTCGGCCGTTGTGTGGTTGACACCCACCTCCACAAAGGGGTCCAGTGGTTGTTGGTGGTCCAGACAGGTAGGTGCCATGAGGCTGGCCAGGAGCTCATCCATACGTGTCAGGGGGGATGGATGGCATGGCCCACTCCATGGCGAGGTGATCCTCCTGGACTGCAGCAGCACGCCAACAGGCATTGCGAAGCAGGTCAGTACAATTATGCTGGACCTGCTCATAACTGTGGTTGTGCAGTCCGACATCATTGACCATGCGGACTAGGTCGTTCCACAGAGCGGTCTACTCCTGCTGCTCATGTGCGTGCCTGCCAAACAGCAGTGGATAGTGCTGGATCATATGTGATATCAACATGTCATTCTCAGCATTGGAACAGGAGGGCAACTGTGCATGTGCCATCTTGGCTGAAAGACATAAAGATGGAAACAGGTCTGAGCAAGTTATATGGCAAGGTTACCACAGTTCGTAATACACATCTCTGTCCCCTCCCACCATATCAGCTTCAACAGACTGTACACACAACTTGTTAAGTATGGCTACAGCTTAACTACCGTTTGGATGGAAATTTTATTGTACCACACCTTTTGCTATGTGATTGTAGCCATGTCCCCTGTGTGGGCACTATCATTGTTGGCCTGTTACAGACTATTCACCTGCATGCCATTGTCAAGTTCACTATGGTTACATATAAGCCAGTGGTATGACTGCTCTGAGATTGTTGCACATCTGACAGTCTGTGTTATTGGGGATATCTATGCATGCTGTTGGACATATACTGGGATTGTGTAGACTATTTCTACCAACAAATGTTCTATAACAGTGACACAATAACATGTATATGTTCTATTGGCCGGCAGATCCTTCTCTCCACACCCATCTGCCCATGATACCTGGCCACATCACATGTGTGTCCCAACCTGGGGCCTCCTCATGTACTGTAACAGCAATACCATCAAGTAGAACCACCCAGGGGATGTTGCCCCCCCCAGGGCACACATAGACACGTTCCTGTCCCCTGAGCTCAGGTCTAGGGTCTGTTCCATACCGGGCTTCACAGACACATGAGGGATGTGCTACATCAGTCTGAGGCACCCAGTACACATTCACAGGGCCAACATGCTCCTCCTGCTCAGCCTCCAGACCAGGCACCTTCAGGACGTGGACTACTATTGTGTGTAGCAGTGGGTGGGAGGCTTGTTCCCATTGTGCCTATATTGGGACCCATGGGGCATCCACATCACAGACCACACACACCATCCACGGTGTTTACCCACCACATGTGTCACATACCACCCCTGTAGACTATCCTCTATATCTACCAATCCTGACCACCTCCACATGTATACCTGCCATACTTCCCCATATTCCCAGTGCATACTTCACAGACGGGGGCAATGTGGTGCCAACAAGGGACTAACATGTGACATACCCATCCATGGTGCACACACTGCCAGCTGTAGATATCTGTGTGCATTGCTATGTGTGCTGCTGCTGACTCACACATAACACACATCACTGTGGTAGTGATATAGGGGACATGTCTTTACATACATATATTTTTGTGTGTGTGTTTGTATATATGTAGACATGTGCATATAGGTATATATCTATATTTGTGTAGATGTATGTGATGTTGTATATATGCACACATATATATGTCTACACATGGGTATATGTATATTTCTGGACATACATGCTGATATACATATATATCTTTATATATTATATATGTGACATATATACACATATGCATACCTATATGTGGGGTACATCCAGACAGCAGCTCCACAATCTCACAGCACCTTTCTGCACAGCTGCACTGTTCTGCCTTGCTACACAGACAGGTGCCACATATGGACACGGCCTGACATTAGAGGGGTATATGTGAGACCCAATTGCAGGTAACCCTATTACACACCTATGGCATTCCGGCATGCTGCATTACAGATTCACCTGAGTATCCTACCAGTGGTGGACCGTGGTTCCCACATGTCCATCATAATGCCATTACTTCCACTACCAGCTATTGGCCATGTAATTTGCATACTTCCCGTTACACAACAGACACTATGATGGCTTCCATCTTGTCTGTCAGTGCTGACCTGCACAGTTAATGGCTATGGCCCACTACCCACAGAGACAGACATTATTGTCCATAGCAGTTGTTCAGTTGAACATCATCACGACAACACCTGATGGTGCATATAACTCATTCCACATCATCTATCCCATTATAATGTACCAGGTACTACATTCTATTACATGTATATATACTTCACATACCTTTTGTGGGAATGATGTCTTGTTGAATGTCAGCCCTCTAAATGCCTACAACTTCAGCTGTTAGTTGGAAGAGCTTTGTATCTCTTTTTTTTTTTCGATTTCTCTCTCTCTCTCTCCAGTGAATGGATTGAGCTGCTTTTAATAGATTGCAGCCTGGCTTTAGTAGGTGATTCACATAATCAGGTTATGGCCTCTGCACCAATCAGTGTCCTCCACTTGCTAGCTGCATGCAGCTTGCTGTGTAGTACTTTCAGTTACCACTGTCATGGCAACCACATACTATAAATCCCTACATCATGTGAGCGTGGTCCCTTTACCTTCCATGTGTGATGGACATCCTTCCTCTGTGTTGGCATCAGTGTTACAGACAGCAGGTAGAAATACCTCTTACAGAAGAACCAGCACACTCAGGCCAGCTACCTATTTGTAGGAGGTTCCAGAACTACAGATAGAGTGTGAGTAGAGTTGTGTTATGCTTTGTATAGTACTGGTGTTACAGAGTGTGTGTGTACATACTAGTTTGCCTTGGAATGCAGTCTGTCTGCATAGCTCTCAACTGTGGGCCTATTCTCTTGGTGGCCAGAGGTGTGCCTATCATGTTTTGTCTGTCCAGCACACAGGTCTTGTGTCAGATATTTCACTGGCAGTGTGTGTGTTGAGTGCTATCAGTACATGGCTATATCCATTTGTTTCTAACCTCAATTCACTGACTAAAGGTATGTTGCAGACTATCCTGTAACACCAGTGACTTGCTTAGTGTATGACAACAGTTTTCCACAAATGGGCCTGTGTTCCAGCCTCTGCCCTTCACCTACATAACAAACTTTGCACATATGATATGCTGTCAGGGGTTGTTCTGTAGTGGGCTGTGAGTATATCTCACTGCCATTGCTGCCATCAGTCCACTGCTGTTGTATCCCCCACACATATGGTGGGGCTGGGGCCATATATGTGTGATCTTCACCTACACAATACACGTGCACCCTTATGCACTCCAGAGGCCAGTGTATATAACAGTGGTATATGGCCCTTTATTATTGAGTCTAGGGGGGGATGCACCATAAATGACCTAGGCTGCTACAAAATGTGGGGGTATCAGGGGTGAGCTGCCTTAAGATATCTGGATGTACAGTACCATATACTTCACCTATATTTACATTACTTACATAAATTGGGTTAATGCAGGCCTACTGCCTCCTGCCATACAGACTGTTCTGTTTGTCAGTGTGCTTGTGATGGTGTCAGTTATGCCTTGTTATGTAACAATTACATCCCATTTGGTCAACGGAAGTCTTTACCACCTAGGGATTTTGTACAGAGTGTAGACAGAGGCTGCTGAACTATACACCTGCATTACTTACTGTTGATTGTTTGGTATCCTGTAGCCCAGTCTGTCTTTACTATTGTACAATTTGAAGGGCTTGGCATGGATAGCAACAGTTGTGAAACTTTCCAGACTACTGTATTAGTATAACTCTTTCACAGTTGCATTACTTTGTTTATATGGATGTCAGTGTCTGAACAGCTATATGACATGGCATATAGAACTTTAATAGTACACAAATAAAGGTTTTCCATTTCTGCAAACTTGTGTGTGGTGTTTTTTCGTATGACCTCTCTGTGGGTATATGTTGCAGGGAATGATTGTCATTTGCATGGGTGGCCCATACAGTGTCCAGTTGTTAAGGTGTTAACTGTAGGCATAGTGGCTGTTCCATATTGTGTGCACCTTCTACATATGTATCTTACTGTACATATCTCTGCGTGCATATGTGTAGTCACATGTATATATATATATATATATATATATATATATATATATATGTATATATATATATATATATATATATGTATATATATATATATATATATATATATATGTATATATATATATATATATATATATATACACACATATGTATATATATCTATATATATATATATATATATATATATATATATATATATATGTGTGTGTGTGTGTGTGTGTGTATCTGTATCTGCAAAAAAAAATTCCTAGCTTGTTTCCTGCCTTTCCTATAACTAGTCTAGTCCAGGTACAGATTTGCTGTATCCAGGACTCTTTGTAAGCTTTTGAGCCCCCTCAAGCCTTTCTGTGTTGGAGGGAAGCCTTCTAGCTTATCAGTGGGAGTGGTAAGCAATACGTAGCCTATCTACCACATGAGGAGTGGTTCATGGCCCAGAAATTGTAGCTACTGGCTGTTTGAGCAGTTTTTTTCCTATCTCTTTCAACATTCTGGTTTAAAAGCCACACTTGCGCTGTTTCCCACCTTTCCTGTTACTAACCTTGTCCATATAAAGATTTGCTGTATCCAGGACTGTTGGTAAGCTTCTGAGCCCCGCAAGCCTTTCTGTGTTGGAGGGAAGCCTTCTAGCTTATCAGTGGGAGTGGTAAGCACTAGGTAGCCTATCTACCACAAGAGGAGTGGTTCTGACCCAGAAATTGTAGTTTATTGGCCGTTTGGGCAGTTTTTTTCCAGCTCTCTCAACTTTCTGGTTTTAAAGCCTGTATTTGTGCTTGATTCCCACCTTTCCTGTAACTAGTCTAGTCCAGGTACAGATTTGCTGTATCCAGGACTGCTTGTAAGCTTCTGAGCCGCCCAAGCCTTTGTGTTGGAGTGCAGCCGTCTAGCTTATCAGTGGGAGTGGTAAGTACTAGGTAGCCTGTCTACCACAAGAGGAGAGGTTCTTGGCCCAGGAATTGTAGTTTATTGATCATTCGGGAAGTTGTCCATCTCTTTCAACTTTCTGGTTTAAAAGACCACATCTGCGCTTGTTTCCCATCTTTCCTATAACTAACCTACTGGAATGCACTAGAAAGCCTTAAACTGATACAAGCCTCCTAGCTTAAAAGAGAGACTTTGGAGTGATTATCAGTTTTCTGTATTTTCTTGCTGTACTTAACTGCTTTCCACCTAAACTCTGATGTTTCCAGCATTTATTGTGATTTAAAAGCTTGTTTTTTTTCACATATTGTACTTATTTGATTGCCTGCACTTTTAAAAAGTTGTCTTTTGTTTAAATAAATTTTTTAACTCTTTGTAGGCTACACACTAAAGTGTGATAGCCTTTTCTGATTGCTTGTAGTCATTTAAAGCTTTTTTAAGTGTACTTTTTACTGTTTTTGCCTTATCTTTTTTAAAAAAAAAAAATCTTGTTTCACGCCTTTCTAAGCTAGTATAGTCCACTTTTCAAGCTAGTGCTGAATTCAGGGCTGTGTTACAAGTTTCTGAGTTGCCCATACCTTACTTGGATAGAGGGAAGTTTCTCTGTTCACCTGTGAGAGAAGGGAACTTTGAGCAGCCGTCTGTCCCTGGAGGAGTGGTTCCAGCCCAGAAGTTAGTAGTTTAAAAACCATGTTTGCACGGTTTTGTGCACCGGGCAGCACCGGTTAGCTATGGTTAAATTATTCCCGTCTCCACTAAGTCTCCTCTTCAGTTTTTCACTTGAAACTAGTCTAACTCTCAACCTAAGCACTTCAAAAGCATCCTACAGTCCAGCACTTGCTCAGACCTAATAGCAAGCACTAATATACCCTGATACTTGACTGCCCAGCAGGGCAAGGCTCTTTATCCACCCTTCAACAACCAAGCGACTAAGCAGCTCATCCTACTATTCAGGCATGACCAAAGGACAACTTCAGGTGTACTCACCAGTCCAGCTGGTGAATCCAGATATCCTGAGGCAATGTTACAACTGCCTCATGTACACAGACAGCCCTCTCCTCCTACCACAAAACACTAACATATGCGAGAGATGCAATTATACAGTCAAACTGGAGGCTAAGGTCTCTCCACCCAAGACTGGAACAGACAGTTATGAGGAGAAGGTAAACACTTGCACCACACCTCCAGCTTCACATAGACCTACTAAACCAGCACTGGCAAAAAATACACATAAATACACAAAATCATACTCGGAGGGTCTAAATAAAAACCTGAAAAAGCATCAGAGAGCTCCAAAGCAGACACCCACAAAACCTGCACCTCCCGTCACAAACTAGACAACACATAAAACACAAAATCAATGTGCCACACAATCACAGCCCTTAAGGTGAAATAACATACCTAACACACTAACAATAGGTGACTCGTTAGTCAGGCACACTGACGCCCTACTCACTAGGCTGGACAAGGAGAAGGCTACTGTTAGCTGCCTATCGGGAGCCAGAATCCGCCATATAACACAAGCACTCAGGTCACTCCAGAACAAGTACAATATGACTCTGTCATTGTTCATGTTGGTGTGAATGACCTGAGATGTACCTCCCTGGACTAAATGAAAAGAGACATGGAAGAGCTCTCTGATCATGTAGCCCAGGCGGTTATGATCCTGACCCTGAGTAGCAGCCTGCCCTCACCAAGAATGATACCTCAGTATAAAGAAAAAAATGATCAATTTCAACAATTGGCTAAGCTTCTGGTGTCATTCAAAGGGGATCCAGTGTCTGTCAGCCTGGGATGACATGCTCGACAAGCCACGTTGCTTCACAAGAGATGGCTTGCACCTGTCACCCCTTGGCTTTCGAATACTGGCCAAGGCTCTTGCTGCCCCCATAGTGACTTTTTTAGGAAAGGCTCAAAATTCAAACCCACAACCATAAACAGCACAAGTAAAAAAATGAGGATTATGCTACTCAATGCCAGGAGTTTAAATCTCAAAATGCATGCGCTCGAAGCACTCCTAAGTATGGAGAACATCAACATCTGTGCAGTAACTGAAACCTGGTTCAAGGCTTCAGAGAGTACTCCAGCACTACTGGACTACAACTCATACCACACATTTCGGCCACAGAACATGGACCGAAACACAAAAGGAGGGAGTGTATCCATATTCATCAAGGATACTCACACATCCAGGTTAGTGGCGCAGCATGATACCTCTGAGATCATCCATGTGCCACTAACATCAGGCAAATCTGCAATGCAAATTGTGGCCTGCTACAGATCACCCTTCATGACTCAGGACCACCACTCCACCTTTCTGGAGACACTGGAAAACATGAAGGTCCTACTGAACACCCTGATATTGGGCAATTTCAAATACCCTACTATTAACTGGGAAAACTACTTGAGTACAAACTCCCAAGCTCAGCGCTTCCTGGAATTTATCAACTCAAATGCCCTGGATCAGCTGGTAAACTCTCCTACCAGAGGCCACAACATATTGGACCTGGTCATCACCAACATGGGCGACAGGTGTTCCATACCAGAGGTCAACTCATCACTGGTTAGATCAGATCATAAACTATTCACCCTGGATGTCCACACCCCACCACCACCCCCAACCAAGGAAACCACAGTGAAAAACTTTTCTAAAGCAAACTTCACCTTACTGAAGGCAGAGGTGGTAAGTTTCACAGCCCCCACGCTAAAGGATAACACTGCCCAAGATGCAGAATCCTTTACAGTTGCACTCTGTGAGCACCTACAAGGATGCATGGATCGTGCCATCTCTAGCAAGACCAAGACTCACTCCCCTAAGAGAAGGAAACAAGTCTGATGGACCCCTGCCATAAACAGAGTATACAACAGAAGGAGGAAACTAGCTCAGAAGAAAAGCAAATCCCAAGAAGGAAAAACATCCCTGATCAGTATCAGTAAGAAACTAAGGTCCCTCATAAAATCTTCCAAGGCTTACTTTGAAAGAAAAATAGCCAAGGATTCGAAAGATAACCACAAAGCCTTCTTTAGCTATGTCAAGGATCTAAGTGGCAACTCACAGATATGCTCTGAGCTAGTGCAAAATAGCCCAAAATATACTGAACCTACTGATATTGCCAACATCCTGGCAGATAGATTCACCTTCAAAAGGGCCCACAACAATACCGGAAAAGTGTAGTGTCCTGAAATCACAGAAGCACAGATGAAAACAGCCCTTCCAAAAGCCAAAAACACAGCATCAATGGGGCCAGATGGTGTCCCAGGCTGCGTCTTGCACAAACTACAGAACGAACTAACCCCCCACCTAAACACGCTGTTTAACCTCAGCCTCTCCACAGGCTATGTGCCCATAGAATGGTGCACAGCAACGGTTATTCTGCTCCACAAAGGAGGGGCCACAACTGACCCTGGTAACTATCACCCGATAAGCCTGACTAGCCTGGTCTGCAAGGCTATGGAGCACATCTTCATGGAACTCATTAACAAAGACATTGGGAACCTCCAAACACTTGACCCGACCCAGTTCAACTTTGTTAAGGGCAGATCATGCCTACTAAACCTGGTTGACTTCTTCGAGACAGTCAACAAGGCCATAGACGAAGGAAAGGTGGTTCACACAGCCTACCATTCCTCACTCGGGTATTATAGAAAAACTCACCAGCCTGAACATAAACCCCTACGTCACAAGATGGATTGCCATCTGGCTTACAGACAGAACTCACACGGTAAGAATAGTGGCCTCCAGGTCTAACTCTAAACTAGTCACAAGTGATGACCCACAAGGCTCGGTTCTGGGACCTCTACTGTTTGGCATATATTTCTCAGAAGTACAGGCAAACACAGGAGGACTATGGCGAACCAAGTTCGCTGATGACTGAAAACTGGGAGCCATAACTGACTCTCCGGCTGACACGGACATCCTTCAAAAAGGCCTTACTGAGACAGACACCTGGTGTCAAAGTCATGGCCTCAAGCTAAATGCCAAAAAATGCATAGTCATCCCATTTTGGAAAAACAAAATACCCACGAATTACCACATAGGTGGCAGCCCCCTTAATACAGAAGAGGTAATAAGAGATCTGGGGTCCCAGGAAGATAGTAATCTCTCCTTTGACAATCATATTGACAAAGTAGTTAGGAAATACTTCGATGTGGCCCATCTAATTACTAAGGGGTTCGCATCTAGAAATAAAGAGGTTATAGTGCCCCTCTACACATCACTCATCAGACCCATCATAGAGTACAATGCCCCATTTGGGATGTACCTCACAAGACACTTCCAACAGCTGGAAAGACCAGAAAAGCACCTCACCAAGAGGATAACTGACCTAAAACATATGTCCTATGCAGCCCGACTGAAAAAACTCCAGCTTTATTCAGTAGCATATCACTTTCATAGAGTTGATCTCTGCCTGACTTACAAAGCCATGTCCAACTCAAAATTGATGGACATGCTCCACCTAAAGAAATCCAAGTCACTGCGAGCCACGCGCACTAGTGAGCTGAACATTGCCACAACAATAAATAGAACATACTGGAGGGATAGATTCCTGTCACAGAGACTCTCCATGCTTAGGATCAAAATTCCTAACTACATTAGGCAGATCCCCTCACTAACACTCTTCAAGAGAAGCCTTGACGAGTGGATGGGTAACAGAAAATACACCCCTGGGATCACTTCATTGGCTCTGCTTGACAGAGACTCAGTTAATTAATCAATGGGGCGGCGAAAGCCAACACACTCTGGCTAGGCTTATAAATGCCCTTGGACAGATAGACTAGTACCTACCTATGAACCTATGTGTCTATGTATACGTACCTTGGGGATGTTGATAGTTTCCACATTTTATATTTCCTATGGGAGCTTGACTGTATTGCATGATATGTTACCAATAACAGCCTGACATCATACAGGTGGGATGTAGTACTGTTAACATCTTGTGCCCATGTCATGCCAGGTCCTGGTTATGGGATCTGCAACACTTGTTAGTGTATTGCAGGGTGGACGTGCTTGGCTGTGGGGGATATGCCTATTCTTACAAGACGTATATTGTTTGGGGCCTCTCAACCCCATTAATGGTGCATTTGGACATATATGTTTTAGGTAATCTGCCATTGCTATCTACAGATGTATGGCCATATATACATATATATATATATATATATATATATATATATATATATATATATATATATGTATATCTGCTTATATATATATATATATATATATATATATATATATATATATATATATATAAATATATATATATATATATATATATAAACTGTGTCTGTATATACCTACAAAGATATATATCTGCGTACATATATGTAACTTGCTGTGCGTATGTAGACATATAGGTGTAGACAATATATGTCTTGATGTAGGCATTTGCATGTATATATGCTGATATATATTTATATATATGTAGATATTTCTAAATTATATATATATATATATATATATATATATATATACACACACACACACATATACATATAGATATATTGTATCTGTTTAGATATTAATATATTTACACACACAAATACATCTAAATGCTGGAATACATTCTCTGTACTGTTGCATGACTGGGCTGGATGATATATTTCTGAAAACATCAGATTCATGTATATCGGACATGGCTTAGTGGTAAATCCCTTTGTCTATGGTGTGCAGGGTCCTGGGTTTCAGCTCTTGCAGAGGCTGTTTAGTTTGTTGCTGGGCAGAATACCAGCTGTTGGATACAGAGTGATTAAGGCACTTTAAAGCAGTTGTAAGCGGGTTTGCACGGAGGTAAGCACTGCTAACTTCTGGTTCAAGTGTCAAAAACTCAGTTAGCTTTTAAATTGCTTAACCTGTGTAGGCATTGCTTACCCCTATGCAAACAGGCTTAAACATGCTTACTGCTGCTTAAAAGTGTTTGCCACTTACCCCCGTGCTAATTTCTTTAAAAGAAAAGAAAAAGGGGTTGATAGGAAAGTGGTGAAAAATGGGGCACAAAGAGGGAAAGATGGCAGGGAAAATAGCCATGCATGTGCAGGAAGGGTGTAGGGAAGGTCCATAGCTGCCCATTTCTTCTACAGTAACAGCTGTGCATACACACTGCATTTGGAGGTAGATTTGGACACTCAAACACCTGGAAGAGGGGTTTGGACAACAATAATAAGTTTTGATGCCAATTATACTGGATTACATGTTTCCAGTGGACATGTGTGTGAATGGACAGCTATGTATGGGGCAAGATTTTTTTGTGGGAACAGATTGCCCTTTTTTTTTCAGGTGAGTGTGGGATGTTGGGGAGGGGTAGTAGTCATATTTGGGGAGATAGATTGGGTAGGTTAACAGACAAGACAAACAAGACACATACAGGGGCAGTATATGACACATGTGGGGGGTAAACACCTTGATGGGGAGGGGTGTTGGGATATTGGAAGCCCACAAGCCTCCTAGTGGTAACAGTGGGACTGACGTCCCCACCCATGGGCAGTCACCACTGCACCTTCACAGCCACGAAGGTGGCTGTGATGGGGGCTGTGTTGCAGAGCCCGGCTGACTCTCTAATCATGACATGCATCCCTCGAGCTGGTGTAAAACATCACCAAACTGCTCGCTGATTGCTCTACGCACCACGACCCCGACCTGGCGATGGGTGACAGCTGCCTGTCTGTGCCCACTCCCAGGGGGGATGAGCCCCATCCCCTGAGGCAGTTCCACCAGAAGGTGGTGCAGGGCCAATGGACAGGAAGGTCCCAGGTTGGGCCCAAGACATGCTGGTGCCCGGTGCCACGGCCACCTGAAGTGGGACAGGTGGGTCCGCTGGGTCTGGCCTTCCCAAGTGTGCTATAGTGTTTAGATTACATCATCATTTGTAGGTTAGTAATAGTCAACACATTCCAGGGTTAGGTATAACAGCATGCATAGATATTCCCATTAACCCAGACACCAGATACAGAACAGTTGTATAGCAAGCAGAACACATGCATATATGGGACCACATTGGTAATAAGAACAGCATGCAGGTACATTGATGGCACCATGCCACCAATGTTGGAATTATTCAATATAGCGCATGCATGGGAACCATGAAAATATTTATCAAACAAATGGACATTATCAGAGTCATTACATACCAGTTGGTATGGGCATGTTGATTATTGCTGGAGATAAGGTGGGAGGAGAGATGTCAGTTAACAACTAGTATACTCCTGTAGTCCACATTACTTTCCTAGTCAGTGCTATTATCTGTACTTTACAAGTCTTACTACACTACCCTATAGCATTAGTTTAGTCAGTGATATGGCTATCATCATCATAAAACATGAACCTGATTTACCTGCAGTATACACCTCTTACCTGGTATACCTGTGGAGGGAATGTTTCTTAACACTAACTAACTGTTTCTACACATACTCCTGGATTCCAGTTTGTTGATTTGCACATAGCTATTCAACTCTTTCTGCTCAAACTCTGGCCATGTGTTGACCACATGCTGGTGTGCCAGGATATATCTAGAATATTGCCCTCTTCCACCTTTAGTGACCTAACACACACATATACATGCTTTCCTACACAGTTATATTATGTAGCACAGTGTGGGTGACAGTGACCAGTGATACTTTATTATTTAGAGAAACTGCAACACTCACAATTCCCTACAATACCAGATTGAACAGTACCAGTACAGGTTATAATAGTCTGTACTTCTCAGCACAGTGTTCGTATCCAACTTACTTGTGGGAGCAATGTTTGTTAGCCCTACCTGACTGTTGCCACACAAAGTTCTGGATTACACATTAGTATTATGCACATACAGCTCACTCTGTTACTGTACACACTCTGGTCACAGCTTGACAACATGGCAGTGTAGATAAGACATACTTGAAATATTACTCTCCTAACAGTTTGGGGGGGTTGCTACAGTGACAGGTGTGTTCTCATAATGTTTGGCAATCACATGTATTCCATGTTTGTTGGCTACACATCTGGGATCATCCCACCGACTTACCAAGGGGACAGGCAGCAGATATGGGCACATATACTGGACATTTTGGCCTCATCTGTACAGTTGTGGGGTATGAATCTGTATGCAGTCTAATTCCACTCCCAGGATTCAGACCATGGCTGTGTCTGCTACAACATAAACACTGTCCATCACAGTTGTGTCTGCTATATAGATATTGCTGTATATCTCCAATCTGCTTTCTGTCTTATTAATCCCCTGTGCTTATGCATTCTGACCTTTTATTACAACACTGATATACAGATTTCCTAGGCCATTATATGTTGTAGGACAGTGTGGGTGACAGTGATGCGTAATACATCATTATTCAGAGCAAATGCATATCATTCTTGTTTTTCTGGCCACAGTGTTGGTATCTGACCGACCTGTGAGAGTAATGTTTATTAGCACTACCTGAATTTTCCCACATATAGTACCAGATCCCACATTACTATTATGCACATACATCTCACTCTGTTACTGTACACACTCTGACCACAGCTTGACAAGTTGGGGTGTAAATGGGACATGCGTGGTTTTTTAGTCACATAAGGTATTGGGAAGTTGCTTGTGCACCAGCTTTGTGTCTGTCTGTGAATCAGTTGTATTTCCTGTTAGCTGCCTATATGTCTGGGATCATCCCACCAATTTGCCAGGGGGACAGGTTAATAGGCAACAGATATGGGCCACTTTAATTGACATTCTGGACATATCCGTACAGTTGTGGGGTATGATTCTGTATGCAGACTACTACCACTGGCAGGATTCGAACCATGGCTGTGTGTACTAAAAAAACAACAGTTCACATCTCAGTTGCATGTGATATTCCATTTTTGTTGGCTGAATTTTCCCTGTTTACTTTCTATGTATCTCTCAGTTATACTAAATAGCCTCTGGGATTACACCTGTCATATATAGGCATTCCTACACATTCAATTTATGGTGTACAGTGTGGGTAACAGTGTTTAATACTACAGTACTATTGCATGATCGCATATCTACATTATCATATGATACCAGGATATACACATGCAGTCCAGCAGTTAAACCTGTTTTGTCAGGCTATTACACTTTTATTGACTTACAAACAATATGAAACTCTTCCTGCCATATTCTCTAGTGCATGCAGTACTTGCCTTGAACAATACAGTTTTTATACAAGCAATTAATTTACTATTACTTTTAGTTTTATTACCAATGACAGTAAATGCATGAGTATTACTGACCTGCCTCACATCGCAACCTTGCCAGGTGACTGATGTGGGCCTCCTGGTTTATGGCCCACTCCATTGAAGCTGTGGGGAACATAAGAGGAATATTTAGCCATACCTATCCATGATATACCTGAGCTGGCAATTATTACACACATACTGGGGTGATACACACGGCTGGAACATCCCCTAATGCTCTAGCCTCTTGGAACCACTCCTCCAAGAGGACCCCCTTACTCTGCTTCTGGTTGGTATAGTGGTGCCTGACCTGCTCACCAGTTCAGGGTATGCCAGTGGCACTGGTGAGGGCACGGGCGAGATGGTCCCAGGCCTCTGCCTTATATTGGGAGCCTTGGTACTGGCCCTGCAGCAGTCTCTGAGCATGGTCTTTAACTAGGAGTCCTGCCAGGACCTTGGACTCCTGGATGCACCAGTGCTGCGCCCGGAACCACACACCTTCTCCCCTTACTGCCATAGTACCTGCAAGGGGAAGCTACAACCAGTTATGAGATGTATTCCCACCTCTTGGGTTTAAGTAGGGCTGATTTCCCTCACTTTTCCAAGATTGGCTGGTTTTGAAAAGGCTAAGCTATGGGCAAACCTGCTTACCTAGGGTTGGCATTGTTTAAAGGGGTATACCACTGTGCACAATGAGTTAGCTGGTCTACAGATTGCTCACACCTCCTAAGCTGGCCCATGCGATGCTTAGCATTGCTTACATTACACTTTGCATTTTAATGCCTTTTTGGCATTGAGTTATTAATCATTACACCTTATATGTATGCCTGGTATCCATGATTAATGTGTACATACACTCTGTGGGGTCCTTGTGTTTTATTGGGACTTCTACACTCTATTAGAATTACACCTCACTTCTGGGCTTACTGCTGTACTCCAGTTCACATATTTATTTTATGTAGTGGGTTATGGAACATATGACTGTATACTGATTCCTTTCCCAGGTTCAGTTTGGTTATACTATGGTGAGGACTTGTTTGCTGCTACCTCATTCTTCGGTACTTCCATGATGGCTTTGTGGTTACCTACTGTGACTATAGTATGTAGGCTCCTGGGTTCAAGACCTGCATGGCTGTTTATTTTGTTGATGGGCAGAACAAGAGCCATTGGATACACAGTGATTACGGCACTTTGAGCAGTTGTAAGCGGGTTTGCGCAACAGTAAGCACTGCTAACCTACTGTTACATCTGCTTACAGAAAGTTAGCTTCAGAATTGCTTAGCCAGTGTAGGCATTGCTTACCTCTGCACAAACAGGCTTAAGGCCACTTACTACTGCTTAAATATGCTTACTACTGCTTATGTGAGCTTAAACCTGCTTACTAGTGCCTTATTCATTATGACACTGACACCTCACATGTGCATTTACTGCAGTACTCCAGTTCATAAATATATGTTATTTAGTGGGTTATGCAACAAAAATATTGATCATAACATGTTTTGCCATGTAAAATGGAATGTTCTGCAGTGGGACTCGAACTGGGACTGCCTGCTCATAAGGTGAATGCTCTGCCCACTACATTATTTGGTATGCTGAGTCATTTGTGTATATCTTCCTTGTTATCCTCTTCAGCCATTTAAGCTGCATTAACCGTAGCTAAGCAATGGGCACACCAGTGCACCTATGGTAAGCTTTAATTGGATTTTTAAATAAAAATAAAAGTGTTTCTTCAATTTATTGATATATGCTGCTGCTATTGTACACGAGAGGGACTGTTGGTGGGAATATGCGGTCACCTGTGAGCGGTCTTGCTCATTGCATACCCCTTTCTGCTGTTCTACATTGCAAGGGCGTGTTTATTCTCAGAGCTCTGCTCTCAGGCACACTCCCTGCACTCTTATATGATCCGTGCAAGCCTAGGAGCTCGGGCAGCGTACCTCATTAATATGCATGGTACACTGCCATCCTGCTCCTAAACAGTTGCTTCCATGCAGGACTAAGCTAGTCCTGTTGCTTCCGTGCAGGACTAAGCTAGCCTTGCATGGAAGATTAGTAAATCTGGGGGATTGACTGTTTTACTGTTCTGAATGTATTTATGATACTGCAGACATTAGTATTGCACATTACTTGGCAGGATAGGAATTTTTCATGTTTATATAATTATGGGGTTGTGTTATCTAACTTAGCATGATGGCAGGCACAATTCCAGTATTGTGTGGTTTGACTGATGATTATATCAAAAGGTTCTGTGCAGGACTGCAACCTTTTTTAAGTGTAGCCATGATGCAAAACAAGGAATTAAGGCAGAGAGATGACAACTTCAGCCATGAGGAAAATTACATCATCATGGCAACCCTCTGGACATATAAGAAACAAGCTGAAAAGGCAAAAGCCTGGAATCAAGTTCTCCTGGACATTAATGCAGTGGGTGGCAGACACTGCATATTAACACAATGCAAGAAGGGGTCAAATGATATGATGGGATGTGCTAGAACCCAGGCAAGGCAAAATGCATCCACTCATACCAGTACTGGGGCAGGACTCCAACAATTATCCCACTGACAACAGATAAGGAATACTTCCTCTCCATCCATGGGGATGACTAAGACACAGAAGATGATGGCACTGGAATAATCAGAGGTGGTGTGGACACTGGCTCTTACCAATGTCTGCAGCAGCAACACTTTGCTCAGAAAGGTTGGTTTAAAAACAGTAACATATATTTGTATAGAGAACTGAATGCTGACATGGAATTATTACATTAAACACATGACAATTACTATAATAGGTGAACCTCCAACATCTGCACAGAATGACAATGAAGGCAGTGTACATGCTAATTGTCCCCCACACCTCCTTAACAAGCATAGAGTAGTGTATGCTGCTACTTTATTAGTAATGCTTTCCAATAATTGTTACAGGGTCAGCAATGGAAGCAAACAGTTCCACTCTACCAATACATTTGGAGGATTTCAGCATCAGAATGACTGTTGAAGATGATGAAGATGATGATGATTTTGATAACATAGTTATATTTATGTGGCGGCCAGAGAAAAGTGGCACACATTCCCCAAATTTAATGGCAGGATCTCACACCCCACAACATGTTAATAATTCTGAGGAAGTGACAGAACATCACAGAGTCAAGCATATGCTGCCGTTACACTCACTCTTGTACAGGGATAAACCCCAAGCAGTTCTATACCAGTATTTTTAAGCCCAGATGAACAATTTCAGGATGACATCAAACAATCAAAGGAAATAGTGTCCATGGTGACACCTTTTCGAAGGGCAGCCAGTCACATGAATTTGTTATAGCTACCACAGGAAGCATGTAAAGCATTAACTGCCCAGCAGCAAATTTGCTGTGCCCTTGTTAGAGCTCAGAGCACTGCCACATAGTCAGCTGGAAATGGTCAGAGCCCCCCCAGGAAAGCATGAGGATGTCCAGGAATTCTTGTAAATGGCATAGAGTAAGGCTAATGCCATGATTGCTCTGATGGGTAACATGGTGGCACACCAGGCATTGATGGCTTCCTCCATTTGTACACTAGTTGGACTTACCAGACACAAACATGAGTTAGTTTTTGAAGGAGAAGAGGATAAGGTACTGTCTGGACATGTGGGAGCAAATCACAACCTCTCATTTGAGGCCCTGATCACACTCCCACAGCACTGCCATACCAGTGTCGGTAGGATCACCAGCATCAAGTAGATCATGGCACAGGACTGTCTCACCTTCCAGCTCTCATACAAGCCCCTCTTCAAAATCACTTGCACCATCACCTAGCCTCTCTTTGGGAGATGTGTATGACACATTTGACCTTGACCTACAGTGACTCAAGTGTCACATTCCTTTTATTTACAAATTGACCTTCACAAACACAGGTCAATGTTTAACTAGAAAGAAAATAAGTTATGAAATTAGAAAATAAATAAATAATTAAAATGGGGAGGGGGCTTAGGACACTTTTCAAATGTATGCATTTCATTCCTTTAATGGTACTGCTTAGTCATGGAACTGTGGAAAGAAATCTATATGTCATAACATAAGATTGCAGTCATACTCTATGCACTACTATTCTTACAGTTGGCAGTTATTTGCATCTTAATAGTGGAAATACAGTTGTGAGAAGATTACAGATTAAAACGAGTATCCTGTCATGTAAACAAATACTGCTATCTCTTCACTATCACCACTGCACAAATAATGACACTTTTTGTCTCTGAGGCCACAAATCATTGGGCTGTATTCCAAAACAAAGTTGTGGACAGCCCAGCATGCCAAAGGAAGACTTTAGCGCACCAGCTGCAGACACAATTTCAGGAGACATGCCAGAATCAGACTGAGTAATTATCTATTCAGAGTAGGATAATTATGGACTCTGTCCATGCTTGTTGGATTCCAAAACACACTATGTGCACCCAGTGCAACTTAAATGTGACAAAGTCCCAGAATGTAGCCAACTAGACATTGAGCCAGACTTACAACTAAGCCAACTGTCAGACCAGGATATAATCAACAAGCACAACTTAGACAGACAGCTGGTGCAGGCTGTGTGTAGCATGTGCGCCTATCACATGTCTGTGTGTACATTGTGAAGCAACCCCATACCTGTTGAAACCAAAGACTATCTGAGCCTAGGTATACTGGCACCCGGGACATTCCATTGGCAAAAGGGATATTCTGTAGGAGTGTCCCATACAGGTGCCAGTTGCATCCTCTCACAACTCCTGGCAGCAATGTGCACAAAGTTAGATGAATATATCCACTTCCCATCTACAGTCATGGAGTGATGAAATGACATGCACAAGTTCCACAACATTGCCAACTTTCCCTATGTCCCTCAATGCAATAGACTACACCCATGTCCATATTAAGACTCCCTGGAACTTGAAGCAGGAAAGTACATACATTGAAAGCCAGGTCATTACTGAACTGTCATGTGGTGTTCTCAGGAGATGGCAGAATAATGAATATCATGATGACACACCACAGTAGTGTCCACAATGCCACTATATAGAGGGAAAGTGGTCTGAATGGCTTCTTTTCAGCATGGTGAAATACCTGAGGGACTACTACTGTGTAAGTACAGGAACATAGCAAGGATTTAAGATGAATACACCCCTGTCAATAGTATGCACGATGACAACATATGTGTTATCTCCCTCCACCAGCAGGTGTCTGTGAGTATCTACTCAAACCATTGCTACCATGGCTAATGATGCCACACAGTGCCCCATCCAACCCTGCTGAGGAGGCATGCAACAGAGTGTACACAACTCAAAGCCAGATTCAGATGTCTGACAACTTCTGGGGGGTGTTCTGCAATACACACCTGAAAAGGGGCACAGATGATTAATGTGTGTTCCATTCTACACAGCATGTCAATGACCACACATGGTGGTTTCTCTGCTGCAGGTGTGGGTAACCTACCCCAAGAAACCCAGATGTCTGAAGATGACATGTCACACCTGTCACAGGAGGATCAGGAGGACATGTGGGGGGGGGGCAGGTGTGGGTGATGGAGGAAGTGACCACAAGTTTTAGCTCAGTCAACATAGCAGCATCTGGCACACAGCTTTGATTCTTAATAAACCACACATATAGAAGTACACAGAGTTAATATTGATGTTCATATGATGCCTCACAGAGGCCGCAATGGTGCAGCAGTTAGTGTCATTGCCTCACAGTAAGAGGTTCTCCAGTTCGATTCTCATCTGGTGCACCTTCTGTGTGGAGTCTGCATGTCCTCCCCACAGTCGAGTGAATTTAAAAAAATGCAGGTATGTGCGAGTGTGTGTGGGTGTGCCTTCTTTGAAGGTTGGGCACGGGGGTGGCAACTTGACACTGTAAAAATTCACTGCCAATCATTAGCGGACCAGAGTTCCACTGTGGTGACCCCTAACCAGGAAAAGCTGAAAGACAGTTTTATGTGGTGCCTCACAACAGCAGCACAGATTGCATGTAATGGAAATGGCCCACTAGATGTACAAATTGAGAATCATGCATAATATAATTGTAAAATATAACACTATGAGCATATACAGAGTAGTAATGACAGGATCTATCAGACCAGGCCACAAGAGACATAAGTATGCAGCGGTGCATGTGCAAATGGCAGACAACAACAGAAATTGTAATTTAAACCCCATCCATATCTGTCTACTATCTAATCATGCAGACATGAAAGCAAGTCATCACATGTTGCATTACTGTTTTCAATATCACTATTTACATATGTCAGTGCAAAAGAGGGAATATTCATCAGCTAGGGAATGTAGTCTCCTAGGTCAGTAAGAATAACATAATCCTGTAGCCTCAGACTTCACAACCACATACAGAAGGAAATTTTCAGAGGTTTGCACAGTGTCCATAGGGTCAAAATACAGAACAGGGCACAGATTACATTAAAACTGTTTGTGTTACTCTAGTGCAGAGTCCAGGGTGCCCATGCCAGTGGCTCACACAATGGTTCTAGCTGCCCCTGCTATGCTGGAAACACCCATCCTGCTTTGCTGTACTGAGGAGCTTGATGTGGTGACACCATCATGTGCAGAACATGATATGGGAAGGAACATGACTGCGAGTTGAATGTTCATGACTGATAGGATTACAATGGATAGGCCAACAGCAGGTGTGTCTGCACATTGCATTACAGAGATTGATGTCCAATGCCAAGTATGAGTCTAATGAGAGGGAGCCTGCCACTCCCATGTGATAATCAGCTAAGCTTAGCCATGGTACATAACACCCATTTAGTACTATGGTACTACTGTGGCACTGTCATAACCAGGCTATCAATGGAGCGTGTCACAGGTAACATACTGTCATGTTGTGCATCCAGTGCCACCATGACCTCTCCATGTCTGTATTCATGACTTTCATACAACACACACAGCTGGAGTGCAAAATGATCCATGGCACAGACAATAGCATGAATATCAGATCCATGATGTCATTGAGAATGTTCATTCACCTGTAGGAGTAGGTGGATACCCTCTGACACACGCGCATGCACAACAGCTATATGGCCACATGACCACATGTACTGTGCTGGGAAATATAGCTCTGTCATGGGAAAGAGTCAACATCACCAAAAGATTCGACATGGGGCAGTTTTACAAAGGCATTATCTTGTCCAATATCTGATGTCACAACACTATCAGAATTGCTGGACATGTTTTCCTCCATATTTGAGGCTACAGCATGATCCACACAGCTGTCACCATCTGTGCCAGACTGTTGCACCAAATCTGTGTCCTGTGTGCCATGGGCCATGCTAGCACAGTGAGGCACATCACAGGATGGGCTACTGGAGATGGCAGGTAATGGAGAGACAGAGGACACAGGCCAGATATACTGACATAAATTACATGATGTAGCACAGTACTAACATATGTTGCAACTATATGACTACAAATAAGGTGAGGTTAAGGAATTACCAGGAGGTCATGTCCAGTCATGGAGATGGCATTTACTTTACATGTGCCACATGTATGGCATATGTAAGTACAAAATAAGACAAACGTGACATGTCCTCATGGAAGTCGACTGCTGGAGGTGAGGGCTGAAATGTAACTGCTGTAGGGAAATAAAGACATCCAGACAGTATTAGTAAGCAGATACTCACCATCAAGTACCATTCCAACAAAGATAAAACACAGAGTAGGTAATATATACACACATACCTGTTGGACTAGGCTGATGTGCAGATTGCAGTTGCCTTGTGCAGAAGGGCACACTGTTAATGTAGGGCACTGATAGCAGTATCAAGACTGACATGTATGAAACAGAGGAAATGCCATGCCAGTTACATCCACCCTGTGTGATGAGTTTCTCATGTGTTGTAATACAGATTGTGTAGTAGGAAAAAAAACAAACAAAGCACAACATGTAGGTATGCAATACAGTCGTGAATGCAGGCAGAGGTGCATGATTACATATAGACTGCACTAACAGGATATGGAGACACTCATGTGATATACAGTGCATGTGTTGTCCAGATGTACCTGTTTATGGAAATCAGTGACATGAATATCATACATCACAGGTGTGCTACACAGTGCTGCAGTCTATAAACATGGGGGAATCTTGTCTGTCTGCAGGTGCACATGCATGGCACATGTCTTGTGATGATGTCTGTGTAGGTGACAATGACAGGGATACATCAACATGTCACCATACACTACTGTCATGAGCGGCAATAGAGGCAATGAGAGCTATTGGTCACAGTAACAGTATATGGAGACGCTCACTTGACATCAACTGCCAAGTTGTGTTTGCAGCAGATGGCAATATAACAAACATCATGGCAACCCACCCTGTAAGTGTCCATGATGCTTCCATTTGCAGGGAAAGTGGACTGAGGGCTGTATTCTAGCATGGTAAAATACCTGAGAGATTGATACTGTGTAAGTACAGTAACAGAGCTAGGATGCAATTTAAGGATCCCCCTCACAACAATATCCATTCTGTCCAAAAGTATTTTTATTCCTTACAACAGGTGACTGTAGTTATCCACTTGAGCCCTGACTAATGACCTCATACCATAAACCATCCAACACTGTACAGGAGGCCTATAATAGAGCACATGCAACAACAAGAAACACCATACAGCATGTGTTTGGTGCACTGAAAGCTAGTTTCAAATGTCTGGACATATCCAGGGGTGCAATGCAGTACACACCTGAGAAGACAGCACAGATGATAATGGTGCATGCCATGCTGCACAACATGCTAAGTACACAGTAGTCTTCTGGCTGTAGGTGTGGATAAACTACCACAAGAACCAGAAATATTTGAAGAGGACATCCCGTAGTTAACAGAGGAGGAGCAGAAGGACATGGAGGACAGAAGTTACAGGTGTAGGCGATGTACATTGTTACCACAAGTGCAGGTGCAGGCTACATTGCAGCGTCTGACCCAAACATTTGAGTCATAACAAGCTACATGTACACAAATACACAGACTGAACATTGGTGTTACATCACAGCAACACAGATTGCAACTAATGGCAAGTACCCACTAGATGTACACACTGAGCATCACACATAATATAAGCATAACATATTCCAACATGAACACATGCAAATGTTTCAAAAAAGAAATCAGGGCACAACTAACACAGGTATGCATACACACTCAGTTTGTTGTATTACTATATGGTAAACTATAAGGGACACACATCAGTGTTACACTTACATATCTGATCTGTACAATATCATAACACAAAAAAGAGGAATCACACATGATGAAATGCAGACATTTTTTTCAGAAAACACATAGTACAGTGGTATTGAAATATGAGTCATCTATTGGACCCACTGTACTGCAGTCTCGGTCGACCTCTCTGACATCTCCCACATGGTCTGGCCTGCCACAACCACATACAGACACATCTTTTCTTGGTTGCTCTACAACGGAGATGAATGGGGTAAAACACCATGTTGAATTGAAGGAACATGACTGCGAGTTGAATGTCTTGTTACTGGCAGGACCTCAGCAGATGATCCAGCAGTCAGTATCTGTGCAGGTTGGACAAAGACAGGGATTCTCGATGGCCAATGGTGGTTCTGCAGACAGGTCATGGACTGCAAAATCCTACTTGTAGTATGACACCTGCTGCCCTATCACAGAGGTCAGGGTTTCCACTGACTGTGCCACAGCTAGCAGACTCTCATTCTGAACAACTAATGCAGCCATAATCTCACCATGTCTGCACACTTATCTTTCATGCATGAAATGTAGCTGGTGTGCCACAAATTGTGTTGCATGGGCAAGTGCATGGCTATCTAAATGATGCTAATGCTGTGACCATTCATTTGCCTGCACCAGGTGGCAGACACCCAAGACACCTGGCCATGTACAACATATGCTCACCAACATCTACTTTGATGCCCTGAGTCTGGTTGTTGTGTGGAACTGCCAGCAGCAGTACTCCCAGCTGTGGTGTGTAGATCAACAGCCTCACCCTGTACAACATCCACTGTGCCATCATCCACTGAATGCACTGACAAGTGGAACTGCACATCTGAGGATACATCTGGTGCAACATCAGTGCAAACCTCATGGATGGACTCTTCAAACAACTCAAGGTCCTCTGTACCAAGGGCCATACTACCATGCTGAGACACATCATGAAAAAACATCATGATTCCTGGATGATAAATAAAGTTGATGTGCTACAAGATACAAAGAAAAACAAAAAAAGCCAGCACTCTGAATCAGCTCTCCAGCATGAAAGAGTTTATTTCAACCTAAATTAAGCATACAGTTGCACAAAGCACTCATAGGGTGAAAATTTAAGAATATCAGTTTTGGCAATCAGCCTTCATCAGTGCAATCAAGAACATGCAATACCACCCCATGTATATATTCATCAAACAAATCGTATTGGCCATTATAGTTGCTCACTAAGGCCAGGAGAAAATAAAGCCCCCAATTTTATAATCCACATCTGTTCTTTATAATTTAACATAGAAGGCCATCCCTCCTTTTCCATAGTTTGACTCCATACTTTATCAATAATAATAAATGAAATTTTAGCAGTAGTATGTTTCAAACTGTGTCTATACCAAACATCAGTACCCTTATCACATCTGATGTCACTCAAATGTTCAGAAATTTTCAACTTAAAGGACCATAAAAGGCCGATCAGGTGCATCTTGCCAAATATACAACCCAGTCCATATTGTAATCCCCATAAACCAAAATATCAAAAACCTTTGAAATATTTGTAAGTGAAACATTTGTCTTTTTAAACAAATTTGTAAAAACTGCAATGTCCACATGGATACCAACCGACAAGCTTCTTCCTATCCAAAGTGAATTGTGATTTTAACTTTTCTTTGTTAAACCTTTTTTTACAATGAATAAACCAGCCAGCCATTGTTTTACCTTTCCTATAGGCAAAATGACATTTAGGAGGTATTAGTTCCTGTAGCCTATACTCCATAAATAAAACATCCCAATGTTTGTGTATTAGTCCCATCAAAAAAGATGTGTTATCCCCATAATTTGTGATAAACCTAATAAGTTATTTCTTAGAATTATCCTTAAATTGATACTGCAGTAATTCTGACCTAGTAACATTTTCCATTGAAAACAAAGCTTGTCGGACATTCCACCTTAAATATCCCCTCTTACTAAATCTCCAAACCATATCCTGTGACTTGATATCAAGATCCTCTGTAGAGGAACATATTCTTTTAAGTCTCAAAAATTGAGACTTAAGAATGTTCTTAATCATATGTTTTGGATGACAGCTGGTGGCATGCAATAATGTATTAAACTGCAGATAATTTCTATATATCGAACTTTGAGTACCATCATCCCTTACCATAACCTCTACATTCAAAAAGGTAATAACCTTCAAATGATAGTTTACTGTAAAGTTGATACCCCACTTGTTTTCATTCAAATATTCCACAAATTCTTGCAACTACACCACATCAGATCACCATGCCAACCAGCAGTCATCCAAATAATGACACCAGATGTCCATAGAACTTAAGAAAATATTATGACACCCATTATAAATTAATTGTTCTTCTATATAACCCATGAAAAGGTCTACATATATGAGTGCAAAAGAAACCCCATCACAGTCCCTTTCAATTGTAGATAGCACTGATGATTGCACTGATGAAGGCTGATTTCCGAAACTGGTATGCTTAAATTTTCACACTATGGGTGTTTTGTGCAACTGTATGTTTAATTTAGAGTTGAAATAAACTCTTTCATGCTAGAGAGCTGATTTGGAGTGCTGGATTTTTTTGGATTTTTATTATACCTTGAGGGTTTTTGGGCCTTGCACCATTCCATATGAACGTGGGATTTGATGGTATTTTGATTACAAGATACAAAGACACACATGAGGACAATTTGTCTACAGTGCATGATGAATATCAAAGACATTTGGCATATATATTTTACTGCAATGTTGCAAATACTAATGACTTCACTTGCAGTCTACTGTATGTATGTTTCATGGAATGTACATAATATAACTATATAGTCTAGTTACATGGCAAACATAAATGACATATATGATACATAAAAAAAATAAAAACACAGCTGACAAACACTCATGCAATGATGTTGTTGTTCTACACTAGGGTAAACTTAACTAGCCTAGGAAAAAATAACATTACTGATCACATTATTCACACTATTAACCAAGTGAACACAGTGAAAACATGCAGAAAGTGTGACATACTCGTATGTGCACTTGAGTACTCCTAATGTGTAGAGGTTGTTGGATGTACTGTGTATCCTGTAGTGGGAAAGTAAAGAGAAAGACAACACAGTCACATGTTTAGTAAAATGAATACTGACAACATCACATATACAGCACAGTAATATGGGCTAAAAATACTTATGTGATGGACATCGCAACTGTACATCAGAAGAACCTGTATTGACAAATATTGATAAAAATGCTATGCATCATATGTGATTCACATTGTTGAAACCTCTGATAATGTTACTGTAACATACCTGGTCTTTCTGCACATGATAATGCGTGGCTTGTCTGTCCACTAGATGTACTTGTAGTATTTGATGTTAGGGAAAAACAATATAACAGTAAATGAGGTGGAGGCACTAAGAAGGTAATGTGCACAGTAAAAGTACAGAGGCAGTCATCTGCTGCTCCCTGATATAGGCCCAAAGAAGATGGATCTGTGAATATTAATGCAAAAACCATTATAAATGTTGTTTGCACTACTCTGTCTGTAGCTCAGATATACCAATACATGTAATTATATTTACATTCATCATCTACACCCTGTGTGGAAGTGTGTTCACAACTCAACTCTGCTGCCATAAATCATAAACAGCAATACATGTAATGGACATAAATGCATACATGTCCAGCCTGGAACTCCAGCTTCAATCCCATCACCAGGGATTCATCACTCCCCTCTTCCTGTATGCAGTGAGGCCAAAAAAACTGTGATATCAAGAGGGGGGAGTCAGTGGTGGTCCATCATCAGTGGCATCTCTCAATCTCTCATAAAGTATTACTTTGTTGGCTGCATCATCTACAGGTCTCATGAGATCAGTTGTGTCCTCCAACTGCATTAATCATGTTGGTGAGGTCTATCCAGATTTAATTTCTCTAAACAGTATCAACTGAATGGCCTAGGAGTCTCCTTCCATGTTGGCAGAGAGCATCAATTATGATTTATTTTTCCTGGGGGTGGGGACTGCCAAGGATTGCTGGCCATCTAAAAAACATTGATATGCACATGATAATATTCATAGTTGAGCATATTTATGCATTTGATTCTGTAAACAACATATGTCAATATAAACACTATGCATTCCTGTGCAATGCAATCATCTATATAACACTGTCTGTTATAAATACTAACTTGACATGTAAAAAGTAACAGTAATGCCTCCATACATAACATCAACATAACTTACAGTAGCTGTACAGTTTATCACTGGGATTAGAGCCCTGAAAGTACATGTATGTCTATGGGCAGTCCAAACACAACAGCATCATCCGCAAGAATCTGCTTGCAGTTCACATTAAAATACTTTATCAATCATTGGATTGCACTGGAATACATAGTGTTTATGTTGACATATGTTGGTCACAGAATCAAATGCATAAATATGCTCAACTATGAATATTATCATGTGCATATCAATGTTTTTTAGATGGCTGGATTATGTAGCCCAGGCGGGTATGACCCTAGCCCTGAGCAGCATCCTATCATCACCCAGAATGATACCACAGTACAAGCAGAAAATGATTGATTTCAACAATTGGCTAAGTTTCTGGTGTCATTCTAATGGGATCCAGTATCTGTCTGCCTAGGATGACATGACTGACAGACCTTGATGCTTTGCCAGAGATGGCCTGCATCTATCAACCCTGGGCTTCTGGATACTGGCCAAGGCTCTTGCCACCCCTATAGCGCCTTTTTTTAGGTGGTGTTCCAAAGACCAAATTACCAATGTAACAGATACAAACAAATCTGAGGGGCATGCTGCTTAATGCTAGAAGTCTAAATCTCAAAATGCACTCACTCAAAGCACTCCTTAAAATGGAGAACATTGACATTTATGCTGTAACAGAGACCTGCTTCAAAGCAGCAAAAAGCAAATCTGCACTACCAGGCTATGACTTATTCCACACCGATCGGCCCAGAACTTGGACAGAAGCTCCAAAGGTGATGGTGTTTCCATATTCATAAAGGATGTGCACACCTCTAGACTGGTAGCCCAACATAACACATCAGAAATACTTCAGATGAAGCTAACATTGGGTAAGACAGTGATTCAGGTCATAGCCTGCTATAGGTCCCCAGCAATGTCCCAAGACTCACACTCCACATTCCTAAGCACCCTGGAGAATATTAGGGTCCAACCTAACACTCTCATACTGGGTGACTTCAATTACCCCTCCATTAACTGGGAAAACTACTCATGTACCAATACACTTGTCCAACATTTCCTGGAATTCATTCATTCCAATGCCCTGGACCAGCTCGTTCTTACCCCACCTAGAAGTAGCAACATCCTTGACCTGGTCATTACTAACATGAACAACTGTTGCTCTAAACCAATAGTCAACTCCTCCCATGAAAAAAACATGAAAAACTTCTCCAAAGCTAACTTTGGGCTCCTAAAAACAGAGGTGGCTAACTTCACTGCACCCATGCAAATGTGCCAAATCATACACCATTGCACTGTACGAACGCGTACACAAATGCATTGATCTTGCCATACCCATTAGAACCAAGATGCTCTCCTCCAAAAAAATGAAACCAATCTGGTGGTCCCCTGCCATAAACAAACTCAACAACAAAAGGAGGAAACTGATGTGGAATAAGGTTAAGTCCCAAGACTGGAAAAACTCCCTTATCAGCCACAACAAAAAGTTGAGATCCTTCATAAAATCCTCTAAAGCTAGATTTGAAATCAGAATTGCAGCAGATAGTAAAGACAAGCACAAGGCCTTCTGAAGTTATGTAATGAATCTCCACAGCAATGCCTAGATTTGTTCTGAGCTACTGCACAATGGTACCTCCTATACAAAGCCAACAGATATTGCCAATATACTGGCTGACAGATTCAGTCCCAACTTTACCACTCTCTCCCCTCCAAAGGACCAATCATAATACAAGTAGATTTCCAGGCACCCAGTATTACTGCTGCACAGGTTAAAACAGCACTGTCCAAGGCCACGAATATAGCTTCTATATGACATGACAATATCCTTGGCTGTGTTCTACATGAACTACAGAGTGAACTGGCACCTCACCTGTGTGTCCTGTTCAACCACAGCCTCACCTCAGGCTTTGTTCATACCAAATGGGGCACTGCTACAGTCATCCATCTCCAAAAAGGAGGATTTGAGTACAGACCCTGGGAACTATTGCTCCATTAGCCTGACGAGTCTGGTATGCAAAGCTATGGAACACATCATCATGGACCTAATAAACAAGGATATAGGGAATCTCCAAACTCTGGATCCCACACAGTTGGGTTTGTAAAGGGTAGATCATACCTACTGAACCTAGTCAACTTCTTTGACTCAGTCACCAGAGCTGTGGAAGAAGGCAAGGTGGTTCATACAGCCTACTTTGATCTCGCCAAGGCCTTTGATACCATTCTACACTCAGGAATCATAGAAAAACTCACTAAGCTAGGCATCAACACCTATATCACTAGGTGGGCTGCAAACAGGCTCACAGACAGAACCCACAGTGTGAAAGTAGCTGACTCCAAGTCAGACTGCCAACCAGTCATGAGTGGAGTCCCACAGGGTTTGGTCCTGCGTTATCTCCTGTTTGGTATCTACTTCTCTGAAGTCCAGGCCAACACGAAGGGGCTCTGGCTGACAAAGTTCACAGACAATTAGAAGTTGGGAGCTATTATTAACTCCCCAAGTGATGTTGACATCCTAGAGAAAGGCCTCACTGAGACCAATGACTGGTGTCAAAACTATGGCCTTAAGGTCAATGCCAAAAAATGTTGTCATCCTCTTTGTGAAAAACCCGGTTCGCATGAATTAACACATCGACAGTAGTCCACTGAACACAGAAGCCATTATAAGAGATCTGGGAACACAGGTTGACAGCAACCTCTCTTTTGTTCACCACATTGCCACTGTGGTCAGAAAGTCCTTCTGTGTGGCACATCTCATTACTAAGGGTTTTGCATCCAGGAAGAAAGAGGTCATTGTCTCCCTCTACTCTTCTCTCATTAGGGCAATCATCAAGTACAATGCGCCATTTGGCATGTACCTCACTAGACACCTGAAACAACTGTAGAGGCCACAAAAGTACCTCACAAAAAGGATCCTAGGCCTTAAACACTTGTCCTATATGGACAGACTCAAAAAACTCCAACTATTCTCTGTCTCATATCACCTACTTAGAGGCGATCTCTGCTTGACTTACAAAGCCATGTCTGACCCAGCTCTGTTAAAAATGCTACATCTAAAGAAATCCTAATCCCTCCACACCACATGCTTCAGAGACCTTAGCCTCATTACCATAATTAACAGAACATGCTGGAGGGACAGGTTCATAACCCAGAGACTGCCCATGCTATGGAATAGACTTCCCATACATGTCAAACAGAGCACCTCACTGGCCCTCATCAAGAGAAATATTGACGATTGGATGGGAAATAGAAAATGCACCCCGGGGATCACTCCAGTGGCTGTGCTCAACAGAGGCACTGTGAACTAAAGTCGGGTGGTATGATGCCAAGGTAATTCTATGGGCTAGGCTTGTAAAGGCTCCAGGACCATTAGCCTAGTACACACCTATGAACCTATGAACAATTAAGCAACTTATGGAAAGCATCAGAGTACCTCAGGATCTGTAAGTAGTACAGATCCATAATATACTGAGTCAGTAGTGATAACACCTTTGTTAAGAAGCATCATTAAAAAAAATATCTGTAACAACAACAGCAGATATTTTAACACTTTTTTAGGAAACATGATTTAAGAAATATCTGTATTATCAACATCCATTCTAGATACAGATACTGTCATAATCCATAGGTTTCTATAGTTAGACCACAGAGCGCAAGGAATTACTAGGAAGAATTGCAGATGATCTGTAAATCCATCTCCATATATTGTTATTATTAGCAGTGGAAGTCTGTCTATGCAACTGCATATGGGACTGAACTAAACTATTTAGAAGAACAATACATGTATGCATAAATTCATGATAACATGACTCCAGGAACTTAAAACAGCTTCTGATAAACTTAACATTTTGAATAAATATGACTTGAAACATATACCTTTCGAAATGATTATCGTTAACAGATTTAATAATTACCAATACAGAAATTCTACTAGTTGCCAATGTACCTCTCACTCTGAATCACAAAATCAAAGTGCACATTGTGTGCAGCAGCTTTAAGTATCATTTGTACCATATATAATTAGTGATGTTCGTTAAATTTGAAGGTTACAGAATCCCATTCATACACATTCACATAAATTGCCATTTTGTATCGAAACACACTGTGTACTGGGTAAACACCCAGTGGGTATCAAATGGTACCATGTGTGGCATGTGCCCTTAATCTTCCAATAATCTTAGAACCTGACATCGGTGCCACTTTCAAATATTGATTCTGATACATTTACTGATCAGACCATTGTTAACTGTGAATGAGTGGTACTTCAGGGAGCACTTCTGTGTATTTTTTTTTACTTTTCAGTTTTCTTCTATTTGAGAATCATAGTAGCTACTTTGAGGAGGCTGTGATGTGTCCGTGTTCCCAACTGGACTGATGAGGAGACAATTCAGATGTTGACACTGTATGCAGGAATGGAGTAGAGGTTGAAAGCCTGGCCCAGAAAATTCACTATGATTGATGTGTGGAATCAGATTATGAGGGTGCATGAATGAATAATGAGAATGTACTGCACTGGAGTGCAGGTTCATTACTTCTGTGATGATCTGCAGCAGAGGAAAGCAGCAGAGCTTTAAGGGAGGGTCGACAAGGTGCAGAGACAGCCCCTTGATCCCTACAGTAAGCACCATTATTCTATGTATTCCTGAGCATTGCTATGGATTTTGCAGATATTTCTTTGAACAGTATATAGCAGACAGATGTTTTTATAACCTTGTATTAGCTGCTGTGAGAATTAGGAGATAATTCAGTGGAGTTTGTAAATACTACCCTCTTAACAATGGGTTCCACACACATGTTGTTATTTAATTGAATAATATCCATAACTATGTCCTTTGTAGATGTACATATGTTTTACAATATATGCCTACTTAATTCCACATTGCCTGTGCTGTCATACATCACAGATGCTGATAGCACCTAGGCCGTATATGACTGAGCATTTTGCCATTTTCTGTTATAGTCCCAGTGTTTCACCTATTTGACCTTTACAAGTTGGAAGAAGAATATGTATATAATCTACTTACATCATTCTTCCTAAACAAGTACACAGACATGTTTATTTAATTTAAACATTAATGCCCGTACCACTACTTAAACATATGTTTTTAGTTAAGTGTTGACAGCTGTTATATCTTCACTGTGACAGATGTTAAAATTGTATGCATTTTCCATATTCTTCTGTTTATCGCAGGATTTCTAACAAACACCTGCAGTACCTGTTTTCTAGAATGAAAGCCCTGTTGAATATTAGCTTGTCCTGTAAAGAAACTAGCCAGCATGTCTAAAAATTGGCATGTTGTGAGTTCCAAACCACATAGGGGAATCTGTTCCCTTGGTTAACTTCAACCATATCATTTTTTTAAATATATTGCAATACTTTATATTAAGGTTTATATTATGCATTGTAATGACTAACTGATCTAGTCTTTGCATTTCTATGAATAATGCCTTAATCAATGGCCAGACTACATCAGTTGTTGAACAAAATTGTAGAGCAGTGTCTGTATGTTTACAAGTAGCATGCGTGGACTATTATCTCATCTTATGAGGAAACAGGCCAGCATGTCTACAGTTTGTGTGCTGTGTGTTCAAATCTTGAAAGGGGACAGATACATCTTACACTGTTATATTTATTTCATATACCCATAGCATTCATTACCAAAGCATATTGCACATTGATTTTAATGAATATTTTGAGAGCTGTTGCGAATAACTCGGTTATTTGTTGAATTCCTACTGATATATCCGTAATCTGAAATGTACCATTAACATCAACTATTTAACAGTGGGAGCAGAACTTCTTAATAAATCCTGTCACTTGTCTTATTTTTTCAGGTCAATATCCTATACTTTTTAAAAATGCTATGAAGGTCTGTTTTGTCATGAATTATTGAAGTGAATAGTAGAACAAAATCAACCTCTAATTTTGAGTGACTGTGATGGCCACACTAATAGATGAAATAAAGCAAGGGAAGATGTGTGTATTTAACTAATGATGTGCAATTTAACAAGGAATAATGGTCCTCACACATACCTTTCTGTGTCCATAACATACAGCAACACGTGTGGTTTTGTTCACAGAAGCTGTATGCTATATAACACTGTCACACTACCTAAGGAATGTATGCTAGCCATTGCCATTAAAGTTTCTCAGCACAGTGATAGCAAGAATATATTTTTACAACTGTTTAGCTACATGAGCAGCACATAGTTTGCAATCCTAAGCCAAGATTTTTATTAGTAGACCATCTCTCATCCAGATGATGTCATAGCATAAACTCTTTTCACTGCTTGAAAAACATGCTTGCTTAGTTAAGATGTGTTAGGTAGACCGAGAAGCCTCAAGGTTAGTACTTGGGTAGAGCTGGTTGCAGGTTTGAATCTCATGTCCTCCAGTCTATACTCAAAGATATTAATGCCTGAATGTGAAAATATCCACTGAGTGTTGTGTTTATCTAATGTTCTTCAGAAAAAAGAAAATGTTTACAAAGCGTCTTGAGAAGTGTATATCAATGTTACCTGAGGAGTAACTTTTTATTTTATTTTTTTTCAGATGACAAGGATCATAGTCTGAACAGAGAGATGTGCATCGAGCAGATGCACAAGCTTGAAGAGCAGCAGAGGGAAAGAGGTATGTTGATTATTTTATGAATATTATGAACTGAAATGCATATTCCACTGTTTTCAAGCTTATAATTTTCAAATTAACATGTTCATTTATTAGATTGCAGGAATGCTCATCATGCATCTGTAAGGTAAGTGAAAGAAAATGTTAGCTGTCATTACAACTGTGAATAAAATCTTACAGTGTTTATATGTTGTGGATTTTTGTACCATTTTTCAGGACACATTTTTTTAGCAAAACATACACAACATAAATGATAGCTGTTGTGTGTATCTGTCATACAGGTTTTAATGTATGTTTTTTTTTTTTTATGAGAGTACAAGTACAGTGACTCTTGAATGGGATGTATGGTTTGGCATACTTGTATTTCTGGCTATGTTTTCTAATGATTAATCTTTTGTGCACAGCCTGCCTGTTCATAGAGTGAAGCCTTCAGTTCAACATTGGTATTCTGTCTACCACAGACAGCATGGTTGTGTTGGTAAAAACACCTGAGCAGATATCCATTTGATAATAGCTGTTCATAACCAGCACAACCTGCAGGCCAATATTGGTATTGTTTCTCTCATTGATCTCTTGGTTGTTTTTCAAAAGCAGTTTTATAGCCTAGGTTGACTAACACTTTGGCAGGTACTCAGTTAATAGCAGCATTTCATAATCAGCACATCCTACAGGCCAACATAGGTATTGTTTCTGTCTTTAACTCCTTGATTTTGTTTTTTGTAAAAACACAGTTATAGCCTAGGTTGACTGATACTTGAACAGGCACTCATTTGATTGCAACAGTCCATTATCAGCAACCATTTGGGAAGGGGTCTATATTAAAATACCGAAACCTCACTTATGCGGATACCTAAATGCTGATACACAAATAGCGAACCGCGAAAACACAGAACGTCCTGAAGTGCGAAATTCAAAATATCGAATTGCCACAGTTGGCCAACCCCAATGCCTGCTATGTACTACCTACCCAAACTTAAAATAAATAATCCACACTTCCCCATATCTACACTTCACCCATATATCCCATATCCTAATAAAATATTCACTATACACAAATGTATATAACTATAAACAAGCAACACCTAACTACGGGAAAAGTATAATTTACGTATACATTCAGATACACAACTATATTACTATACATACACTTAACATAACCCTACTTCTAACCCCAAAGTAAAGGTTGCATGTATTACTATGTATCCACTTACCTTAACCCGCACCCTAACCCTAAGGTCCATAACTATTGCACATTTACATTAGGGAGCCATACCAGATAAGGGCCAACTATGACAATTCGATATTCCAAAATGTGCGCTTCAGGATGTTTGGTGTTTTCGCGGTTCACTATTTATGTGTCAGTGTTCAGGTATTCGTGTAAGTGAGGTTTCACTATTTTAATATAGACCCTTTGGGAAGACCCACCCCCTTAGTTTCTTAATATTGACTTATCTTCTGTTTCCTCCATTACTGCTTAACAAAAAATTACACTTTATTCAGCTCCTTTTGCTTTATTTGTGTCTCTTCATACTTTATTACTTCGTTTTGCTTTTGCTGCTTGCTCTTAAAAGTGTTCAATTGCATTTATTCTGATGCATTTATTACTGCTCTTTAGTAGCCTGATTAAATTGTAATTGTTGCTTTAAGCCTCTTAGTTTTGCTTTAAGGACTTGGTCTTCAGGCTAGTTATTTTATATTAAGAATGTTTGTGATCTACACTCTTGTGGGAGGAGAAGGTAGCCTCTGCCTTTCTGAGCTGGTAATTGCTGTATGAAGGCTTATTGCACCTGTTGTTCTAAGTGTCCTTGTTCCAGTTTAAGCACTTGGGTTCCAAACCAGTTACTTTACATTAGGAAGATTTGTGGTGTAAACTGTTGTGGCAGGAGAGGATAGGCTATACCCTTCTAAGATGGAAATTGCTGGTTGAAGGTCTATTGTGTCTGTTATTCAGAAGTGTCTTAGTTCTGACTTAAGCGCTTGGGCTCCAAAACCTGTTGTTTTACAATAGCAGGGTTTGTGGTCTAGACTCTTGTGGTGGGAGGGTGTGGGCTTACACCCTTCTAAACTGGGAACTGCTGCTTTATTTAAACTGTGTTATTGCTGTTGCAACTGTGATTGTATGCACTTTGAACTTCTACTATTTCTGCATTTTATAGCATAGGCCAGATTCAGATTTGCTGAATCTAGACTGTTTGGTGTCACCTGAGCATTAAAAACAACTCTTCACTGAGATACTGGAAGATCTAAGGTATGGAAGATCCGAGGTATCTGTTGCTTCCAACTAACTATTGGTACCTGTTTTGTTCTCATATTGCACTTTTAATTTGTCCTTACTGTTTGAATTGTCTGAACAGTTTTTTTGCCACATTGTACTATATACTGTATGAGTTCAGCTGAAGCATAGCCCATTTCCAGGTTTGGTGTTTCTGGATCTATTTTCTGACTTCTGAGCATCAAATTCAAGCCATCTTTGTTGGTGAAGGCCCTCCTGCATTCTTGTGGCAGGACAGTGCTGTCTGGATCCCATCTAATCAATGGTGATTGGACTAGAGCTCAGAGAGCATCCTTACTGGCTAGCTAAAGTTAAAAGGGTTATTTCTTGTTTTATTTAAGCCCTGCATTTGCACTTGTCTGCATGTAGTGCACCATTGTGCACTGCTGTGCAGTGGTGGTTACCATTGGTGATTATAGATGCAAATGTTTTGCTTGTTAAATTTTCCCTTAACACTTTGCTTGTGGTCCTCCAGAGGTTTTCCATGTACTTGCTCTACTGTCATATGGAATACTAAGCCTAGCTACAAAGGTAACAACACACCTCTCAGTCGCTATCCACTCCTAAGTGTGACTGCTTTTCCTGACCATATAAATTGACCTAACACTATGTATGGATAATTTCCCACAGTTTCTCAAGCCAGCATGGTTGACATGGGCATACTGAGGCAGTGTAGAAAATGACTCATGTTCACCAACAACCCTCTACTCCTAGTCCACACAAACTCAACATGTGAGAGATGTAACGATATTAAGAACCTTGAATCCATGCTCTCTCACACACCAGTTAGTACATATGACAATGAGCAGGTTGTTGGTATGCATAGCTCACTTCCTACCCCACCCAAACACACATCACACATACTGACATATGCAGAGGTCCTCAACAGAAACATACCTAAACCGCAGAGACATCCCAAACACAAATACAAGAAAGTTACACATAATACTTCCTCCACAGAACACAATACACATAATAGTTCATGCACCAGTGTCTCACCTGCCAAGCCCTTAAGGCAAAAAACAAAACCAAACATATTAGTCATAAGTGATTCCATCATGAGATACAGAGATGTTCCTCTCAACAGGCTGGATAAGGAAAAGGTCATGGCCAGCACTCTGTCAGGTACCAGGATCTGCCATATCACACATGCACTCAAGTCTCTCAACAACAGGTGCTTTTATGACCCTGTCATAGTCCATGTTGGTGTTAATGACTTGAGATGTACCTCTCTGGACTATATGAAGAGAGACATGACTGAGCTCTTGAATTATGTGTCTCAGGCAGGTATGTCCCTAACCTTAAGCAGCATTTTACCTTCAGTTAGGATGATGCCTTACTACAAACAAAAAATGATTAACTTCAATAATTGACTTAGTTTCTGGTGTCATTCTAAGGGGATCCATTATCTGTCAGCCTGGGATGACATGATCGACAGACCTTGATGCTTTGCCAGACATGGTCTTCATCTGTCACTTCTGGGATTTTGGCTACTTGCTTTGCTTACTAGCTAAGGCTCTTGCCACCCGCATAGTGCCTTTTTTAGGCAGTGTCTGAAAGACAAAAATTCCCAGTGTATAAACTCCAGCTAAAAACAACCTCAGGGTTATGTTGCTAAATGCTATGAGTCTTAACAAGAAACTGCACCCACTGGAAGCAGTCCTCACATTGGAAGATGCAGACATTTGTGCAGCCACAGAGACCTGATTCAAGGCTATGCAGAGCACCCCAGCCATACCGAATTACACCTCCTTCTACATGTTCAGACCATAAACTGAAGGTGTGAAAACTAAAGGAGGCAGTGTATCAATATTCGTTAAAGATAAATACACCTTCAGATTGGTTAAACAGTATGATTCCCTGGAGATACTTCAGGTGCACTAAACTGTTGGTAGGACACCTGTTCAAGTCACTGGCAGCTACAGACCCCCTCCATGAATTAGGACACCCACTCTGCCTATTTGTATCTACATGAGTCTATCAAAATGCATCTGAACACCATGGTTTGTAACTACTCATCCATTAATTGGGTAAATTACTCATGCTCAAACTCCCTTGCCCAAAGGTTCCTCAACTTCGTTAATTCCAGTGCCCAGGACCAGCTGGTTGACACCCCCACAAGGGGTGCCAACATCCTAGATATGATGATTAGCAATATGGGGGGCACTGTAGCACCCCCACTTTGAGACCTTCCCTGGTGAGATCTGACCACAAATCAGTCTCATTTGAAGTAACTATCACACCTGCTCCCCCCCCCCCCACACACACACACATGGCAGTAACTAAACTAAAAAAACTTCTCCAAAGCAGATTATAACCTTTTATGGGATAGTAAAAATAGCTTCACTGCAGCACCCCCTCAGATGGAACTGGCAGCTATGCGAAGTTCTACACCAAAGCTTTATACAAACACCTGTATAACTGCATAGACTCAGCTATACATGATAGGACCAAAACAAGCTCCTCAAGGAAGAGCAAACCTGTCTGGTGGACAACTGTCATTAACAGGATTTACAATAAGAGGAATAAATTGCTGTCTAAGAGTAACAGGGAGCAAGCCTTAAACTGGAAACACTCCCTTCTCAGCTTAAAGAAGCAAATAAGACTTCTTGTGAAGTCCTCCACAGTTCAACTAAGGACAACCATAAGGCGTTCTTTAGTTACATCCATAACCTAGAAGGAAAGGCCCAGATTTGTGCCGAACTGGTAGTTAATGATACCAGATATACTGAGCTTGTGAACATAGCTTACCTGCTGGCTGACAAGTTCTGCAAAAACTTCAATATCCTGTTCCCACCACATGTACCCCATGACAACCCTACCACTTGTTCCCCTCCTTGTATCTCCAAAGAGCAGGTCACAATTGCCCTCTCTAAGGCCAAAAACACAGCATCTGTGGGACCTGAAAACATCCTAGGCTGCATCCTACATGGGCTCCAACAAGAATTAGCAACACCATTTTGTACTCTTTTCAGTCATAGGCTAAGCATTAGCTTCATCCCAGCTCAAAGGAAAATGGCCAGCGTTATTCCCTTGCACAAAGGTGGTGCTTCCACTGACCCCAGGAACTATAGACCTATTAGCCTGACTAGCCTTATCTGCAAGGCCATGGAATGAGTCATCATTGACCTTATCAATAAAGATATAGGAATCTCCAAACACGTGACGTTACTCAGTTCGGATTTGTCAGAGAGATTATGCCTGTTAAAACTGGTGGACTTCTTTGAGATAGTCACCATTGCCCTGGACAGTGTACCTATACTTAGCCAAGACATTTGACATTATCCCCCACTCAGGCATCATTGACAAAATAATTCAGCTATGTATCAACCCTTATATCATTAGATGGGTCACTAAATGGCTCACTGATAGAACCCATGTAGTCAAAATAGGGGAATCCACCTCCAACAGCAGACCAGTAACCACTGGTGTTCCACACGTTTTAGTCCTGGGACCTGTACTGTTTGGAATCTATTTCTCAGAAGTACAGGCAAAAACTCAAGGTCTGTGGCTGACAAAATTTGCTGATGACTACAAACTGGAGCAATCATAGAATCTCCAAATGATGTGAAAATTCTACAAGAGGGTCTTACACAAACCAATAATTGGGGCCAAAGTCATGGCATTAAACTCAATGCAAAAAATGTGTTATCCCTTTCAGTAAGAGTAATGTTCCTGCTAACTATCACATCAACAGCAACACCCTAAGTCCGCACTCAGTGGTGAGAGACCGGGACACACAGGTTGACAGCAACCTTATCTTTGATCACCTTGTCTCCACAGTGGTAAGAAGGACATTTTATATTGCTTTTGTCATAAGTAAAGGCATTGCCTCCCGAAAAAAAGAAGGTATAACCTCCCGGTACTCTTCCCTCATCAGGCCAATAATTGATACAATGCCCCATTTGGTATGTACTTTTCCAAGCTCCTGCAGCAATTGGAGAGACTACAAAGGTTCCTCACAAGGAAAATTTATGTTTTTCAGAATTTGTCCTATGTGAATCATTTGAAATCACTGTCACTTTATTCTGTTTCATACAAACTACTCAGAGGTGATCTCTGCCTTACATATAAGGCAATCTCTGATTCTGCTTTATTGGAAATGCTGCATATCCGCAAGTCAAATGGTACAAAGGTTACTCACTCTAAAGACCTTGACCTGTTATGTGACATTATTAGAACCTGCTTGAGACACAAATTTGTCTCCCAGAGGTTACCACACCTTTGGAACAGACACCCACTTCATGTCAAACACAGCACCTCATTGATCCTCTTCAAATGCAGTCTGGACGACTGGATGGGTAACCGTAAATTCACCCAGGGTTCCACCTGTGTCCCTCTTGGACAGAGGCAATAGGTGCTGGTCATGGAAATAAGGGTGGAACTTGGCTAGGCTTATAAGGGCCCTAGGGCCATTAGCCTAGTAACTTCCTATGATCCTATGATCCTGTGATTTGTAGCTTACTCACCTAGGCATTTTGATGTGAAATGATTGTACACTACTGTGTATGTGTGTCAGTATATGTCCAGTTCTGTAGACATCAGCAATCAATCTGGCTATTTGACATTCATTTTCCATTTGTTTAAGTGTATGTCTATGTGCCTTCTATATCACTTTGTGTGCTTTACGCATGCATTTGTGTTGCATCAGCTAACCATGCCATTTTACCCTGATGTGGTCCAGGTTGTCCACCTCCCTCCCACCATCATATTTCCCTAGTATATTTTGCAGGTATGTTTGCCTTTGTTAAAACTACTGTCCATTGCCATTTATTAATGGGACACAGTGAACGTTTGCCACATGCATGCATATTGTACAATGCTGGGCATGTGGACACAAGTTGCTGGCTAATGCTTGCAATATGTCCTTGTTCTCATTATACATGTGTGTGTTACCTAGTGTAGTTTTTTCACATCTATCTGCACTGTTACATTTTTGAAAATATTATTAAATGCCATTGATGTATGCATGTGTTTTGTGTTTGATTTCATGCACATTCCATTATGCCACTGACACACATACATACACATGTACACTTGAGTGTTGCCTTTGATATGTCATATGTGTGTAAGAAACACACATTCCATTACCCATTTGTTTTGGTTGTGTGTTTTTTGTTTGGCTTTGTATCTGTGTATGTAGCAGCATTTGTTGCTTGTTTTTTGCAATACTTCTATTTGGCACTGTGCTTGGTCATTTGCCTTTCACATGCATTGGCATTGTCTTGGTTCTGTCTTCTGGAGTTATCTACCTTTGTTAGACATGCATTTCCTTATCTGTGATGTTGCTTGGCTTACAGACTATATGGATATGTATTTATTTATCCAGTGTGTACTGTAATCCTTATTTATTACCTTACAACACACATTCACCATTGGTCATACACACCTAGGTGTGACTGACGCACAGTTTACTGTATGTTGTAAAATGATAGTGCATAGATAGAGTTGTTTTTCTGCATTTCACCATGGTTGGTATGCATCCCCACCCT